>NC_044348.1:26207278-26544778 GCF_007364275.1 Archocentrus centrarchus
TTTTTGCAGCATATACTTTGGGTCATTACCCACTTGCACTGTGAAGCGTTGTCTAGTCAATTTTGCATCATTTGGCTGAATCTGAGCAAAGAGCCCTGTAAACTTCAGAATTCATTCTTCTGCTTCTATCAGCATTCACATCATCAATAAACACTAGTGACCTGGTGCTGCACATCACCACTGATCTAGTACACTTTTCCACTCCTCAGACATTTTCTCACTCTCCAGGTTTGTATTAAACAAGCTGGTTTAAAAAGTCCACTGCTCTCTCCCTCTCTCAGAGACATCTCAATACCTCCTTTTGCCTTGAGGATCATTTGTGTCTGAGTTTTGCTCTTTTGTACTATCGGTTATGTTTCTGTTTTCCTTGATGTGAACCTACCGCATTTCCATTCTTCATCCTTTTCATAAATGCCCTCACTTCCTCCTCACTAATCCTCTGCACTTCCTGATTCATTGATTGTCCTCCTCTCTCTTATTTCTTTCATTCATCAGATTCTCAAAGTACTCCTTCCATCTTCTCAGCACACTCTCTTCACTTGTTAGCATGTTTCCATCTCTATTTTTAATCGTCCTGACCTGTTGTGCACACGCTTTCTAGCTCGTTCTCTTTGTCTAGCCAATCAATACAAGTCCCTTTATCCTTCCTTAGTGTTCAGCCTCACATGCGAATCACTACAAGCCTTTTCCTTTGCCACCTCTCTCCTAGCCTCCCAGAACTCCTGTCTGCTTTCTTCATCACCTCGACTATCCCACTTTTTCCTGTACTTTCCTTCCTCATTCCACCACCAAGTCTCCTTGTCTTCTTTCTTCTGTCCAGAGGATACACCAGATGCCTTCTTTGCATTTTCCCTCACCACTTCAGCTGTACTTTCCCAGTCATCTGGTAGCTCTTTCCTACCACTCAGAGCCTGTCTCAATTCCTCCCTGAACTCCATACAACATTCTTCCCTCTTTGTCTTCCACCACTTAATCTTTGCTACATCCTACAGACTACCATCTGATGCCGTCTAGCTACATTCTCCCCTGCCACCACCTTGCATGTCCTATCTCTTTCAGATTGCACCTTCTGCATAAGCTGTACTCCACCTGTGTGCAGCTTCCTTCACTCTTATGCCACCCAGTGTTCCTCCCTCTTCTTGATGTACGTATAGCCATTCCAGTCCTTTTCACAAAACCCATTACATCTGTCCTTCCACATTTCTCTCCTTAACAGCATATCTGCCCAACAATTCCTCATCACTTCTGTTCCCTTCACCTACATGTCCACTGAAGTCTGCTCCACTCAACATTAACTCATGAAAATCAGTCATTGGTTAATTTTCAGTACATTTTTATTTATTATAAATTTGTTCAGTTTCAAGTTATTTCAGTGACCATTGTAGGCTTTTCTTTCTTTAACAGAAGGGTACCAACAATTTTGTCCACATCTGTGTATTATTTGTGTATTGTGGATGTAAAGGGTTAGAAATTAGAAACAGTTATAAACTCTCTGTGTAGCACCTCAGTGTCATGCTTTGCATTTGCCATGAGTTTGCTGTGGGTTTGATTCCTTTTGCATTGTGTCTGATTTTTTTGCTCTTTTGTAACATTAGTTGTGTTTCTATTTTCCTTGATGTCATTCATTATATCCTCCAGGGGTCTGTTTTAGATTTTGCCTTCTAGTCCTACTTCCTAGGTTACGTTTGAGTTGGGTCTCTGTGTCTTGGTCATGTAGCATTCAGTGTTCCCATTCTGTCCCTTTAGTGTTGTCTCTGTATTTGTCTCGTTGTCTTTACTATTACCCCGTTTAGTTGTGTCAAGTTAATCTTGTCTCCCCCTTGAGTTACTGAGTTTCCTGTTTTATTTTGGTGATTATTATTCTCTGTGTCGTGTAGTTTTCCTTCCCCTTGAGTCATTATGTTAGTTGTTAGTTGTTACTCTCAGCTGTGTTTCCTCTCCCCACGTTATCTCGTGAGTGTTTATTGTCTGAGTCTCCCCTTGCTGCGTCCTCCCTTAACGCTGTGTCCTCCTCTGCTCCGTGTCTCCAGGTTTGAGGTCAGGTCTGCTCTGCTTATGTTTTGATTGCTCCCTGTGAATTCCAGCAATAACGCTGAGTCTAAGTTCAATCCCTGTCTTCTGAGTCCATATCCTGTCAGCCACACAGCCGAACCGTCTCACCACTGGGACAATGTTAAACTGCATCATCCCAATTAAATAAATGTTTACGATAATAATAAACATATTGTCACTCAGGAAAATTAATTTTGTACAGTGATCGCAATGCATAATGCTAACCACAGAAGTGTTAAACTCAACCACATCACAATATCATTTCTTAAACACAGCAACACAAATTTCCACTCTCTTGATGTGATAAAACCAATATGAGCCAGTTCAGAGTTTTTTTTTGTTTTTTTTTATCAATAATGGCTTATGTGCTTGGATTTACAATTACATTTTTGTGCCTGCTGATACTGTCAGAGGTCTCAAGCCTGATATAAGTACCAAGTTTTCATGTTGATTGAACTGACTGAGCTGCCCTGTTTTGATTTTATACAAAATGAAACAAATTTTTCACAGGTCACAAATTCTGTCCGATTTTCACGAAATGTGGTATCTATGATCAACAGAGCAAGCCTCTCAAAAGTTATCACATTTCATTTTGGATTGCAGAAGCAACAATGAATTGAATTTGTAAATTGGTATCTTAATAAAACAATGTGTTTCCTTTTTTTCCAGAGAGAGCGAGCGAGCGAGTCAGCACAAACTCATTGTCTCATTGTCATCGAGTGTTATCTTGCTGGAAGCAGCCAACAGAAGATGGGCAAACTGAGATCATAAAGGGATGGATGCGGTCAGCAACATTGCTCAAGTAGGTTGTGGTGTTTAAATGATGCACTTGGTACTAAGGGGCCCGAAGTGTGCCGAGAAAATATTACATCACCACCGCTAGCTGTAACCGCTGATACAAGACAGGATGGATCCATGGTTTCATGTTGTTTACATTCAATTCTGATCCTACGAAGACTCATTCAGAGATGCTCTTCTGCATACCTCATTATACCTTGGTTATGAGTGTTTCCTGAGTTACTCTTTCCTATCAGTGTGAAGCAGTCTGACCATGCTCCTCTGACCTTAAGCATCAACAAGGCATTTTCTCCCAGAGAACTGCTGCTCGCTGGATACTTTCTTCTTTCAGACCATTCTCTGTAAACTGTAGAGATGGTTATGCAGGAAAATCCAAGTAGATCAGCAGCTTCTGGAATACTCAGACCAGCCAAAAATATGTCACATTCAAAGCCAATTAAATCACCGTTCTTCCTCGTTCTGATGCTGTTCGAACTGGTATGTAGACATACCCACACTCATTGCATTTGGGTATGTCTGCATACCCAAATGCAATAAGCTGCTGCCATACACCTGATTAGATATTTGCATTACCGTGAAGTTGAACACATGAACCTCATTAAGTGGCCAAAGAATGTATGTGCACCTTCACATAACATTGTATTGGAATTATATTTTTTACATATTTAGCTCCTTTATTTTTCTACTGAGATCTGTGCTTGTAGTCATTACCTTGCTGAGATATTTGTTTTGTTGTATTTTATTGAGCTATATATTTATTTTGCTTTTATTCTTATTTTATTATAGGCTGTCCTTAATTTCTGGCTGCTGGAACACAGGAATGTTCTCACCGTTGGAAGAAAATAAAGCATCTTATATTTTACTATCTAAACAGTAATTAGCCATCTTAAAGCACCTTAAACACACTGTATGCCTTTAATGATTAACGTAACACAAAAGTCTTGTGCAAAACTACTTTATTTACAAAACAAAATGGCACAATGTGACAGCAGGGCAGCCATATACATGCACAGCTCAGACAGATGTAGTCCTAGCTTAGAATTTTCACATCACATGTAAATTGCATCCGGCCAGTAAAAACCCCTGGAGAAGCAATACGCAGGGCCGAAGAGAATTTAAAGATAAAACTACTTTATGATTACATGAGATTATTTCCCCCAAACTTAATACACTATTTGTTCCTTTTTTTTTTTTCCATTAATGTGTACAAGACAAAGACTGGTCCCAGTGAAGGAATTAGGCTTTCAGCTAAAGATGATTCATTCGTGATGACTCTGTCGCTGGGAGAAAACTTCATCTGAAATGGAGCGGCACACAGCATAAACTTAAAAACACAGCCTTTCGTGCTTGAAAGAAAAATACCTCCTATAGCCGAGGCTTCTTGAAAGAACTACCTGCTACCAGTGTCTGAGCTGCACCCGAGCTTTATAGCATCTATTTAAACATCTGCTCGGTGCACATTAATGAATAAAAATGCAGTATGTGAAGCTTCGCCTTTGGGAGCCCTGCATCACACATGCAGTTCAAATATGACATCCTGGCCTTCAATACACGGTCCTTTAAAGCAGATACAATCATAGTGTTAATAAAATTGAACTTGGCCTCTAAATTACTCTATTTATTCAATCACTCAAACATGTTGACAGCATAATTTAGAGTAAGGTCATACAGTGAATAATACAAATCTGATGTAAAACATTCTGCCCCTGTGCCAGACAAAACAATAATTTTATTTATTTATATATATATATATATATATATATATATATATATATATATATAATATATATATATATATATATATATATATATAGACACACACACACAATCATAATCATCAGACTGAACGCCACATTAAGTCCCTCCAAACACAATATGCAGCTTCTGCTTCTCACCCCTCTTTTCACCAAGTTAACAGTCGTATCTGTTGTCCATCAGCTGTTCACACGTATCACAGGCTGCTCTTTCAGTGTACATGGACAAAGACGGAGGTAAAGAGAAGACATGAAGGAAAAGTAGGAGGACAATAACAGAGGATGGGAGACAGAGAAAAAGCTAGAAGGAGTTGAAACAAAAAAAAGATTTGATGGTATCTGCTATGTGAAGGTGTGGAATCTGGTTGGGTGGGGTCCAGGCTGGTGTGGAGAGGGCAGAGTGGCAATATGAGGCATAGGAGAGGTAATATTACATCTCTGAGACTTAAGTGTGGAGGGTTAGGAGCTGGGAGGTGCTGAAGGGGCCATCTGAGGCTGCGTGTACATCAGCCTGCCAGTTTACTGGCCACAAGAGAGGGTTTCCTTTGGGGCAGGTCCTGGGGGGTGGGGATGTGGTCCCCTGTGATCTCGGTCTTCTCTGGTGCGGCTGTCGGCAACTGTTTGTTCTTTATCTTTGCTTTAGCCATGTTGTAGTCACCCGAGTCAAAGTATTTTTGCTGCAGAGACAGAAAAGATTCAAAATTAATAAAGTGGCACCCACGAAGAAAAATAAATATATAAATAAATAAAATAAAAAAGGCTTAAATGATTCATTGTCCAGACACTCAGGGTAGGTTTGAAAAAGTAATAAAAGATATTTATTTTAATGGTCTAGACACACAAAAAACACCAACACTAGCTTTCTTCTTCATCAGGATGTAAAAACACAAATCACCATCTTTCTGGTCTCTAGGGACAATGCTAAATAACGCAGTGTTCCTCTCGTCTCTAAGGGCATCACACAAAAAATACAAATCACAAAGTCCTCTCACAGACTGCCAAAGAAACCCTGTCCTCAGAGAAGACGTACACACACAGAAGGATAAAATCCACTGTAAGATAAACACAAAAAAAGTGTAACACTAAAAACAGATAAACTCAATAACAATCTTCAACAGCACCTTCAATGCGAGAACCAGAACATCACCTCTTCAAAGAGAGTAAAATAAGATATCTAAGTCGTCATCAAAGATTAAGGGCAATAGATCCAATATGCAGGAGCAGCAGAAGCATGTTTGGTTTGCCTTTTTTGTTTAACTTTACTTCACCTTTACTTACTTGCATCCACACATTCACAATATTCATACAGCCATTCCATATTTAATTCTTTGTAAGTTTCCTTTGAATAAAATGGTGGTTATTTAAACTAAATTTTTCTGTGCAGTCTCCTTTTTGTCTGAACTCCAGGCTAGTTCATGACTCTCTTAGGGTTAAATCACTCCAATGTTGTGGCTCCATATAGTGTTCCTGAAGGTATTTCAGCATTAACTGCAGAAAAATATCTACAATGTCAGACTGTGAGTACATAAGCATCATGCAGTCTAAATGGGAGCTACCCTTTAAGGTTAAGCACAATGCACAATTAAAGTTCGCTTACAAGAAAAGTTTCTTCATTTCCAGTAAATGTGTGTATATACATTTTTTTCTTCCTGCTTAGTGCATTATCATCAAAACAAACAAGATTACTAAAATGTGCCAAAGGCAAGTTAAACATTTCTCTGGAATCTGACCACTAAGGTTAAATGATGCTGTGACATATTAAGTCCTTCAGATGGTATTGGACTATCTTCTACTGGCAGATGCTTAATTTAAAAAGTCATAGTATAAGGGAGCCAGTCACAGGTTATTAAAGCCTAAAACCATTTGTAACTGCCTACTGTCCCTGGACAGATTTTGCAACATGATAGAAGCAGAAATCCTTACATTTAATCTATAATGAAAGCAAAATTTTCCACAATTAATCTGTTTACTACTGGAGGCAATTCTGGAAAATTAACTTGCCTTATAAGTAAACAAATCACCAAAAATGCAAGTATCAGCTTCTCAGGTAAAAAGTTTTAACTCTTTTCTAAACTATGCTGGAAATATTTCTCTATTAACTTTACGTAACAAATAATACCAATAACCTGCTGGTAAGAACAGTGTACCTGCACTTAGGTAAAATGCAAAAGCTTCAAGGACTCCTCAAGTGAACCCTGAATGTTTTGCAGACAAACACAAGAGATAACTCACCCCTTTCTGTAGGCGTTTGCGAAGCAAATCCGACCCTCCAGGTTTATTTCCCAAATTTGGATATCTTGCCTTCAGCTTAGCCTCTTCTGCCTTCTCGGGACTGATCATCTTTTCCTCAACTTCCTGTAAACAAACAGAAGCATGAGAGTAATAGTACGTTCCAGATTAAGTCGGAATTTCCAAGTTCCCAGTTGGAATTTTTCATCTAAACCGCCCCCTCAACTCTCGGAAAGTAGCCCCACCAACCCCGAGTTAACAATCCAAGATGGCGGCAGTGAACGTAAAAAATAGTAAAACCGTAAAACCTTTAATCTGCACTGCCACTGTTGTGTATTTGTGTCTCGTTAAAGAAGCCACTCACAGAACACTGACCAGGCTCTATCCATGAACGTGCTGGAGCGGTGTTTTTACGCACACACACACCAAAAAAAAAGCAAAACAAAGGAAAAGAAAAAAACCCACACAAATATTGCCTCGTTTTGCTAGTGATGCATGAATGGCTCTACCCTTACTAAGAATCCTGTTTCTTGCTTTTACTGGAACGGATTCAACATCCGACTTTCGAGGTTTCTGGAACGCAACATCAGCAGCTTCAGGTCAGCACTACAGTTACGCTGACGTTTAAGCCTGCCAAAACCTTCAAATTATGACTAAAATATATACAACAACGTTTGCCAGCTGTTTATTAAACAAGTGTGCTGAAAACGTTGGTGGCAAAGGGTTTAGCGTTTAAATTCACCACTCCCGCATATTAACACTAAGCTACAAGAAGGATAAGCATTAGCATGTCCTACTAGCTAACCTAAACTCGTGTGGGTTGGACCATCGGTTGGGATTAATTGCTAAATATGCTGTAGAAACTGTACCTACCAATAGCCAGGATAGTATGTTAGTTAACTAGAGAGGCAGTAATCCAGCAGCTGTAGTTTAATGAGAATTGACACTGTGCTGAGATAAGCTAATTTTAGCAGCTGAGCTAACCAATGGTTTGAATGTCATGTCAGCGAAAACCAAAACACTGAACAGCCAAAACAAAGGGCGAATTACGGCGTAATACAAAGTACGACTACCATTATTAATCTGGGTCTCAGTAGCTGGCTTCGATTAATATGTCAACAACAACGAGCGCGAAGAGGAGGAGGAGAGGCTAAGCTAAAGTGTTACAACGAAGCAACAGTCCCCAGTGCTCGGGAGGAAATGCCGCGCGTTTACCTTCTCATCCACCGGCGTCTCCTCGGCTGTCAGCGTCTCTTCGTTATCCCCCGACATCTTTAAACAGTCGTGATCTTTGTCAGGAGACCTCTCACCAGCTGGACAAGAGATCCACGAATCCCCCGCTCGCGTGCTGCTCGCCCGCTCCGATTGTGACTCACCGAACCCACACGAGAGCTGCCGATCGCTGCCAAGCGCTCACTCCCGCACAAAATACTACGTCACATGCGGAGACACCACGCGCGGTCTCGCCGCGCACCCGCACGGGGTACCGAGTTCGGATTTAGGTTGCATAACGGTTTAAAGATCAGCTGCTGTGCACATGTGCTCTGTCATAAACCCAGATTTCAGACAATAATCCGCAGATCTGGAAGATGGTGAGCCCGGCACCGATTAATGTTGTATGATTTATTCTCTGTTTTCAAACAGCTCTCACTGCGCAAGACAAAATAAAAATTTGTCTTGCTGCTGCTGCTGCTGGGAATCTTACATTCCACCACATCCCGATGGTGGTCTATTGGAATGAGATCTGGTGACTGTGAACGTCATTTGAGTACAGTGAACCCATTGTCATGTTCAATAACCAGTTTGAGCTTTGACATGGCCCGTTGCATTGCTGGAAGCAGACACCAGGAAATGGGTACACTGTGGCTATAAAGAGATGGACATGATCAGCCACAGTACTCAGGTAGGCTGTGGCATTTAAACAACACTCAGTTAGTGCTAAGGGGCCCAAAGCGTGCCAATAAAATATCCCCCACACCATTACACCACCAGCAGCAGCCTGAACCATTGATACAGGCAGGATGGATCCATGATCTCATGTTCTTTACATCAAATTCTGATGTAACCATCTGAATGTCACAGCAGAAATTAAGACTCAGCAGACCAGGTAACGCTTTCCCAGTCTTCTATTGTCCAATTTTGGTGAGCCCGTGTATAACCTCGGCTTTCTGTTCTTCACTCACAGGAGTGGCATCTGGTGTAATCTCCTGATGATGTAGCTAATCTGCTTCAAAGATTTGAACTGTTGTGTGATGAGATATCTCTTCTGCATACCTTGGTTGTTTCGAGTTGCTACTGTTGACTTCCTGGGGTAGCATGGTGGTGCAGTGGTTAGTACTATTGCCTCACAAGGTTCAAGAAGGTGCTGGGTTCAAATCCAGCTTGGGAGTTTGTGTGGAGTTTTCAGGTTCTTCCAGTGTCTGTGTAGGTTCTCTCCAGGCTCTCTGGCTTTCTCCAACAGCCCCAAAATTAGGCTAACTGGTGACTCTAAATTGGCTGTAGGTGTGAATATGAATGTGAATGGTTGTTAGTCCTGTGACAGATTGGTGACCTGTCCAGGGTGTATCCTGCCATGTGATTAGAAATTTGGATTACTGAGTATTTGTACAGATGTACAAGTGGCCAAGTGTAGATGACAATGCTATTTTACTTTTAATTAGTTCTGATAGTTATTAACAAGTGAAAGGGGGCAGTTGGAGCACTATTTAACATTTCAGTAAGACTGATGTTTCAATCAAAAGTGTTTATCTCGATTAAAACACCTGCATCTCTGAGCTGAGACTGTTTCAAGAAAATAAATCTACTTTTTCCTGTTTGTCTGGCCATTTCTTGAATCATTTTTACTTAACATTTGTCATAACCACTCTACTCTTTCCAAAGCATCTTACTGACTCAAAGGCTTATAAACTATTCCTTTCACATCCAAACATCGTGTTGAGAACAAAGAGGATCCTTTAAGCTGAGGATGACCCATTTAATCTTTTAGATATGCTTTAGATTTCAGAAATGTATAATTTTGAAGACAGTAGAAATACCAGCAAGGTGGATCCAGTAATTATGCAAGTTGGAAGTCATGTCAAGTCCTTTTATTTAAAGGACTGTGATCTGTATTCATGATTTTGTTCTATATTTTATTATCACTTATGTATTGAAAAAAAAAATTCCATCTATTTGATGTTCTCTCTTCAGATCTAGTTTTCATAAATGCCATTTATGATCTGCCTCCTTCTCAGAGACATACTGGCAACAGGTCCAGACCCTGACAGTGACCAACAGGTGTGCCACATTTTTCAAAATACCCCCGTTTCTTAATGGAAAACCAGTATGCCTTAAGAACTGTGGAATTTTCAAAATAAAAGTCCTCAGCCACAGGACGCTATTAGGCTGTTTAAAGCCATGTTTGATTTTCAGAATTAAAGCCCTGGCAGAGGTATAGAAATTAAACAGGATTTTTTTAAATCTCACATTTTCAACACAAAAGCCTGATATTTACAAAGTAAAAGCCCCAAATTAATTTTAGTTAATGGTGTTCAGAAATGATTTTCAAAAATAAAAGCCATCAGTTATTTATGGTTTACAAAAAAATAGCTTTAGCTTAGCTTAAATGTATTCAGTTTTCAAAATAAATTACTTCAATTTAGGCTTTTTTTTTTTTTTTAACACTTTGTACTGTATGAATATCTCCTTTCAGCATTTTTTTTTTTCCAGCTAACCTATTTAGCAACAACTTTTTTACCAGCATGCAACAGACCAGGTCTGGTAGTAGCAACAATCTCACTATGAATTCTCCTGAAGCTGCATAGTCTAATGATCAGAAAAAACTGAAATGCATTTGGTCATATATGGTAACACAGACTCATTGTTCTGAGCCAGAATATTAATTTAAAAAAAAACCCTTTTTCTCTAAGTACATTGAGCAACTCATTTTTAAATGTTCATTGCACCTTAAACATAGTTCACTTTTTTGTATTCTAAGTAAAATGGTCCATGTGCACACACTTTTTATCCTCTTTTAATTACGGCCTAATGCACAAGGAATACTTTGTGACTCATCCTGAAGACTGTGCTGTGCCGTGTGTGAAAAACGTCAACAATGTACTAAAAACAAGGCCTGTCAGTAATGGATCTCAACACATGTATTTATAGTGTTCTTTTGCACCAGGATGAGTCAGTGACTACAGGCCAGTGTTTAAAATAAAATAAAATGTGTGGGATATGACAGCTGAAAAGCAGTTGTCACACCTCACACATCATTCTCGCCATCCCCACATTCTCATTTGCACCTTTTATCTTTTATTTAGCAGAAAACCAGTTACTGTTTGCACATAGAGCTGGAGGTGAGCACCGAGATGTATCAAAAGGCTGAACAGGAAACATGGCGGGAAAATTAAAACCACAAAGAGAGACAGCAGATTTTCCAGACTGCTTTAGAAGATATATAGATATATTTTTTTTTTCAGATTTGAATATTAATGTCAAAAATACATACTATGATATACAGTTTGCACTACATCATCTTAGCATGGCAGACATCACAAGTAGTAACTGAAATATTTAAATATTAAATAAACTGATGGTAAGTAAACTGAAAGTGAATGTGTAAACACTAAACTAAGGTTATTCCTTCTATTGCAACACTTCCAATAAAGTGGTTTTGTAACAGTACAAAAGTATTAGAATATTTCTATTTTCTGTTTCATTTCCAGTTATATTGAGAAAAAAAATCCACAGTGCATTTCTGATGTTCTGCAGTGATGCTTTCATGTGAGTCTATCTTGATTGCTTGTTCGGCTGTTTTTTTGTTGTTGTTTTTTTTTTTTTTTAAACTTTTCAGTGGTCCATGGTATGGGTTGCACCGCAGTCTGCCACAGGGTTCCTCCTCCGTATGAACAACCTCTGCTCCGAGTTCAGGAATCACAGGGAAACAACTGAGTTCACTTTCAGCTCTAATCTTCAAAAAATTAAAATCAGAAACTTTTATTATTAAAAGGCCATCATATTCAATTAGAAACAAATTAATCTTGATTTAACACTTAAGAGGTCCAATTAACATTTCAAATGAACAGAGTAACATCATCTCGACTTTTTCTATAATTTTTTTTGTCTTATTTCTTGTGTGTCTACTCTCCTGCCAGACGCTGAAGGGGATACACACAACAGCAGGTAAAAGTATTACCCATCAAATCTGTTAAAACATCCTGACCAGGAGTACAACATCAGAAATACACCTTAAAACTGTAACCTCTGTCTCAACCTCTCTGTTCCACGCTGTGCACTTAACAGAGAACAGGCTTCATTTCTGACGTGCCTCCCAGGATCTTAGCTTCCCCCTTTGTCAGTTTTGGATGACCCGGGATGAAACATAAGTTTGTGGACACAGGCCATGAGAGGCTTTTGACTCTGGTCCTTAAACTTCATCTCTTTTCAAGTGGACTAACGGTCTGAGTCTGTCGCTGGCATCAAGTTGTGACTAATGTTTCAGTAGTGGCCTGCTGGATGGAGGAGGGAGGGCTTCAGGCCTTAGCAGCGGGGAGAGTAGGGCGGGTCAACAGGAGACTCTGTGAAGGATTGGAGCTCGTAGGCAGCACCACTGTCCACCTCCATGGACTTCCTGGAAAACAGCAGACGGATGTCCCTATGGAGGTAGATCTTCCCAGACTTAGAGCTCTGGAACCTGGTGAAGGATGGGAGAGGGAGAAGACAGACAAAGAGCATGAAAAGGAGAGTACAAACATCAGCACCTTTTGAGTGTTCAGACAAAAATAACAACCATCTCACCTCAGGTGAATGAGGTAGCGCAAGGTTCGTCCCTGCCCCAGGGCGAGGGGTTTCCTGCTGGTCTGATTGTTTGTGTCACGACGGACGGGAACAGAGAAGGTCCTCTGGCGTAGGAAGGTCTGGTGTCCGGCTGGCATGGCTCGTAGGTCATACATCACAACAAACATCTTTACCACTGTCTTGTTAGGGTTGAATAAGGTCTGAGGGGTTTAACCAGAGAGCATGGCAGAGTTAAGACAGGTTTAAAGTCAGACTTTGTGACAGGTTTTTACTCTTTCATTTAACTATAACAAACATTTTACATTTACATGCTGTGATGAGGATACACAAAATGAGCATCACTCTGTACCTACAATCACAACAATGTAATCAGAGAATTAAGACAAAAACAAAATTCTGCACTGTAAATAAATCAAAACATGCCCCTGAATCTGCATGTTACATGATGCAGTTTCCTCTACATCCACAAGGAGTCTCCATTTCCTTTAGTTACTTACTGTAATCTGCTCTTTGTTCTCAGCCATGGTATGCTGTGATGTAGCTATATTTTGAAAACATGACTACAACTGTGAAAGAAATTCCTCACCACTTGAATGGTTCCTGATGGAGGTACACGATAGCCCCTTTTCCCCAGGGACTCCAAGTTTATCACACCCTAAGAGAAAACACATGACAATCAAAAACAGGCATACAGAAGTAATACACAGGTGCTAATATGGTTGCATCCCTAGGCTCAGGTATGCAGGTAAAAAAGGGCTAAATTATTAATTGACAGAGAAAGCAATCTTACCATATATGGTGAGGGAGCGTTGTCATCAGAGACACTGTAGAATGATACATCTACAGGTAAGGTCAGGTGACTGGGGCAGAAGGATCCACTGGCCCCGACCTCTGCTGTGAAACCCTCCACTGTCCCTAAAGGCTCCAGGCGGTAGTTCAGCACACACTCCTAATGAGACAGAGTTGAATTTTAAAAACTATGAGTATGATGATTACTCCAGGTTAATTCCTTTTGAAAATCTGATAGTTTAAGGAGCCAAAAAGGTGAAGTGGCCTTGAGTTACTATCAAAAACAATGGCTGAAGAGAACACATGATTCGGAGTCTGTTTGCATGCTATACCTCAAAGTTTCCCAACAGGCTGAGACTGGCAGGTGGAGCGCTGGCACTGAACAGCTGCTGTGACTCATCCGTGTACCCATCTCTCTTTGGACACACCCTGAAGGGTTAAAAACACACATGCTGGATCAACTTGTTTTTAAATGCATTATGTAAGAGCATCTAAAGGTATTTAAATGACACACATTCCTGGTGTGTTTTAGGTGAGATAAAGTGACCTCAGACTGGCTTCTATTTGTGTGTAAACAAAGGGAGTACCTTGAAATACTTGTTACGCCGAAATCCTAATTCACTAAAAGCACAAAGAAAGACATTTGTGTGCACAGATCACACATATAAACCTTACATATGATTGTTTTCCCCCATCAATAAACTGCTTTTGGCTAAATATAAACAGTATCATATAATGCCTTTTAAAAACCTCAACCGAACTGCTTGTTTAGCAGCTACAATGACCTTTCACCCTAGAATACAAAACTCTTCAAGCATCTGCTGTATAAA
The DNA here is from genome assembly GCF_007364275.1 of Archocentrus centrarchus. NCBI lineage: Eukaryota > Metazoa > Chordata > Actinopteri > Cichliformes > Cichlidae > Archocentrus > Archocentrus centrarchus. Next base: position 26,221,509 of record NC_044348.1, read on the forward strand.
AAAGCAGCACTGAGCTCCCACCCACATCTGCTGTGTGTAGGCAGAGCCATGAATCTCTGTGTATATAAAGCCAGTTCAGTACTGTCTGCCATTTTGAGCTGAATGTGTGCATTTCTAGATGCAGTCACAGTACAGCAGAGCTTCAGCAGGTGGCACTGTGAGAGGAAAAGTCAGCAGACCCAGCTCTAGCTCTCTGCGAAGCTGCTATGGTCTCCCCTCTTCTCAAATAGCCATGCAATGCTGATTTATGCAACTGTTTATCCAAGGCTACTGTTTCTAAGGGTGTGATTAAATCTTCTCTAATCACAATGACAATATGAGCTCTAAACAAAATACCTCTATCCAAGAGTTTTTCTTGATATTTGTTAGCAATAGTAAACGCTGTAATGCTGCAAAGTGAGACAACAATGTAGGTTTTAAAAATCATGATGAAAAGTATGAGTAACTAGATCCAGATGGTACTGTAATTAACACATAATGTGGGAGGCAACTGTAAGACAAAAGACTGCATTGTAACTAGTTAAAGTGCCCTGAAGTTATCTTCTTGGACAAACAGAGTTGGAGAGTATAAACTTTAATAACACAGTTCCCAGGTAAGAAAGTGCATACCTTTTCCCAGAGGCCCAAGGCAAACCCTTACAGCCAGCCACAGAGGTGTCCAGGTCAAAGTAGCCTGTTTGACTTTTCCTCTGAGGAACCTGTAGCAGACACACAGGACATGATTAACGCAGAGCAGGTGCTGCTGGTCTGGTTTGGTGGCAGCTGGTACAACAAGACTGAGATTGTAAAAGATATATATAAATTTTTTAGAACATTTTAACTTGATGTTTTTAGATCACAGGATCGATAATGACAGGAAAAGGTACTGCATGAAACCTACAGCTATTAAAATACTTTCAAATAATGTGTGAGTTTGTTGATGGTGACACTTAAATGTGTGTGTATATATTTGAGTGTTTGTACGGTATGTATGAATGTGTTAAGACAGGAAACGGTGATGATGAAACTTAATGTGGTAGATGAGATGCCTCATGTACCGCCATGTATGTACATTAACTAAAAAAAAAACCCTACTCTTTAGCCCAGCAGCAATAAAAAAAACAGCTCTCTTAATCACCAACATTTAAAGTACTGTTGTATTTTCACTGGAGAAGCTCTGTGAGTAATGCTTCAGATGGAAACATGAGGTGGTGAGTGTGGTGTTATGACAAAGAATGGCATGGACTCTGACAGTGACTACTAAGCATGGCTAAAACATTAGGTAAGCATACATCTGACTCAAGTGTATTCTCAGCAAATGTTCAACCATTTCATTTAGAAGATGCATGAAGCTACTGTGCATGAGTGCGTGTGTGTGTGTGTGTGTGCTTTTCTTACAGGGCTGGAGAGCAGAGGCAGGCCGGTGCAGGGGTGGAAGGCCTTGGTTGCTGTGGCGTCTAATGAGTGGCGATTCTGTTTCTTCCAGCTGTTGCAGGGACGCAGAGGGGAGGGGCTTGGAGCTCGCTGGAGATGGAGAGGGAATAAATTAAAACAGGTTTCAAGTGGACAGGTGAACTGACATCTGCTTATTTCACAAATTTGTTTGTGAAATAAAGGAGCACTTTTCTGGATAAATGAACTTAGATTAAAAAAACAATACTGTTACACAGGTGCACAGCAGATATAAAGCTATCGCCAGTTAGCATAGCTTAGCTTAACATAAAGCCTGATACTTTACTACCTCAACATCATCACTTTTCATTTGTCTTATACATGTAAGAGAGTGATTAGTACAGGTGTGACACCTGGAGCAATTGTTGATTACCAAATAGGCTATCACACAAGTGTATGGACAAACAATGCTCATTAGAGAACAAAGTCTCTTACAAGGACAGTAGGAGGTGGAGTCATAGCTGGACTTGATGTGCTGGAGCATCCAGAATCCAGGGGTGCCTGGTTCTCATCCTGGAGGGCAGGGGCCTGGGCTGATTTGCAGTTCTGCATTTGCATTTGGGACTGAGGCTTGCTGTGGTCATGGCTTCTGTTACAGTTCATGGTTGGGCTGGCATCATCGCAAGTCCAGTAAGAAAACTGGGCATGCCTGGAGCTATTTTCAAGGATGGGGGAGGCAGGGGGGGATTCATGGCTGCTGGGTGTCCTGACTCTGAGCTTTTCCTGTGGGGGAGTTCGTAAACGCTGACCAGCCTGTGCGTGGCACTGGCCTCTGAATAAGGATTCTTCAAGTGTAGACTGAGCACCATTTTGGGCCCGGGTAGAATGGCATTCAGCACCCCGATCAACTCGGGGCTTGTCTGTGCAAACAGGTGTGTGTGTGGCAGCTGTGTGCGTGCTGCCTCTGTGAGGTTCGTGGCTGGGTATGTGGCCGTTGGTGTAGCCATTGGTGGCAGTGTGTGAGGCCTGGGGGATGTGTGTGGTGTGTGAGTATGTGCGGACTGTGTGTGTCACTGTTGTTGTGTGAGTATGGTGCAGAGGGCTGCCGCTTCTGCTGTGTCTGGGAGACAGAGCGGGGACAGACAATCTCTCCTGGATGAGCCTAGTAATGTCTTGAACTGCCTGGGCAATGAGGGAGCTGTCTGTCTCCCTCTCCCTGTCTATCTCCTTCTCTCTCCCTGTCTCCTTCTCCCCATTCCTCTCCTCTTCTCTATCTCTTGTCTCAGTCATTTTCAGCTTCCTGCAGGCTGCAGGTTTAGGGGAGGGGCATTCCCATTTCCCAAAAGAAGTGTCAGTCACAGGTGTGTTGAATGGAGTGGGCCACACACGTCCCACAGACTCATAGGGCGGTACCTCAGTCTCTTTGGTCTTACTGGCAGTTACATCATCATGGTTACTGCCCCACGTGGCTTTGGGAGGGTTGTCGGAAGCAAACAGGCCAGGAGGGAGTGGGGGTGCTGTGGGGTCACAGAAATTGAGCCTTTGTGCAATGCGGGCGATCACTTCCTGTCTCTCTTGCAGCAGGGAACCAATCAGAGGGTTTGTTTCGGGGGCAGCAGGCCTTGGGGAAGGACAGCGGGGTGGCTCAGCCATGGAAAAATTCTTAAATGCTCTCAGAGGTTCAGGGATGGCATTCTTTGACCTCTCATTGTTGTTGGTACAAGAACCATAATCCTCTACCTGTGTGGGTTCAGATGAACCATTGAGGGTTGAGTACAGCCACTTCCCCGCTTTACTTGTGGGAAGTGGGGAAGGGGAAAGGGAGCGGGAGGGTGTGGGGGAGTGAGAGGGCCTGTGGAACAGTGGAGAGCCCTGACGTTGGGGGCTGTTGCCCTGTGGGAGCTCTCCGTTCTGATAAGAGTGATTTTCAGCAGGCTCCTGGGTCTTCTTGCTGAATGGATGTGGCACAGATCTGTGAGGAAGACTGTTAATGGGGATGTTGTTGATGGGGAGATTGGGAATGGGTAAGCCATTGAGGAGAAGGTTGGACATGGAGTTGGAGCTCTTGCTGTATGTATTAGAGTTGTTTAGGAGATTGTCTTTACTGGTGTCCTGGTTCTTTTTGAGGGTGGGCAGGCCACTATGGCTGTTAAGGTTTGGGCTGAGGCTGGGAGTCTTGCTGTAAAGTGGAGGAAGGCCAGTATGGATGCTGCAGGCCAGGGTGGGATAGGTGGGTTGTCTGGGGAGTGACTGGACACGGACCTGCAGTGCAACACTCTGGGAAACATTGGGGACTGGGAATATGTGCTCTGAAGGTGGCTGGGAAAACTGCCACACCAAGTCCTCATCAGCAGCACTGATCCTATTGGATGAGAGATCATGATTTAATAAACAAGGTCCTGTTACACTGTTACACCTTAAAACACTTAGGAATTATCTGAGCTGTAATTTTGCACAAAAAATCTACACATGTATACACTAGTATGGAAGCCTGACCGCCCACCAGTGTGCAAGTCTTCAGTGAGTGTTACATCTGACCTGTACAGGATGTTTCTGGGGACGATGCCATGGGAGGCACTCAGCCAGGCGCTGAGCTGGGAGAAAAAGACATAAGAACGAACAGCCAACAGCAGGGTCTTCTCCTCAATGAAACGGTCGCCGCTTCTATTAAAAACAGGTGGAAGTGTGCCAGTATGTCAGGTTAATGAGAAAAGGATGTGTATTTTCTTTCAAACACAGTTCCGTGTTCCTACACATGTGAGTAGGAAAGTAGGCCAATATGTCAGGCTAATTAACTCCCTGAAACCCACGCCCGTTAACAGCATTTTTTATTTTATGTTTACCATTACCATTTACGTTGACATTGTTTTAGTTTCTGCTTCCTTTAAAGCTTTTTCCTTTGCCACTGTTGCCACTATTTGACTGCTCATCCAAAATGCAACTTAATGTGTAATTGAACAATTTTATCAATAATAACAATTTTGCATTCCATTAAATTCATGTCTTTCCCAGCTACAGTCCTGACAGTATCAAATAGTCCTGAGAGCAAGAAAACAAGTTGTGTTCTCGTAGCCTGAGCAGACAGTTTCTTGAACGCTTTCAACTCTAACTTCAGTTTTTTAGAAACAAAATCTTGCCTGCACAAGAATGCATTTGTGCTTAATACGATACTGCATCAGCAAAACAAAATGTCAAAGTAAGCAGAGCATATGACAGCACCACAGAACAAACATATGCTTCTTTGTTTCTTGTATGGAAAAAGTGGATGACGTACTTTATGAAAAGTGACTAATGGGAGCTTTTCTTGCACGCTTATGTTAAAAAAAAAAAAAAAAGTACAACTGTGTATGTGTGTCTCGTACTGTCTTGGAACTGCCTGCAAGGTCCATCTCTCCAACAGCAGTGCATCTTGTTTGATGACTGGGTCACTGATGAGATCACTCGGGGGGCACTCGTCGCCATAGCAACAGTCTGGAAGGAGCATGACCTCGATCATGATGGGGATGTTGTTCCTCCAAAGAAGGATCACCTCAGAACGGGTTCTCCTCGCCTGCCGACACTGGGCACACATACATCCGCAGACAAAGGTGAGCGGTTAGTGTTCATTAGTGACTTTCAACACCAAAGTTAGGAATCGCCAAAGTTAGGAGCACAGCAGGTGGGGCTCAGAGAAGCTGAGTGAATTCATGCTAATAACCCCTGGATATAAACAATAATAATAATTAAAAAAAAAATTTCTTTTTATCCTGCACTACAGTTCTAGTGACAGAGAAATATACTGTAGACTCAGTTTATTAGGTACACCTTGCAAAAATTACAGCAGCCTAACACATAACAAAATTAGAACTCTGTTGACATCTTGTAACTATATAATTATTAAGAATCATTAATGTCTTCATTAATATAATGCACAGCATGTATCCTATTTGATTAGAGAGGCTCCATTATCACTTTTGAAGCAGAAACATCCTCTGTTAACATGGAGACATTTTTATGTGACAAAATCTTTAGGACTATCAGTTTTACTTTATAACATGGAACTGTGGCTTTAAGACCAACGTATTCTTCCAAAATGTCTGTCTGGTTTTATTAGGGTCATAAACTGTTGTGTGCCTTGGGGCTTGCTCTGGGTTATGTGATGATGTAACTGTAAGAAAAGGTACACAGCTACACACTACAATGTAAACAATATATTGCCATAACTATTCACTCACCCAACCAAATAATTGAATTTCTTGCTATTTTTGGTTGTGATTATGATGTGCTCGACCCCTTGATTCCACTGAAAGGAGCTCTTAATGCTTCAGCATACCAAGATATTTTGGACAATTTCATGCTGCCAACTTTGTGGGAACAGTTTGGGGATGGCCCCTTCCTGTTCCTACATGACTGTGCACCAGTGCACAAAGCAAGGTCCATAAAGACATGGATGAGTGAGTTTGGTGTGGAAGAACTTGAGTGGCCTGCACAGAGTCCTGACCTCAACCAGACAGAAGACCTTTGGGATTTATTAGAGTGGAGACTGTGAGCCAGACCTTCTCATCCAGCATCAGTGTCTGGCCTCACAAATGCGCTTCTCGAAGAACGGTCAAAAATTCCCATAAACACACTCCTAAACCTTGTGAAAAACCTTCCCAGAAGAGTTGAAGCTGTTATAGCTGCAATGGGTAGGCTGACATCATATTAAACCCTGTGGATTAGGAATGGGATGTCACTCAAATTTATATGCAAGTGAAGGCAGATGAGCGAATACTTTTGGCAATATAGTGTATAATATAGTGTACAAGGAGAGTTGCAGTAAAACCTCAGCTGTGAATCTGTAAGATAACAATTAAAAAGAATTCAGGGAAGTGTATATTGGATAAACCGGAAAAAACAGTATTCTGCCCAGCTCCAGGAAAGCCTGCTTTTAGTTTACATAACAAAGACTGCATGAGTAGCTGTGCACATTGCTTAAAAGAAAGGAAAAATTATGTGCCTGAAGGGGGATAGGAAAGTCATCAAAATCAGTTTTCAGAGTTTTGTGCCTTTTACACATCAATTTCTGGTAAAATGTTGACAAGTGAGGGGTGGTGCAAATGCACATGTTATAAATATTGAGGTGGCTGTATCTTCTGCTTACAGGCCAGATTGACAGTGGTTATAAAGCCAACTGTGACTTGAATGTTCTCCTTTTTGTGCTCTCTGGCTTCCTCCCACAGTCCAAAGACATGCAGTTAGTGGGTTTAGACTATGAAGTATGGATGTGAGTGTGAATGGTTTTTTAACCTGCCCAGGATATACACTGCCCTCTATGGCAGCTAGGATAGGCACCCCCGCAACCCTGAATTGGAAAAGTGGAAGAAAATCGATGGATGAATGGATGGTGATTCCTGATGTTAACATGAAAGGTGGCTCTAAAATGCATTAGTCACACTTTTCTCACTCAGAAACCATAGTCTAGATAATTAACTTCTAAAGCTATACAAAAATAAATTGACACTAATATTTTCTGCATTGGGATATTGTACCTTAGGTCAAGCTTTTTAACCAGCTGCTTAAAGCCCTGCTTTTCTACCATGTAACTACATCACTAATTTCCATCTACCCTTTGCACTTCCTGTAATAGGAAGTCTAACTAGCGAGTACTGCAGTGGCGCTCGGTGGAGTAATTTGTTTACATTTGGGTTGCACATCACCAGTTGTACTTGATGGTTTGTTGTTTCCACCTTTAGCGGGAACAGTTTCCTTGCACATTTTGCAAAGCACTGTGCTTTGTTGGAGGTTGTTGAAGTAGCTCCCTTTTTAGGTACTAAAACGCCATCTGAGGGTGACACACAGCTCTCAGAAATGTCTGGGCTCATCTTGTTGTTGTGTGCACCAGGGAACGTAATTACATGGCATTACTATAGCAATAATATCATATGACAAAACATTTTTAATCACGTAAAAATTTACAGCAGTATTATCGCGGGTGATATGAAATGGCACAGCCCTAGTGGTCACGTAAATACTGAGTTTACCCATTACTGATCCACAGGGTACCAAAGCAGTTCTACTTTACAAATACAAAACATAAAACCTACAGCTCCTTTTAATATATACATACAGCCATATTCTTGATGTGCAAGACTTAAAAAAACAAACAAACAAACAACCCCCCCCCCCCCCCCCCCCCCCCCCCCAAAAAAAAAAGTAGAGGACAGTGCCAGAGAACTTGATGCCCTGCACAGATTTATGTAAAAGGTCTTACCTGGGGTAATTTGTCGCTGCATTCATGCTTGTGAAGAGGAGGCATGGCTGACTGGGCTGGCGGACAATGTAGCCCCTCAGTCCTGCCCTTCACAGAATACTCTGGTGTCCTTCCCTCTGTGATGAGTAAGGTCAGGAACACCAGGAACTCCTCTGCATCGTACTCAAAAAACTCCTCTGTTGCATCTAGACAAGACAAAGGAACAGAGGGTCAGCAGATGCTATATAACAACTTCACATTCAAACAAAAAATGAGGGACCAGCTTTGGGAAGGAGCAATTAATAAACAAACAAACAAAAAAACAAATAAAAAAAAAAACAAACTAATGTACCCAAACCAGAAAGCCACCTGTTCTGCAGTGATACATGCTTGAAAATGGCAATTTAACTTGGACTGGAAAAACCTGTTTAAAGAAGGGGTGTGGGGCAAGGCACTGAATGACACAAGTTTTCCAGTTTGGCCACTTCAAAGGAATATATTTAGACTATCCATGTCAGCTGAGCTGTTGGGTGAAGCCACACACTGATTGTTTCTTCACTACGCGGCACGCACACAAACATGAGCCACACTGATGGTGACATCATTAATATTCATTGGAAAAACATTTACGAACAAAACCAGTTACATGGGAAAAACAATAAGAGAGAGTGCTCCACCAGTTTCGTCAGGGGCCATGGGTGGGGATGGCAGGACAGAGCAGGACCTTTCACTGGACGAGGCTATTCCCATCTTACAGTTAAAATTAACAGCTATATAAGAGCACAAAAGACAGCTAAATGTTACAACCAAATTTCAACTCATGCTAAGCCACTTTTAAGCCAACAGGTGACTTAAAAGTTGCAGATGGGTCAGTCAGATAATACAAAATTGGCTCATCTGTCTTTTTCCACAACAAAATTAAACAAATCCCACTGTTTGGGTTATAAATGAACTTAGATCTTAAGGAGGGTATTTTTAGCACACAGTGAAAGAGCCTGTCTTAGCTCTCCATCTCCTGCACTTCTCCAGAGAAAACTCCCAGAATCCCACAGGAGGTCAGCTGATGCACAGCAGCACAAAGAATCACTGCTTTCTTTGTCTGATGCACAGAAGGTGCCTGCACATATAATCTCTAAAGGTCTAAATATTTGAACCAGCAGCAAACCAAACTGAAGTCAAATTTAGGTGAAAACACCTCTATGTTTTTCCTTGTTTTTACTATGAGCATGCCAGGTCCTCCCAAGAACATAAGTGCAGAAGCACATAAACACACCCTGTCCTCCTCCCACCAGAGCAGGGCTGGCTACAACAGAGTCCCACTCAGCTGGCTATGCAGAAGCGTGAGCTATGAGCTGCTGCTGTATATATGTGTGTGTATGTGCATATCACAGCCAGCCAGCCAGTCACACACATTCCTCTCAGGGAACTCCTCCTACATGCCTTTGAGCTGCTGCTGCACGTGGAGAGAGATGCAGTCCAATACAAAACATGAGGAAGGAGGGATGGGAGGAGGGGGGGTCTGTTAGCCAGCTGTAGGCTGAATAAAAGCAGGGTAAGGAGATGGAGAGGGAGGCTATATTCAGAGACAATCTCCTTTTCTTTAAGGGTTGAATCAGAACTATCTGAACAAAGGGAGCAGGAGCCCAACAGTGAGCTAGAACAAGAGAGCAAGAGACAGGAGCAACGGGGTAATATATGACAAAGGTCAACATTCAAGGACACAGTCTCTTGTATTTACATGAGAGCTGGCCTGCACACACTGGATATGGTGGGTTCTGGCTGGCTGATTTGCAGCCACGGTTTGATGTTCCTTGTCGGTCAAAGAGGCTCCTGGTACTAATGTGATCTGGGCTAAAGGTGACAGTCAAGAGCAAAATGAAGCATGGAGTGATGAATTGGGGGTGGTTAAGTGATTAAGTGAGCAGAGAGAAAAAACAGCCTCTGAGAACTTGTGTGCTGAACCCCCTCCTTGAACACACACACAGCCCCCAATTTATATGTGCACACAGTGGGTGTCAGATTACTTCGTTCTAGGAAAGCCAGACTCAGAAACACATACACCCCTAGAGCACATATGGCAAAAACACACATGAATGCTAACAAACAAGGACATCACAACACACGACATGCAACCAAAGACCAGTGACAGAGGATCGGGTTAAGGGGCCTAGTCTGCCTATGTGTAGATGAGAGCTGTCATTCATTTAAAGGATAGCGCCTGAATAGAGCACTCCTATGAAGCTTTCTGGAGAAACAGGTTGAGATATTTTCCTTTCTCACATGTAGCAGAAAATAGCCCTGCTTTCAGTAGTGGGAATACTTTAAAGACATTCAGACCACTGAAAATAAACTGCATTTTCATGAGGTTTCTGGTGGGGCTGTAAAAAAAAAAAAAAAAAAAAAAAAAAAAAAAAAAATCACTCTATAATATTCCTCTGTTAATATCCAAGTTTTTTTTGTTTGCCAGTCATTAAGCCTACAAGTTCAAGGCTCAATCCTGCCATTTCCTTCCCCTCATCTTCCACTTTCCCACTGGACCACTACTGATTCATTCTCACCTCTCCATCCTTTCAAAAGATTAATTTTTGTCTCTCACTAGTTGCATGCGGTTTGAATTAATGTGTATCTGCGAGACGTCGTTCCCTTCTTCCTTCAATTTGTCTTTGAATCCCCTATGTGTGTAAATGATGTTCTTTAGTCTACATTGGTCTCCTTAAATTGTTTTAGAGAAGAACCATAGCAACTACTAACAGTGCTTGAGAAATGCAAACAGAAAACAATCAGGTTCAGGTCCAGTGACGCTTCACTGATAAATTCTGCACTAAGCAAACCCAAACACTAATACATGTACACACAGTGGAAAATGTTGTTTTCCTCTGTTCCATGTGATCTCTCCTCCATCTCCTGATCATGTGTGATGTGAATTATGTAACAGGCTGGATTAAGATTCAGGTGTCTTATTATTAGACCTATGACCGCCTGCCACCAAGTGCAGCCTGAGTCCGCCTACAGATTGGCTGGTTCAACACACACACACACACACACACACACACACACACACACACACACACACACACACACACACGCACACGCGCACACACAATCACAATCACATACACACCTCTCAGCTGTGTCCATCTCCTTGAGCCAAAAGATCAGTATAGAGTCATGTGGGATGGAAAAAGGCCTCCAGGACAAGAGCAGAGGGGTCAACCCCGACAGCCAATGCTGTCGTCACAGTAAAGTGCCTTAGCAACCTCTTCAGTGTGCGTTTGTGTTGCATGTGTTGCAAACAAATTCCTACACTTAGTTCTGTCTTTATAAAGTATAAAATATAGCCTAGATAAATGTTTACACTGTGTACCCAGTAGTATTGATGAAAACAGAAACAGATGGCATGACAGAGGGAGACAAAGACAGAATGTAAGAGATGCACACACATTTAGATAAGATGACCCATTAGTCCGTACATCCATGGCCACGCACTCATTGTGAAGCTCTCCCTCTTTCTATGGCCAAAGCTACTCTGCTTTCTACACATACAAACATTCAAACACATACACTCACAGCTAATTTGAATGCTGTGTAAGTACCCATATGGTCACCACTCTCATCCTCCTCTGCACAGCCATTGCTTTACTCTGTATGTGCCACTTCCACAGGAGCATGGTTAAGGAGACCTATTCTGTGATACATAAACCACTATTATAATGGCGGATACGCCTATTAGATATGATCAAAGTTTAAAATAATGAGGTCAGCATATGCTTTTCACAGTCAGTTTCATATAGTTTTTTTTTTTTCCTTCCAGTTTTTGCTCTGTATGATTTTAATGAGAAGGGCTATCCCTAATATGGTCATGTCAGGCACACAACTCTGCCTGTGAGCACAGAAGCCCCACCCACCCTGCTGTTCGAGCTTTCTGTGTATGAGGGGCAGCCAATGAGAAGGAAGTTGGGTAAAGGAAGGAGGACGTGAAAAGCTTTTTTTTTTAGACACAGGATTAATTAACTAAGCTAGATTTGTATTGTTTTGAACTGTGAATCGTGCAAAGCTACTCTAGTAGATTAATTAGCTAATGAATATTTTCACCACTGACTAATCGACATTTCTTTTTCTTTTCATATAATCCATTTTCAATGAAATGCCAGAGAACAGTTCCTACTCACCAAAGGGTCATCTTCATATATCCAATCCACAAAAGTTTTGTTCACTCTCTTGTGTTAGAAAAAACATGAAATCCTGATATTTAAGATGTAGAAACAGTAGCTATTGCATATGTGCTTAAAAAATGGCTAAAATATTCACTTTATTCCCAAAAGTGAGGTGGAGGTGACTGTAGATAAAAGCCAGTGGCAGAAAAGGAAAATTCACACATTAAAGTCATCATGGGAATTCAATAATGCAGAGTTCACCTACCTAAAGCTGGACTACTGATTATCCAAAAAGAGAGTATAGCTTGCACAAAAAGGGGATAACATACTGCAAGGCAGCAGCCAGAGTTCACAAAGAGAAAGACAGAAGGTCTGCAGAGATACTGAAGGAGACAGATGACTGAAGGGCAAAGAGGAAACCTACAGTTAGTTCAAAGGGCAGACAGGAAGTCATTTTAACCATGTTTTCAGTTAACTGTCTGTCAAGTGATTTTCATTCAAACGTTTGAACCTTGATAAAAAAAAATTTAAAAAAAAATTAAAACTATAAAGAGAATTAGGTGACACTTGTCTCAGCTGAGTTCCTGTCAAAGCACATCCACAGGAAAAAGAAACAGAAAAAACTCTAAAGAAATGTCAGTTATTCTGTAAATGAGGCAGGTCTTAAAGATGAGAACAGCACAAACACATACCATGTCATGCACTGCGAGTATTTTCAATTTTACACCGTGGACTTCTTTGATTTTCTCTTAATTAATCTGTGAGTGTAATACTTATTTTCCAATAAAGAGGGAAAAAACAAAAAACAAAACATGATTCAACATTTATATAACAACAACAAAGATCAATCAGTGGGTGTTTCACTTGCCATTGTATAAAATGTCTAATATTAGAATCAACTTGAGAAGCATGAGAAAAGGGAACAGTAAATACACATTTTCTTTAAAAGCCCTGTAAAAATAATGAGTAACTCATAGTAATCACTGAGTTTCCTCCACTGCTCTAGTGGGGCTGAGTCAATTTTCTCAAGATGAATAAACAATAAAACTCTGAACAAAGATCTGTACAAGTGGACCAATTTCTTGAGAAAACTCAAGCAAGCAAAGACACAAAAAGGGTATTTGCAACTTCTGAAAGTTAAAATGCTCAGTCTTGGTCTTGATGCTTAAAATCTTTTGAGGTTTTAAGTTGATAAGTCTAAGACATTTGATTTTTTTGGGACCTGCAGACTTCAGATAACCAGCCAGCCGGGAGGCAGTGCATTAAGGCAATTTCCAGGCTGCTTCAGCACAGCAGTGGCAGCAGTCTGTTGGGCTCACTGAGGTGTGTCAGCTTAACACACAATGATATCTAACTCTTTCTGAATGGAGCCAAACAGAGAAGGTTCAGTCTTTTCAATCACAAATTTCTTATTCTGATCAGGTACAGCTGTGGATGTCCTCGATACTTGAACAATTCAAAGTAAAGGTTTTTTCTGGCTGCACTCGCACCTCTTAGTCATCACTGCATGAAATATAAATTAAAAATGTGATGCAGTAATGACCTCACCTTCAATCATGCATAGATTGGACATAGCAGATGTGCCAAGTACTCTAGGGCTTGCAAGATATAGCCAACTGATTTTTAAGCCAGAGTTTTGCGGAACACAACGCTGCAGTTCTATAATGTACAGTATGCATTATTAAAGGGATCAGTAGAATAAAACAAAGCACTGGTTTTGTTTTTGTGTCATATGATGTAAAAAACAAACAAACCTGTGCATCAGTAATGGAAAAATAAAGAAATAAACATATATTTAATAGCAGTTCCATTAAATTAGGGTGAGAATCTACTGTGCTGAATGCAGTTTCATTCAAAGGAGAGATTAAATAAAAGCAGCATATGTCACATCTTTTTTTTTTTTTTTTAAACCATAGCTGCAACAGCATCAACACCAGTAACCAAAGGAAACAGCACCACAACATATGATATGGTGCATTGCTGGTGCAAAAGTACATCTAACAGAGCACCATCACAGTTTCTCTAATGTTCAAAAAGACATTACAAAATGCAATATTTTAATTATCTAGACACAACTGTACTCTGGATTTTGCATTGGGGAAAACTGAGATTCCCCTTTTTAAATTTTTAAAAGAATTTTGCAGCCCTAATACAGATATAAAGACACACTCGCAGCTGCCTTTACAAGACCGTTCTTCTATGCTAAATCCCTTTACTGCAGCCCCCAGTGTGATAAATATAGACACAACTTGGTAGCTCTCGTTCTGTTTTTCTCTCTCTTATTTTAAAGTCAAGGTTCCCACAACCAACTATTTGATGACTTAGTGATGGCGTCTGCTATGAAAACCCATATTAGAAACTGCTAAAGTGGAGAGAGCCTGAAGCCATACATTACTGAAAGATAAGAATAATTATCAGTATTACAAGACTGTGAGAAAAGTTCCAACAGCCACAAGTTACTTGCTGAAATGCTGACATCCATACAATTCTACTCCTTTGATTTCTACATATTCTAGCTGTTATGCTGAGCTATCACAATACAGACAACTTTATGGACTATTTCTGAAGGGGCTCCCCTAAAATCCACCACAAAGCTGTGCTTATGCAAGCAGCCTGATGTCCACTATGCAACTACCCAAAACCATGAAAGCACATTTTCAGCTTCAAAGTATACAAATGCTCTGGTGGCAAAGCAGGTGGCACATTTGAAGTGTCAGCAGCTCCGGCAACTGCATTTCCACCACTATGGGAATTGTTTGCAAGGCTGGTTTTTTTTTTGTTTTGTTTTGTTTTTTTGTGTGTGTGTGTGTTCCATGGCTAGTTCTGCAGTTTGACTGACTATATTTGGAGGCCAGGTGGTTTACAGGACCAAACTAACTGTAACTATGCCGCCTTTACATCTGAAGGATCACAACTATCTGTCCCAAAATATATAAAATGCTGCAGAAAAAGTATTTACCCCTCTTCTGGATCTTGTCCTGACATATGGCATAGAAACTGAAGACTTAACAGTATTCCCTGAAAGACCCCTCCTGTCTGATCATTTCTTAGTAACATTTACATTTACTTTAATGAATTACACAGCAGTAGGGAATAGGTTTTATTACAGTAGAAGTCTTTCTGAAAGTGCTGTGACTAAGTTTAAGGATCTAATTCCTTCATTATTATGCTCTTCAGTGGCCCCTCTTCTGTGGAACCAGCTTCCAGCTTGGATTCGGGAGACAGACACCCTCTCTATTTTTAAGATTAGGCTTAAAACTTTCCTTTTTGATCAAGCTTATAGTTAGGGCTGGATCAGGTGACCCTGAACCATTTCTTAGTTATGCTGCTATAGGCCTAGGCTGCTGGGGGGGTTCCCACAATAGACTGTTTCTTTTCATTCACCTTATTTACTTTGTTTATACTCCACTCTGCATTTAATCATTAATTGTTATTAATCTCTGGCTCTCTTCCACAGCATGTCTTTTCTCTCCCCTCAACCCAACCGGTCGCAGCAGATGACTGCCCCTCCCTGAGCCTGGTTCTGCTGCAGGTTTCTTCCTGTTAAAAGGGAGTTTTTCCTTCCCACTGTCACCAAGTGCTGCTCATAGGGGGTCGTTTTTGACTGTTGGGTTTTCTCTGTATTATTGTAGGGTCTTTACCCGCAATACAAAGCGCCTTGAGGCGACTGTTTGTTGTGATTTGGCGCTATATAAATAAAATTGAATTGAATTGAATTGAACAGTCAATCATTATATGTCCACATAGATTATTCACAGATCTAGTAAAGATCTGGCAGCTTACACAACTATGTTGAGTGCTTGCATTTTGCTTATGTCTGCATAGTGTTTGGTTTCCTGATTTCACCTTGTTGATGTTCCAGGTGTGACAGTGTTTACAGCCTCACGAGGTTAATTTAAAATGTTAGGTTTAAAAAAAAACAAAAAAAAAAAACTTCTGTTGTCTGGTCTTTTTGAGTTCTACATAATACCAGTGAAAAGCAAAAAACAGATCTTCCACTGTTCTTGCCAAACAAGAGGTCACTAAGGAAGTGTCTGTTTTTGCAGTCAGTTTCAACATTTTCATGACATGTGTCACGAACCTCTCATGTTACAAACATCTAGACTGTCTAGGGTAGATGATCTCCATGGTGTGATTAATAAACTGTCCCCAGTTAAAGTCAGGAATGACTCATGTATAAGTTAGAAAATGAGGACAAAGCACTGAACACAATTGTTAGTGTATGGATGTTCTCCCTCTTAAGCTTTGTAAGTAAGAGGGACATGCCATCTTATGCCCCCAAACAAACAAACAAAAATAAAACCAAAACAAAGAACAGTCAAACATCTGAGTGAACACTCTTGTATAACTTCACAAATTCAGAAGTTAACCACCCCCAATAGTCATGTGCTACATATCACAAGCTAACAAAAGGTTTGGGGGGGATCACCTGAACTGTAACAGCTTAGCAGCTGTGACCTGCCTGCAAAGTATCAAGTTACATTACCAATAGTGGCCAATTGTCATTCTTCATCACATGCCAGAGGAAGCTTTGAATATTCCAGGAAAAGCTCATGGAAACTTGGTTCCTTATGAAATTGTGATGCACATGGTTTCAGACAACTGAATTAATCAGATGCAGATGATATATTTTTAGGGGGCAGGTGGTCACCAGTGAAAAATAAGAAGCCAGTTTTAGAAACTAAGTCTTCCAGAACATGCACATATGCACTCATTCATATGAATTCATTTGAATGGGTGAGTGTGTCCAAACTTTTGACTGGTACAGTACAGTGTACCTATGGGAGGAATTTAAGAGTTTCAATCTTGCTAAATTTCCTGTGTAAAAAGAACCTGCAATAAGACTTAAGACCCATGTAACCACACAGGCTCTGTAGCAATAAATAACCTCAGCTTTTCTTATTAAAAACAAACAAAACAACTTCCAACACAAAAAGGAGGAAAATGAGCGATACGGTGTCAGTCATTTTTCTTCCAGCTGAATGATCTAGGAATGGAGGAACACGATGATCAACAATCATAACCACTGACCAGGGAAGAAAGGTGGGTGGGACACACGTTACCAGGGCAACTGGGAAATTGTGTTAAAGATTCCCATCACGGTGATTGAAGACTGTCTCGGTATAGGAATTTTCTCCACCAATATGTGTCTTTGCAAGTGACAGTTAATGCTTCAGCTGTGCTCTGTGACGGTGCAGTGATCTATCTACACTGAGGTGCTCCAGCTCTATACCACAGCCTTGCTTTGCACATTCTGATTTTCTGTTATGACACTTAAGCCGTTTATGTGATCATGCTTTGTGAGTGCTGAGCTCTCTCTATGTCGTTGCACATGTTATCCTCAGTGTTTATGGTACCCTGAATCGCTATACAGACAGAGCTTTTAGTCTCTGTCTCTGCAGTAAAACAGCAGAGGATTGTGGCTTAACTTCACTTGTAATAACAGGGTCAGCTGTATTTCCATAGCTTTTTAAAACATGAATCACACATCACTGCCAGCTCACCTTTCCTGCTTTTGTCTGCCTTGTGTTACAAGATTACAAAACACTGGAAGTGGTGAAGTCTGCCAAGAAACTGGAATGTTTTTTTGCCAGCGGCTGTAAATAATGGTAAAGATCTCTCATAAAGAGAGCTCCAGGTTCAATTTTAAAAACAAAACAAATCACAGTTGTTTTAGAGTTTTACTAACAGACTACTAACAGACTAGGAGACCCTGACTGCCAATGTATCTCACCAATAAACCTTGGACTCTGTCGACAGTTACTTAGCTCCAGAAACACTATATTGGTATTTACCTCCTCCTTTCTGAAAACTTTGCCACTTTCCTCCCTTGTGATTAGTTAAAAAGTTCCTCTAAAACTATGGACTCTGTATGTGTGTGTGTCCCTCTCACACTCACAACACAAAGGGGCAGATTCACATGAGACATAGCAACAGGTTCTGATTGGCTGAGGGACTTTAGTCCCATTCCAGCTGAGGAGAACCCTTCTGCTTTGTGAACTCAGCTTTTATTCTCCAACTGCCAACAGCCAAACACACACACACACACACACACACAAACACACACACACACACACACACACACACACACACACACACACACACACACACACACATGACCCAGACTGACCCACCACCTTGTCCTCTCTCTCACACCCATTATTGTCAGCCATAAAAAAAAGAGCAGTTGTTTAGTAGCTGAGAAACATACTGTTGATGTTACATGATAAACAAACTCTGAGCTCATGGGGAAAAAAACATACATTAAGCTTAACAGGACTCAGAAGGACTAAAACAAATAAACAAACTCATCTGAACAACAAAAAGTTAACTTCAGGCTTTTTTTAAAAAAAATTTTTTAAATCTAGCAGGACTTGATTTTATGAAATAGCTATAAAGAGCTATACACCTTGTCTCAACTACTATTTTAGTTTACTACCTTACATATCCTCATCTCTATGTCCAGCTTTAACACCAAAAATTCCAGGTAGGTAAATATTTTTTTGGATTTGGCTAATGAGAAAAAAATTTGCATGTCACTGAGTTCAAACCCACACTTACTGAAGAAAACATTTGTTTAGTTCATGCACACAAATCTGTTCAGCTTTCTCACACTATTGGGTCAGTACTGGATGATGAAAGCACCAGTAACAATGGCAGTTTATTAGGGTTAGGTAACTGCGATTGACAGAGTGTAATGAGTCTGAAGGATTTCAGTGAAACTACACACTATGCAGGCTGATTTTAGTAATTAGTGCAGCCTTAACTCTACAGACTGGCAAAATCAGCTTGCACAGTTTCTCTGAACTCTAAATCTGCACACTCTTGGCTAACCAGTGAACACAAAGGTGTAAATTCAAATCCCATCCTGCTGAGCTACCCAGGGTAAGGAATGAGATGCAGTATGTTCCCTTTATCTTTGACAACCATAGCAACTGAAGTCCTTAAGTAAGGTACTTAAACCCCTTATTATTCAAATGAGTTGCTTGGTGGCTAAATGTAGAAGACTGGTTATACTGGGCAGATTCGTGGTGTAAATGCAGCAGATTGAACAACTGTTAAGTAGAGAAAAACTCAAATCCTAAGTGCAGATTTAAGAAAGTTCCACCTACATAAAAATAACGAGACAGGCATTCATGACATTTGGTAATAATTCATTATCTGTTCTTGGAGGTCTCCTAATCCTCTCTGAGTTCCCCTGAAATAGCCGTAACAATATCTTCAGAGGTCTGGTATGCCCTCTACAGTGCCCTTTTTGACCTTCGCTTTCTGCAGTATCCTGTTTAACCTTATTTGTACACACTGTAGCCATGAAGCCCAAAGCCTGTTATTCAGGCAAGAGTGGTCCTTTTCAAACTCATTGTCTAACTAATATCTGTTATGTAACCTGGACTGGAGTGGAGTGAGTACAGCAATACCGGACAAGGTGGGCACTAGTTAAAGTGAGAATTTCTAAGCTTCAGTGAAGACCTGCCTAAACTAGCCTGTACACTACAGATTCTACTTTTCATTTAGTTAACTCAGACTCTTAAACTAAAAAACAAACAAACAACAACAACAAAAAAACCCCCTGCAAATACACAGCTTGATATTATATCAGGTGTACTGGAAAAAATTTATAAATTTACATATATGAGAATGACAAAAAGTTAATGTTGATTATTTTTAAATTTATATTCACTCCACATCATTCCTCTATTAAATTTCAGCAAGCTGACTGCTAGCAGCTACAGGTCACTAGGGCAGTAGGACAAACCAGCCTCTTTCTGTAATCAGAGCTACCCTGCCTAATGTGAAAGCACAGGCTTTTGACCTCTCCTGTTCTGCCAGTGTCAATTTCTAGACAGGGGAGTATGAATTCGGCAACCTGAGCAGCGTAGCTCCAAAGGCAGTATGAAAAGTGGGCCAGACTGATTTGGTTGGCGAGTGGAATTAGCTGCTGTGGACAAAGAATCAAAAAGCTAAAGCTGACACAGTTGCACAAAACTTTTGCCTTACTCCTGGCAGGGTTGTGCAGAATGATTAATCTGGGAAGGGAAGGCCAAGGTTGCAGCTCTTGACAGCAAATTTCAACAGTATTCATTAAAAGCATATAACCATCTAAAAACAAAAATCTAACCACTAAAGTCAGCCAAGCAAAGGTAAAAAAAGAGCACTAATTCAGTTGAACAGGAAAGAGTGACCGTCAGCTGGTTTGCTGGGAGGATGAAGCAATGTTTGGGGGGTGATAAGGAATCACCTGACTCATTACTAAGCCTGGTTGTTGGCCTGCAAGAAATGAGATGAGACAATAGAGCTAAGGAGCGGTGATAGTTGTGATGAGTTTCAAATTAACTTCACCTCACACTGTGGTTAAGAAAGAATGTGCTAACACTCTCAGAAAGAGGCCCGAAGGTGCTCTCCATTAACAGAGACTAGTAGCCTGTGTTTGCATATGTGTACCCATTATTCCATTACTCTAAAAGAAAAGGTCACATGAAAGAGATTAGTTATTGTAGAAGAACCCAATTAAATATATAAAAAATTACATCTAATAATTTACAAGAAAAGTCAACAGAATTACAGTCACAGTAAAAAAGTTTATTTTTATTTTATTATTCTGTCTTATTATTCACACAAGCACATCTATTTGTGGTCGCTGTTAACATCAGCACTGGTATAAGAGGAGAAGAATTCAAAATCAGAAACAAAGAAATTTCTGAGTTTTTTGTGTTCCAAAGTTTTTCCACGTCAATTTGACATCAACTTTGCCATATGGTGCCATTCGCCAGACAGAACAGCAGATATAATGGGGCCTCAATAGTGTCATCTGACGTTTCATTTCTGAGTCACCTGTTTTGCTCTTTTAGCAGCAGATCACAACAGCACACAGTCAGCATGGAAGGACAGAAACTGGTGAGGTGTCTGGTGTGCTAACTTGATTAAAGTGGTGCTTACGTAAGACCCAAAGATATGTAGTGTAGTAAACCCCCAAAGAAAATTCAACCATCTTCACTGCTGAGGCTATATTATCATCAACCAGTTGTTTAAATAAATAAATAGATGACAACTAACACAGTAGAACGTTTTGTTATTTAAACACTGGTTTAGAGAATGTAATATGTATATTGGGGGCGTAATGTTACAACATTTGGATTCGATATTGGCCTGATCCTGACTTAAAAAGCTGGATCATGCATCGTTGACAACATGCTGATCTATTCAGTTTAGTTCTATGTTGTTCTGCGTTTACTCTGCAGTGTGGCAGCATCATCCTGCAGGATGGAGGAAGCTAACAACAAAGCAGCAGCAGTTTGGAGGTATTTCACTTATACTTTTGCATATTTATTTTACTAATAAATAAATATATTCAATAAATGTATATTTTGGGATGTGCTAATTTGTCACATTTTATTTTATTAAGTTAGAACAGCAGTGTTTAGGTTACGCCCGACGAGATTGCAATAAACATAGAAAAGATTCCCAGTCTCTTCCTCACAGAGAGGAAAACAGGCAACAAATTTAATACTGGCACTGGACCGGTACTCTTTATTGGCAGATACCCAAGCCCAAGGTATCTGCATTGTATCAGATATTGGAAAAACTTGGACCAGCACATCACTAAATTAAACATGGGTGAGAAAATGTTTTATATATAATGTCTGGTATAAAGACAATGTAATTTATATAGAGAAGTTCTCTGGAAATTAAAGATAAAATTTAGATTTGGACTCAGCAGCCACTCTTGACTTTCTGGTCGTTTGAATGTCAAATTCATATTTCATTTACAAAAAATGAAATATGAAAATGAGTTTTACGAAGCAGACACTCAGATGCGTGGAGTAATCCTAAATCATAGGCCAATTTTCCTGAACTCACTGCATTATTATACACACAAATAAATGTGCATAATGCCATCACTGAGCAGTCTGTAAAAATACACGGTTAAATTTACTATCAGGTATTTGGTTCTTGTGTATAAAACAGTAAATCAAGGTAGCTCTATTTCAATGTGCTTTTTCTCTAGATATTATAAGCAGATAGTGGAGGTGGGGGTGTTAAGTGCTGAGGTGTTACAGTAGCTGAGGTCTATTTGATGTGATTCAGAGGAGTGCAGAGAAAAAGGGGAGGAGAGCAAAAAGGAGATTGGAGAAGTAAAAGACCAGTGGAGCAAGGAAGTCAGAAAGAAAAGTAATTGCCAGGAGGTTTCCCTCCGCTCAGACCTGGCAGAATAGCAATAATCACACATCCCCTAACATACTCCTATCCAAACACTGAGATTAACAAGAAGCTGTCATTTTGGTTTCTCAGTTACAGAAATAACACACATGAATGGAGCATGACAAAGTAATACTCAAAACATTTCTAACAAGCATGGATGCCTTGTATTTTTGTGCTTTTCAAGCAAACAGTGCTAGACCCACAGAGCTTATAGTGTAACAGAACAGTTGTTATGTCACATCAGGGATTAAAACTTCAAGTGAAAGGAAGGATGCACCACCCAGATTTGATTTTCCATGGAGATTAAGTTCCTATACATAGAAACATGGTTTGCTTATTGCATTAACCCTGTTTAGCTTGTCCACATCAATCCAAAAGCTTCTCTTACAGGTTGAAATGTCGACTTTAGTGAATTCATTTAGTGTTTTTTTTTGTTTGTTTTTTTTTTACACTAAACAAAACAACCCAATGACAGACAGAACTAAAAACAAAAAAACTAAATTCACAGAGACAAAGAGACATAGACATCACCACCATCGCCACAATACCACCCCCACCAAGAAAAATCACCAGGCCCAGATGGCTCTTCCTGTTCCTGCAGAGCTGGCTGCTGGTTGGCTACATGAAGCCACAGGGGCGGGAGGATGTGACGAACGAACAAGTGATGACATCACTCGCTGGCAGCAGAAATATGACCCATGATGCCACTTACAGCTTCAGCCAGTCCAGCACCGAGTCTGGATAGTGTATTTTTCCATAAAGTGTGTTAACAGTGAGCTTTCACACAGAGTGGATGCGTTCAGTGTGTGCATGTGGATACAGATTTCTAAAGTTATGAGCTTTAATGTCAAGTTGATATATGCACACACAGTATGTACGTATAGACTAAGAGCACACTTGCGTCCAGATAAAAGGTTGGTGTACTTAATAAAAAATCCTCCAGCATTACATAAGAGCATTACTGGTCTGGTAGGACTGGGTGCCCAATCCCATAGAATCGCTAGGCTAGGCTACTTACAGTGAAACCTGTCACAACAGCATTGATTTAGGCTGATTACTCGGGGGGGCCAGCATAGTAGCTCACAGCTGAATGGTATTCATTACGAAAGGCTGCTCCAAAGCTGGCTGTACAATGGGCAGTCCAATATTTATGTTCATTGTAGCTGGGTCAGCAAATGGCCATGACTTTGTATTGAAAAGACAATATGTAAAAAGTACTTTAACTAGATGATAAAATTAATTCCAGCTGCAAGTCTTTGTAAACAGGTGAAAAAACAAACAAACAGATTCTTTTAAATAAATGTGAATGACTTTAGAGTTATGGTTTTGTTCTGAATAAATTCCTGTTTTTCAGCTTCCAGGTGCCTTAAAATAGATGATTTTGGGAAAGATCAGAGGAGGGACAATGCATAAATGGCTGTAATTCCTTTTTCTTACTTTATTATATGAAGCGAGATGACTATTGCTGTGATTTGGCACTATATAAATAAAACTGAATCCAGTTTAATGAAATGAATTTGTTAATGCAGTAACTTTATGAAACCCTTTGAATTAAAGTCAAATGCCTGCACTTCAATCTTCATCTTCATCACTTCATTTCAAATCTATTGTGACTGTCCACCTACCTTTGGATTTGACTAGAACTAAAATATATGTTGAGAACAGAAGGACAGTAAATAAATGAGTAAATAAATAAAAAAGATGATGATGCCTCCAACTGTGTGAGAAGAGTAAAACAGAAGAGAGCACCTGTTGTGTCAGCCTCCTGCTGTGGAGGCAAATCACTGCTGAGAAGGACGCAAAGGCAGCACGAGACTAGACAGGTGTTATACGGGACAACAGTGCATGTCGCTCAGTGTTATCTGGGTCTCTCATCAGCGAGAGTGTAGACTCTGATCTGCTGGCAAGTGTCGGGGACATCTCGAGGCAGCTGTAATCTGGCTGAACGTATGGCAGAAGGCAGGCAGTGGTGTGAGCTGGGAGGGTGGGGGAGTTGTGTTCAGCGTCTTCAACTGGAAGCGCTGGCATACAAATGCATCAAGTAACGTTACAAAGAGCAAGAATGTAGCACTGAGGCTTGCCAGCTGACTAAGTCCGACATGACTAGCACTGAGATCATCTCATGTCATACTGTTTGAAAACCAGAGACAATGAGATCTGTGGTTGAGGGCACAAAGCAACTTGCTCATACTTTCATCTATATGATGTCTAGTCAATATCTAATGCAAATGATCTTTTCTTTGTACTCCATTGATCTGATAGTGAAACTATCTCAGTGAGATATCTCAACTTAGCAAAACTGTAGATTTTATGCCGAAAACAATCTCAAAATGGTTTTAAATCATGCTTTCCTCAGCTACACAAAGCAAATTTATGTCTTTTATAACCCAGCTTAACCACATTTAAGCTGCAACAGTTTGAAACTCGATACAAAAAGCCATTTTCTCCCTGTCTGTAAATAGGGCCTGGGTTTTCCAAAGCTGGTCTTTATGGGACCTGTAAAATCTGTCAGTTGAGCCACATGGTTCAACGGTACAGCGCTTATTAGGGCCAACAGCAATCTGTTGTATACTGTGTCACACTCACTCTGTTCTCACACCAGCATACACTCACACACATGCTGTCCTGACTCATAGCACAACTCACAGAAAAACAAGGGGGTCAGATGACTCTGGTTAGGCCCCTGAGCAGAATATAAGCGCCCCTTTTCTTCATTAATAACAAACGCAAGGTTCGCTAATGCCCCAAAGAGATGCTGCATGAACTGTCAGAAAACTCTTTTTTTCAGGAGCTGAGCTCTTTGAAGGTGTAGACTGATCCTGCTTATTTCCTTAGAAATCAATTCTGACAAACTTATGTTGTTACCTGCAAAATGGTCTGAGAATGGTGTTCTTCTGTGTTTTTAAGAACACTTTTCGCACCTTTTAATATTTAAAGTAATGTTGTTTAGGAGTCTTTGTTACAGAAATCAATAAGAAACAGTGCTAAATTTGCAGCAGTCACATCCACCTGAAATGGGGTGTTTCTTTAGGTTAGATCAGCACAAAGCTTAATCTCATAATTTGAATTTGACCATAATTAAGTCCACTAGTTCCATCTCAGAGGGGTTAAAGGTGGAGCAAGAGGCAAGATTCGGCAGAGTACTACTTTTTCATCTCGTCATCCACCCAGAAGGTATGACTTTTCACACTAACCTGATCAGGAGGCCAGAGGCAGTGCAACTTGAGGCAGTGTGAGATGTACGTGTCTGGACTTGTTCAGTTCTTTCTTTTACACTTATAAAGCAAGGCACTCCCAAGAACTCTATCTGACCTCGCTGACCTTCAGGCTACTGATGGCCTTTGGCCACACATGGGACCAGATTTACTGACAATCTGCAGCAGTGCAAAAACCTCTTTTAGCATTATAAAGCTACTGTCAGCATTTATTGAAGAGGTGCAGTGTCAATTTTGTGACTGAAAAGCATGGACTATGTTCTTGTAGCAGTTCCCCTTTCGCAGTGCAAAATTTTGCTAAGGAAGTATTTAAATGAACCACACAAATGTGGTTTACTAAGGTTTGTGGCAGGCAGTTTACTGCAAATGCCCTAAATTTAACACTGAAAAAGCATGCTTTTATTTTGCTCCTGATGTAGCTAAAATAGTTGCTGCTAGGACTGTTAATTTATTTGGAAATGTTAGCAGAATGAGCTTGTACTGGAATGAGTGGATGACTTAAAGCTATAAATGTGGTATCAAAACTTTGGCTCTGTCCTCTAGCTTGTCAGTGAGTCCTCCCCCCCAAATGCTTAGATCCGTGCTCCACATATTTCTGGTCTTCAATAACACCAATATCACAAATATAGTGTCGGAGGGAAGAGGGAATACATACAAGGATGTGTCTTGTATTGGGTATTACAGGCAGCGAAGTTATTTTATTACAATGAGCAATGGGTTTTGCTGTGTTTCAGGTTTTTAGCCAAGCAGAGATCAGTCCTTCATGATGACTCCCGAGCTTACAAAAGCCTCTGCATGGTTTTCCCAGCAGTGCGCAAGCACACACAGCTCTACATCACATACCATGTTAAAATGTCTGTTAAATGCAAAAAAATTACAAGAAAAATCTAAAGTGTGGTAGATTAATGTCTCCCAAGGTGTGCAGATTTTTAAAAAAAAGAAAAAGAAAAAGAAAAAAAAATCCAGAAGAATACAGGCATTATGCAGTGACTTAGTAGGTAATGCATAAATCCTGCGCTTACATGTATTATTTTGGGCAGCAGATTACTCCCTCCCTCATCGGGTCCACTAATTTGCGCTGCTCTCTGTAGAGTGCTGGTCATTACTAAAATGAACTGGTGTCAGTTTTCTACATTAATTAGTACATTGTTAGTAGATCACCTGTGGAACTTTACACTCTCATCAGTGCATTTTTGTGATTGAAGCCAATTTGCTCTGCTTAGAAAAATCTGGCCCTTGTGCTATATCACTGAAATTTTTTTAAGCCATTACCCAGTGAAAATAAATGTCCCAATCAGTCGACACTTTTTGGGACAAAGTCTGAATCCATGCGACAACAGTACAGGTAAATGTCCAGAGACTATCTCAAGCTGTTTGCTGCTTGTGAGAAAGGGGAGCTTTGGACAGTTACTGTCCTGATTATCCTGACAATGTCCAGAGTTCAGGTGTGAGAATTCTGCTTGAATAAACAGCTCCTCTCCTCTCCACTGCAGTCCTTTTCTCTGAGAAATGAGACAAGAAAAAGAAGGCATCTAGCCTATAAGCAATCTGGCATCTCCACCACAGGAACAGCACAGTATGTTCAAAATAACAATAGCACCACAGTGTCTGCCAGTCAAACAGGGAGCTACTGCTGTGGTGCAGCTTCTACTGGCAGAGGCTTTCATAATTAGAACATGACAGCGATAATCCATGAAGGGTGAAGAACAGACGCACTGTAGAAATGTGTCTCAGGCCAACAGCTCTCAATCTACTGGCTTGCACAATGCAGTAAGATGCATACAGATTATTTGTAAATCAACCGGACCAGCAAGTTTGTTTTTGGCTATTCGGTTGACCCAGTATGCTGTGCTGCATTATTAGGCTATAATTACACTGTACTATGTCAATCAGTGTGCCCTTTACTCTGGCAAGTCACATCCCACAAATGTTTTGCTCCGTGTTTCTATATAAAGGATCCTACAGGCAAAGAAAGGTAAGGCTGGGATTAAAAGCCTATGTCCATGTAGGGCACATGTTTACTGCGTGCTGTAGGGGTACTATTATCAGCATATTCTTCTTAAGTAAAAGCCCACTCAGGCTAGTCAGCAGCCTCCCTGCAGTTTCATAACATATGTAAACACAAAGACTATAACTGACTGAAAACAGTTGCCCTTCACTGCTTCCAACTATGGTGCTATTTTGAAATTCCCACAAATTCAAGCCACCAAAACTCTGGATTACAAACAACCACTCAGTCACCAAGTGAATCATTTACTTAGTGAATAATTTAGCCAACACAATAAAGGAGCTTACACAAAACCTATTGTTAACAGTCCAAGGGCAGAGATTTAGGCACCGGGTTACCCTTTGCAAATTGATGCAATAGTATAATTAGCATAATCACACTGAAACAAACAAGGATGTCCCCCTCGTCCCTGTTTTACCTCTTGCTGCAGATACAGCGAGCTGTAAACAGGTTGCAGAGCATAAGGCAGGAGCCTTATTTCCACAACAGGGTGGGTGTCAAGAATATTTTGCAGCAACCCTATGCAAGAAACTATCAAAACAAGAGCTGCAGGTTATATGCTGATACAAAGATGAGGAAATTAAACAGCTGACAGGGTTAACAATCCAAACTAGAGCAGCAAATGTGTTTTTTTTTACTGCACATGCATGCACTCATTTACCGAGGTCAGGATTTGTTAATTCACATAACCAGTGACCAGGCTGACCAGCTGTTACGTAATTATTTGGCCTGATTCTTCTCTCGGGCAAATGGGTACAGTCAGTCCACTAAAAGCCGGAAATGCACAGCTTGCCCAAACACTGACCACCCCAGGGAGATACACTATAAATATATGTGAGTGCGCGTGTGTTTCTGTTGGCCCACATACCTCGCTCGGGCTTCATGTTGTCCAGTGTCATCAGGTTGCCTTCAGGTGGTCCTGCAGAGATCATCTCAGTCTTCTCCTTTTTTTCTAACACACACAGCCCGGACAGTAACACAGCGGGCGTCTGGACCACTCGAACCCCCTCTGTGACTGAGAACGGCTGCGTTACCTAAGCAGTAATATCAGCTGTAAAGCCTGTGTGTTGGTGCCAACTGCCCCCTATCCAACAACAAAGCATTGCTTTGTTAGCATGCTACTGTCTGCTCCCATTCAGTCGCGCTGTATTGTCCAACACAAAGATAACTGATAGCGTGTGCCACTTACAGTGAGCTTAAGGATTGTCAGTCTGCTCGGTAGCGTCTAACCGTCCTGATTGCAAATAATTTAACTAGCAAGCCGGCTACCCTTACAGCTAGTCTCAAATTCCACCACCTGAACCGTAGTTGAGTCGTGGTTCATTTCGGTGTCTCCGCTTGTGTAACGCTGGCTCCTAACTACCAAGACGCGGGGGGTTTGCTAACTCAGCAGTGCTAGCCTGAAAGCAAACTCAACCAACTATAACCCCTACTGTTTCTATACTGTTAAGCGAGTACTAGTGACGACGACGACCTCGCAAACATCCTCAACCCCCCAATAACGTAGCGCAGGTAGCCACGGCTCAGCTGCTAATACCGATGACAGGCGGTCTCGGTATTTTTCTCTGCTACGACGAGAACATTTTCAGCGTTATCATTCTTCTCGCGAAACGACAACCGGCGATAATCACACGGACATTGTGCACTTTCTGTCCGTACACAAAGCTCGAACAGTCGCCATCTACTTTGCGTCAGAAACGCCACCTGTACCGACTTCCTTTGTGATCCTCATTAAAACTTTTCAAACCGACAACAAATAGTCCGACTCCAAACGAGCGCTTCGGGGACGACGGCGACGTTTCCCACGAGCTTTTTTTTTAACCGAGCAGCGGTTGTTATGAGGGAACTGACAAACCAGCTGGCTGCTAAAACTAGAGGACTAGGTCGGTACTGATATTATTCAGGCGAAATGCAGATGAAAGGAACAGTGAGTCCTCCTAGTCGTGATGCTTACAGTCTGCCTCCCTTCCTCACTTCCCTCCCTGCTGCTTGTCAAAACAGATCAGTGCAGCTCTGGTCACGTGTCCCAACAACAGCGCTTCTCGTCACTTCCCTCTCTACCAGCCTCGCATGAACTGGCAGCCATAGCAACCGCTAACTTAGAAGTGGTACCAAAACTTCTGAGGAAGTCGCGCCATGTGTAGCTATGAAAGATTTTAAAATAAACCCCAAGCCTAAATGCGTGCCTTTATAGTTCTGAAACAGAGATGGCGAATAAAAAGTCCGAGCGGAGGAGAGGACAAACAGGAGAGGGGTTCCTCTCTGTAAGCTGATTGGTCTGTGGAATTTGGTGCGCGTTCGTGTGCGCGCGCGAAGATTCGTCTTTTTCAGTTGTGGACAATGGGTTCTGTCTTCAACTTAAACAAGATTATTTTAGGAGATGATGTTATATGTTAGTAGCCTACAAAGTGACTGGCAAGACATCTAAACTCACTTAGAGGTTTTTGGGAAATAGTGACCCTTGGCCTGCTTGAATTGTTTCCTGCATAGACGCTTTCCTGTCCCCCCTTGCTGATTTTTAAAGAACGGTGGTGGTTAGTAGAACTTTTTTATTGTTTAAAATAGCATGAAAAGTTAAAGTTATACGTTATTGGGCCTAAAAATTATAAATGAGGCATGGCTGACTCTTAAATATCCGCCACAGTTGCTGGTTGTTGTGATGATAAATTCTACTACAAGAAATCCAAGAAGTAGGCAAAAGTGAAATTGAAAACAGCAGGGGAGCCTGGGGGTGATTGTAACACTTTTTGTTTCAGCACTTAAAACTCACAGAATATTTTGTGCCAGGATTCTTACATTTTGGCATAAAATAGCCTTATTTGCCCGCTGCAAGTAGCAGTGTTTTCAACCTGTTCCGCTATATACTATAATTAATTAACTGATGTCAAACACAAGGAGTTTCATTACAGCCGGCCCTTCTGCTGGGGTAGGTTATAACACAACCTGTGTTGTAACAATAAGAGTGAAGAATTCCAAATTGAGACCATATGCATCTTAATAATTTTATTGTGCATTGCTTCTACATCGTCCTGGGCTTCATCTAGATCAGAAAGCACCCATTTTAAAATCCCACTAGGATAAAAGAACAGTGTAACTTTGTTTATTTTGCTTCACAGTGGGAATGTTTTTCTCACCCACTGCTTTGGGGAGCTGAAAAAAAAAGAGCAGGATAGTTGTGATCGTGGGGATAGTATAATACTTTTTAAAAAGGTGTTACAACCACCCCCACCCCCTGTGAGCCATTGTTTAGCCAGCTGTAGCAGCATGGTGGTTTCAAATTAGCATAGATTAAATGCCTTGCATTTTCCCTGAGACACTACTCTTAAAGAAAAAAAAAAAATACAGGTTACACTTTTCTAATTTCAGGAGTATAAGTGCTGATAAAAGTATACACTATAAAAAAAAAATCTGTGATTTTGCTGCAATTTCACAGGAGGAAGTTGTTATACATGGAACAATGTATGCTCTTATGCTCTTACAGCTATCCTTTTGTTACAACCATCCCTGTTCTCCCCTACAGTGGTTCTTCTATGCTGATGCATGTGAGATGTGGTGTGCTGTCATTCTGGTTGAAAATATAGGCTAAAGGACAAATGTTTTGATTTAATCAGTCTTCTGATTAAACATTAGGAAACAAATGTAAAGGGCACAATAATAATTTACTACATAAACAGACTCTCTAGACCTGACTTTAGTTTTCTTATAATATTATACTGTTTAGGATACAGAAAAGGTACAAAAAATAAATATAACAAAACACTGGGAGACACTGCAAACTAAAAAAGAAATATCAAGTTATTTGTTGAAAGTACAAATGCACGGATATATCTGCAAATAAGTATGCAAATGTTTATTGTGTCACAATAATTTGTGTTGAATAAAACAGTCTAGACTGAAAGATTGTTATTTATTTATTTATTTTTTTTTTTTACAATTATTAAGATTTATTTATTTTTCTTGCACAAAGGGGGGATTGATTTACAGTATTTTTTTGAGTATCCATATGGGCTATCAGCCACATTGTTACAGAGAATGTTGGAATCACTACCAAGCCACAGTTTCACAATCAGCCAACTCCTAGTTGAAAGCCTTTTTAAATTTTAAACTGGCTGATTTGTGCTTTCTCTCTGATACCAGACACGTGGGACTCAGAGAATGTGGGTCATTTGCACAATAAAACAAACACTTACCAGTTGATTGTGGTCTTTTATCAGCAAAGCAGGAGCAAAGTGTACATATATATGTATGAGGGTAACACTGTTTGTGCTGAGTCAAATGTAGTGGGACCCTGTATCCAAAACAAAACCAGAGGAGCCACTTCATGCTGTGGGGTTGAAAATATGCATATCTTTAACCGCATGGCATCCCCAGGCAGTTGTCTACGTCTTAGCTGTAAGTTGTGGTCAGTAAGCTTAAACGTCTCTCAAAAATGGAAAATATGAATACATGGCAAATCTCTGCTTCAAAAAATATTGCTGTTCTCTGACATCTTACAGAACAACCTGCTTCATGTGGATCTACTTCGAGTTGCGCTGCTCTTTAATATATTTTTTAATGATCACCGCTCATGGGTGATGTTATTTTTAAAAAACAAATAAAAAACAAATAAAAGTCAGCAGACATTTTGCTGCACAATTTAATTAGCAGCAAGTGCTAGCAACACAGTCTGTCCTGCAGTTTGTTTGATGATGTCATTTAGCAACAAACTGTGGAGCTAATAGTAGACACTCTTAGAAAGTTACTCCAAAATCCCCTGCTGATTTTAATGGGGGAATTTTCTGAAGGCAAATTAAAGCTCACACAGTTAGAAAGTCAGTCCAATGCGAGGGGACAGTTGTCTTTGTAGGTACTACTGATTAATCTTATACATAGTACCCTAATCTTTATTATTCTTTTGGTTATTTTTTTTTTTCCGGTGAGGATGTTGGAAAGATTGTGTGGCAAAATTCATGTCAGAGCTCCATCTAGTGACAGGATACGGGTGATGCAGCAAAAGAAATACATGAGCCATAGCATTCAAACCAGTTAGGTAACAGCACTGATGATCTCATCACATTAAAGTGTTGTGTAGGTAATCCTTGGATCATTCAGGTCCTGGACAACAACTGACTATCATTATGCTACATACAAAATTACTTTATTGTGTTTTTTGTGAGTTAATTTAGTTAAATTAGTGATGGGCTACAGAGTATGTTGGGGTTGATTCATGTGTAGTTTATCTGTCTGCACTCTGCCGCTTAAATCTGGCCCACATATTTAGCAGCAATGAACTGATGGCTCCAGTTTCTCTGGTGCTATTCATAAATTATAGGTTTATGCATGCATTAATTGTACTGTGAACAATGAAGGTGGATGCCTGTTTGTAGTACACAGCAGCTCATGGAGTTTGAGAAGAAAGGAAGGTTTTACAACAGAATTTTTCCATATCTAACAATTTACCATCCAATGAAAACCTGTTCATTCCACATTTGTTAAAGTTAAGAATTACTGTGTGTTTCACCATGCTCTCATTCCACAGTATGAATTCTGATGCATTAGAACAGGCTGGTTTTACCATAATGAATTAATTGAAACTGTTTAATATTTGTAGCAGTGTACATACATTCAAGATTTTTCTACGAACACAGCTTCATATATTTTTGAAGATGATGAAGCCTGTGCAAACGAACCCTCTAACCTTGAGCATCTATCATCTGAAGCTACTTGTCATGCAGGTTGACATCCAAGACTGACTCGTGTGCCTGGATGTACATCCCGATTTGATTTGAAGTTTTATTGATTCAATTTGTCTGTCTGAGCAAGAAAGACAAAATCTACTCAAAACATTAATAGTAGTAATAATAATAATGCAAGAGCAGAACTTCAGAAGCTGGAAATACCAACAGTTTATTTTCTACTTTTTGTGACTACAGAAATGTTGAAACATTTGAACACTGAAAAAAGCTGAATGACATCATCACTTGCTTCTCAATTTTCTTTCTTTTTTATCATTTGCTTAGCAATCACAACAGATGATATTGCACGGCACTGAGAAAGCAGTAGCAAAGCCTGGGAAATAGCAATGACAAATCAAGTCATGAGACATGGAGTTTTACATCTGAGAGTAACACTGACAGTATTGCCTCTCTGGCACGCACTCACTCACACACACACACGCACGCACGCACGCATGCATGCACGCACGCACACACGCACACATACATAGACTAAAAACTGAAGAAGCATTGTGAGTTGATAAGGAGGTCAAAAGAAAGAGATTGAGTTTGACAAGAGCACAAGGCTGACAAGAGCAAGGAGATTTCATTTTGAAATGCAAGTGCAAAATGAACTTCTACTGTAATTTATTCCTAAATGTCTATGACAACAAATATGCTTGTTTATCAAAACCCTTCAAGCATTTTTGTATATGAATAGCTGGGGGACACCCCTCTGCGGGTGGGAAACTAGTTCCCCAGCGTAAGAGATCCAGATGATTGTCTTAGGCGCTGCAGTATTGTTATGAGACTTGTAGCCAAGCTACCCATCATATGGGAACTCCTTATGGGCAAAATAAATAAGAGATGAGTTAGGAAACAGGAAAACATAGGTCCACACTGTATTATCCATTTGTTCATTATACAGGTCTTTATAAGTAAAATTAAAGTACCTGTACTTATCCATTCAAGACACAATGACTGCATAACGTCCTGATGTAATCTGTCATGGACATTTTGGTGATGACCCCTTAGTCCTTGGAGATTCTGTGCTGTCTGAGCATGACAGAGAGGAAACAGTACTAACAGTGGAGCCTCTGACACCCAGAAACCCACTGTTTTAAAATGCACCAATCAGCCACACACATGCATACATACCAGCAAAAAGCTCAACAATAATGCAGTACAAACACATTAGACAATGGGCAACAATAGAGTCAAAGAGATGCATGCAGATGAGCTCACACACAAACTTGCATACTTCAGCAATACTTGTCATTGGAGTTGCACACTCACATTCACAAACAAAAAAAAAGAGCAATCCAAGTAATCGTCCCCATACACACTCGCACACGGATTCCTTGGTAAGGTTCTTTGCAGTTTTATTAGACTTTGCTTATTGTCATTACACGAGTACGTACCAAAAGAACAGATACTAGATGGAGCAAGGCGGCAGTGCCACAGCAATAAAAACAGACCCAGCTCCGTGGCACAGCCCCTGGCAGACCGGCTGCCCAGCCTAAACTCCACCTCACTCTGTGTATGAGACAGCAAAGTGAGCGGGGCTTGCAGCCCTCATTTCAAATGCTTCAGATTGTACATTGAACAGGAGATTCCCCACATGGTAGTGTAAGCTTGCCTACATAGCCCTACGCCTTTTACATTCTATACCCGTGCGAATGGCAAATCAAAACTCAACAAGTCTACCTCACAAATGCCAGTGCTTTTCAACATTATACATTATATTTTTTTTTTCCAATTTTTGGTTTGTTTTAAAAATCTTTGGATGTGCAGTAATACCCATAAAATAACAGTTTTTAAAAAGTCAAAAGAATAGAAAAACACACGCACGTACACACTGCTTTTTTTGCCAGCTGTTCAACAAAGTAACTCCTGTATGACTTTGTATGCGCTGGCAAATCACCTGTCTTGGTTTCTGGCAGTGTTTAAAACACACATTGAAATGCCGGCTAGGATTTAGCTGAAGAAGAATAAAAACTACTCCTTTGTTATATCTAAGCATGGGGAAATAAGGCTGTAACATAAATGGTCTTTTTTGTTTCTTTTCTTTTTTTCCAAAATCCTACTATATACAAATCTAGAGTTTCTACAAATGCATAAATTAAAGTAGTGGTTAACCAATACAAAAATGCAATTAAATTAAAATCACAACACAGAAGTAGAGAAAAGGGAAAATATGAACACAATATCACAGCAGTTGGTTTTACCCTGTAAAAGCAATAGTCTACCATCATAATATTGGCATAACCCAATGTCTGATAAAAAATACACTTCTCCCTCAATCCCATAAGTTTCCTACAGCAACCCTGAAACTTGTCCTCCATGACTTGAAACAGAGCACTTCTGCCAAAAAACAAAACAAAAAAACAGGAACTTCAAAATAGATAATCATACAGATTTTTTGAAGTAACAATAACAATTACCACACCATTGGAGTTCTGCCTAACTCACAGATACACGTCTCAATGCAGAACTCAAAGGAATTATTACTATGAGGTATTCAGACACATTGGTAAAGACATGCACGGCCAGAGTGCTGGACCTTCCTACACACAGCAGAGAGACAAGCAAGGTTAGGGGAAAGAGGGATGGCGGGATAAAGGAGGGTAAGGGAGAGGAGAAACAAAGACCTTTGGTTTCATCTGTAGAAGTGGACAACAAAAATTCCTTTGGTATGTCTTCATTGCATGGTTGCGCTGGCAAAAGCACCACGGTGTGATTAAAGAAAAAAAAAAAATCTTTTCATTGTTTCTTCAGTAGTGGCCCTTCTACAGGCTGAGGTATTCACAGAGTCAAAGGTGAGAGGTCAACAGCGGTTTAACACTTTGGTTCAAGCAAGGCACTCGTCCTGGGAGTTTTAGAAAGATTGCAACATGTCTGCTTCTACTTTCAGGAACATGTCTGCCTATAGTTGAGTCATCAACTCTGCCCATGGCTATGTCAGGTTGTCTGCCTGTTGTCAGGTGAAGATGTCTGACCTATTTGGTGGATCAAGATTATCGGCCTATAGATACACACTAAGAGGCAGGGCCAAGTGGAAATAAAGCTGCAACACTGAGAACTTTGGTGGGGTACTGCATCAGATGCAAATAAATTTAAGATTATAGATTTTGAAATCATTAATGAACCAAACTGAAAGCCTTTTCTGTCAACATAGTGGTAGACGGTAATGCGTTTCTATTATGAACAAACACTGATCACATTACTAATAAGTAAGTTGTACCCCACAGGCACCTGCATGGCCGATTGTGTGTATCTAAGGCTAGATCAGCACATCTGCCTATAGCTACATCAATATGACTATCTATGGAGCTGTAATTAGAGCACAGATGAAGCAAGAGCACGCATAGCAGGGGTGCATGGGTTGAGTGCAGGTGGGAGGGGGAGAAAAAGGAGGAGAAAGGATAAGGGAAAAAGAGAGAGGAGATAGGGGGAAGGGGACACAAACATCACATCTTTGAACACCACTCATAGAGGCCGTGCAATGAGAAAAAATCTTTGGTTATCTTTGGTATCATCAAAGTGATAGAAATCACGTATGGAACTTGAGTGAGGTAGCATCTTTGGTTCACACTATAAAACATCAGCAGGTCTTGACACATTTTTTGTTTCTTGTCATCTTTTTTGGTTTGTCTCTCAGAGATGAAGAAGCAGCTCTCTCTTGCTTCTCCTTCAGCACTTGTTCTGATGAATGTAGAGCTGCTAACCCTGGCCATGAGGAGGATGACGGCAAGGGGCCAGCTTAATATATCTAATGCTATGCTGCCCTGGACCAGCCCTGTGTAGTGCTTTCCTCCTAGTGCTGAAATGCATAGCTTACTAGGAGAGTGGAGGCAGGAAGGGGAGGGAGTGCAGGGTGGATTAGCAGCAGGCAGGGAGCGGGGGTGCTTTTGTATTCAGGTGACAAACTGACATTGCTGTGTAAGTGCCTGAAAGTGATTTGATCATTGATATCATCTCCTTCGCCCAACATCTTTGATGAGGAGATAAAATCAAATACATATGAAGTGCTTATTAAAAAGCACCATCAGAGGCTGGCTGTCTCCCTCACACAGTGTCAGAATCTCACATATATCCAACATGTTGTGTTTTATATAGAAAACTGAAAAGATTTGTCTTTGACAGCTGTTGGATTTTTTTTTACATAAAGTAAAGCTAAACCTGCAGGCATTAGCTAAACTGATTTCAAGAATAGGAGTTATCTGCAATGATTAATCTTAACATTGAGCACAATGATTATAATTCAGTAGTGACTGTGAAGTTAAAAGTGGTATATTTTTTTCCAAGAAGGCATCTATAAGGCAAATATCAATAGTTAATTTTCAGGGTTACACCATATAGTATTTCTATTTGCAGGGAGCAGACATTTAAGCATGACATAAAATGTTCTGTAGAGAAGGAGAAGTATGATTTCCTTCTTTGTGGAGCATAATTAACAGTCTGTCTCAGGAGGTAAGGGAGGAAAAGAGATAAAAAATACTTTTACAACTACAAAATATATTCTTTGGTCAAATTACTTCATAACATGTTCTTAAGTGGTTTGATTTCTAAGCTGCAAGACAGGCTTCAAGGTGTAGAAGGCTTTGGTTTTTCTTTAAATTATTCAATGCCTCAGCATGTTGGAAGAAAGCACTACCATGTGGGTTGAGGCTAGGGTTTTTTTTTTTTTGGTTTGGTTTAGGGTTGGGCCTTTTGGTTTTAGGGTTAGCAGTCTACACACTGACATTTCACTGTCTGTCTGGAATGCTTGATAGAAAGACAGACAGTTGGACAAACAGTCAGACAGTCTGCTCCAACAATCCGAACAAGGTTGCACAACAATCCAGTCTCTCCTGTAAGATATTTTTCTTTAAAGTTGATTGGCCAATCCCACTGGAGCTCCACATTCTGGCTGTTTTTCGAGGCCGTGGACAGCTGCAGATCAGACTGCCACGAGGCTGATTAAACCTCCGTTTAGGGACCCATCATTAAAACCAACCAATCAGATTAAAGATAACGGTGGCAAATGATAGATTGGTTCTGGGTGGGGGGAGGGTGTAATAAAGCTAGAGACCAGTGACAGAGAGTGTGTGTGTGTGAGAGGGGGTAAAACTATAGTCTTTTTGCAGTATGTTACACATAAATGTGTTGCTAAAACAAACATTTTAAAGCAGGTCAAACAAGAAGTCTTTGGTTTGTTTTTTCATCTTTGGATACTATAAATATCAATATAGTACAGGTTTAAGGGCAAAATGTTGCTTCAAGGTCTATTTAAGTTTTCTTTGTTTCTCTTAAGTTTTAAAGCTTTTCCACCGAGGTTGAGTCAGTCCATGAGTTGGTCAAATCAGTCCTTCTTCAGGCTTTGGTGCAGGCGTTGGGGCCAGAGTTGACTGAGTGACCAGAGCCATCATCCACCCACTTATCTAGGCTCCGGCGACGTGCATTCATAAAGAAGTTGCTGACTGTAGCCAGCTCGAGGCCCAGCTGCTGAGCAATGGTGAGCTGAAGCTCTTTGGATGGACGCTTGTTCTCTTTGAAGATGGCATGAAGTGTCCGCCGCTGCACATCTGTGAACACCAGCCGAGGCTTCTTAGTCACATTTCCCCGCTCGCTTCTGCTATGGTCCTGTTCCTTACGCTTGCATGCTGTGGAGATTTCAGAAAATAGAAAGACAGAAAAAGAGTTTGTGAGAGAGGGTAGAAGACAGAAAATAAAGAATCACAACTCATCCTGGTTTGTGGTCTGAGGCATGAATAGCTTCTTTTCCACAATATTAGCCTGGAGGACGCAGGTTGTAAGTTTCCATTCTACCTCTGTGAAGTCCTCAGTGATGATAACAAGTAATCTTAACCCTAAACCAATATTCTGAATTAATTTTTTATATGAAACAGAAAGAGAGTTGTTTTTATTTTATTTTTTTTAATGTGTCAGTTTGAATTTTTATGTTTTATTTTAAGACGAGAGAACAGTGTTCAAAAAGCAAAAATTACTAATTCTGAAAACATAACTTTAGGGTCGGGGTACTTAATCCTCGAGGGGTTAAATGAATTACGTCAAAGTGATCATCTAAAGCCAATTCAAGCCCCTTTACTGTTTAATTTTATATAGAAGTCCATTTGGATGTACAATAATATGGACTTTTCAGGTCCTGTGCATACATGTGCAGTTGAAAATTTGCTTTTATAGATGCTAATATGAAGATTATTCTGTTGTTTTTACTTTGAAAAACACACTACTTCAGTATAAGGAAAACATCCTAGAAAGAAGTCGTTTAAAACTGGTTCTTGATGCCAGATGAGCTTCCTTGTGTTTGATGTAGCTTGTGTGTGGTTTGAGTTGCGTGGTTTGAGTTAGGTGAAATCAAGTAAACTGTCTTTGTTGATTTAAGCTGCCCACGTTTCATATTTTTGGATACTAAGTAGAATTAATACTAAAAAAATTTTGTCACAGCCACATTTGTCAAAGGTTTTTGTATCATTTATCCTGAAAAAACCATGCAGCAGCCTGCTTGTTGGAAGCAGTGCTACTTTTGTTCAAAACAGCTGGTCTCTGATCAAAGAAGCCAGGGTTCATGGGAAATAATAGTGAAATTAGGCTCATAGAACCACAGGGACCCTCTTTTGGTCCAGGAACCAGCAGCTCTGCAGGTCCTGAAGAAGAGCAGTCAGCAGGAAGCATGCCAGAACAATGAGAGCTGTCCACGGTGCTGAAAGCAGTGGACGCCCCAGTGACGTAGCTAAATGGAAAAATAGCCTGGAGATGATTTAATACTGGAATAAATCTATTTGCTAACAAGTCAAACTTCAGTTAATTTGAATTCTTTGCTATATCGTTTTTGTTTTCATTATTAATACCACAAGCCACAGCCATTTAAACAGAGGTTCATCAGTGAGGTTCAGACCAGGAGGGGGCAGACTTGGGTTGCTAAGGTAAAACAATATGGGCTCACTGGGGAAATTAATGAACGATATATTCCAACCACAAAACAGTTCTCCAACCAGCACGGATTGATTTTGCAAAGTGTGAATAAACGCATTTCATAAGACAACCCCAAACAGCATGATGAAAAGTGAAAACTTAGGTCAGCAAGATTTAGACCAGATATTTTCGGACAAAAGGACACGTAGAAACTGGACAAGTACAGTGAGTGTTTCCCTGCACTGATAAAACGCCTTCCAGTTCTATGTTACAGTAAAGCGCTCATACTTTAACTTCACTGTATTGCTGTCCTTAGTTTTGGTGTAATATCTGCAGCCGATCACCTCTTCTAGTAACAAACAATACGTTGTATAGGGAAGATATTAAAAATGAACTGAATTATTAAATCAATATAGTAAAAGTGACCTGATAACCTAATTTCAATTCAGTTCTTCAGTATGTGCTAAAGTACAGTCCAGCAGCCTATTGGCATGACCATAAAGTGGAGTGGGCCTATAATTGTGAGTCTGAGCAGCCCGGTGTCTCCAGTACTGGTAAATATTAACAGAGAGCCGGAGCTCCTCGTGTAAGGGCAACAATAAATCAGCACGACTGAAGGCCACTCAGACAGCAGGAGCCAACACAGAGCAGCCCCGGCACGGGAGGCTCGCGAAGACAGGCAGCTTTCCCAGGACCGAGGGTAACATAACAACGGCCTCGTTATCAAGCAAATCAGACACACACACACACACACACACACACACACACACACACACACACACACACACACACACACACACACACACACACACACACACAAACCGTTGCTGCTGCCGGCTAATCATTACAAACACAGAGATAACTCCACACATTGAAACAGACTGCACACACAGGGTGTACTGACACGACGTGACGACAGCCCCGCGTTTAATAATCGTATACAGAACAACAAACAGGTATCTGATCTGAAAATGCTGCAAAGATTCAGCCCAGCGTCTATTTATTTAAAAGTCTGTATCCTAATTAAGCAGAAGCAGATAAATATTCACCAAGAATGATTAAAAAAACATAGAAAATACAACCAGCATCGGGAAACGTCTATGCAATCGCAGCTTATTTGCACGTAGTAAGTTCTAATTAATTCCAAACTGATGCACAGTTTGGAAATAATTCTCGCCCCACTTTCATATTCTTTTCTATTCTATTCTATTCTATTCCACACAGGCAAATATTCAGATGGATAATTGAATACGTGGAAAAACGAGAAAAGGCCCAATATTAATTTCAGAAGCCTAAAATCAATGAGCAGATCACATCTTACCTCAGCACACGATCACATATCCACTTCACACAGGATCGAACGGATCAATAAATGGCGCTCAGACTATTTTATTATAAACTATTTTAAAATTTTACTGTAATTTTTTTTTGTCTTTTATCAACACCTTTCCCGACATTTTCTAAAAAAAACAAAACAAAACCTAAAAAAAAAATAAATAAATAAATAAAAAATAGCGCAATAGAGTTTTTGTTATATTTCTTGCCAAAAAATGAACAAAACTTTAAATAGTTTATGTGTGTGTGTGTTTTTTTGTTAATGAAAAGTAGAGGTGAAATAAAAAATATGAGAGCAACTGAAGAAGTCCTGATATATTACATCTTCCCCGCAGAGCCTGCATGAATATCTATTCCTTTGAAAAATAAAATCAGATAGTATAGTATCATTAATAATACTAATCAATATGCTGCTGGTCAAATTTTTGTTCCAATCATATGGTCATCCCACTAATGATAAAATGATGTAAAGTTTTTTTTTGTTTTTTTTTTTTACTCATTTGCAAAAGCCAGTGATAAAATCTCAAGACACACACACATACACACGCACGCACACACACACACACACACACACACACACACACACACACACACACACACACACACACACACACACAGAGCAGTAGCAGCAGATGGGAAAACTGGAAAATAATCAATTGCGATTACACTCGTGCGCACACGCCCGAACATACGCTTACGCACACGCGCAAAAGCGCGCACTTTCCACCGTGAAGCCTCACTTTTCAAAAAGCATAAAAACCCATTTGTAGGTCATTGATCGGGCCTATAAACGTAAAAAAAAAATCTATTGGGTCTCTGTGAACGCGCACATGCTATTTGGGCCTCACTGGGCGCCCTAATTGACTCGTGCGTACCTCAGGGACAAATTAATACAGCAGTCTATCAGTTAATTAGAGAAACCTCAGTCAAGTCAGGGTTGGTCCACCAGCTAAACACAGACACGTGTTCTTTTCTGTTCTTTTCTGCTGAGAAACTGAAGTCTCTAATTTTGCCAAAGTGAGGTCGAAAGTTCTTTACACCGAATAAATAATGCAACACTCCAGCGTCACTTGAAATTTAGATTTAGTTTATGACAAACTCTCAGGGAACACGTGCACAGATACTCTCTGTTTACATCAAGGGCAACTCCAAAAAAAGGAGCTGATCGGTTGCATCTACACCAAAATAAACACGTTCCTAACGATTTCTGGGAGAAGGATCAGTTTACGCACACAGTCCAGCGGTCGATAGTTTGAGGTAAAATGACATGAGTACTTGTTCCACACAAGCCCCAAAATCAGTGTACAGACAGAAAAGGGATGCGTATTGATGTCAGGCCACTCTCCGCACGGTCTTCAGTTTAGTGAAGTCAGTTTTTGGCTTTAATTCATCCTATTGTTTAATGTTGAATTCGACAGGCAAACATACCTCAGACATAAATATGCATTTTTAAAAAATCGCCTCATTCATTCATGAATCTGATATCATTTGAGTTTCAGCGTTTATTTCTGGAGACAGGTGGAGAAATCAAAAGTTATATCTTGAGAAGTCCTATCCAGCCCAGAGTAAACGTCAGTCCTGAATGTGACCCTTGTGTGAATTAGCATGTCTTACAGTTTGATTGCTGTATATTTTTTCTATCATAGAAAAAAACTATAAACTCAGTTAGAGTTCCCATCCCACATGACATGTCCATTGCTCACTATAAGGTAACATTCAGGGCCAGTGACCTTCTGAGCTGAATAATTTTCAGATCGTTAATTTTTCTTTGCAAATCAGTGAAAAGATGAAAGCAAAAATGGGGCTTTACCGAGGCTTCGCTCACCTGCGAGCCTGAGCGCACTCATGCGTTGGAACTCAGGCTCCTGCAGCCATTTCCACATGCGGCGGAAGGTCTCTCTGCCGGACTTAAGCTTTGACCAAGGTTTGGGGTTTCTCAGCAAGTCGGACAGGGTCCCTTGGGACCTACACAGGACCCGCTGGGCAAAGATGGCCTGAGGGATGCTGTAGCGCTTCAGCTCTGTGGTGATCCTCTGCGCCACCTCTTTGGTATTCACCTCCTCCATCTGTCCCCCAGAAACACCACCCCCT
Organism: Archocentrus centrarchus; assembly: GCF_007364275.1. Taxonomy (NCBI): domain Eukaryota; kingdom Metazoa; phylum Chordata; class Actinopteri; order Cichliformes; family Cichlidae; genus Archocentrus; species Archocentrus centrarchus. The sequence goes on from NC_044348.1 coordinate 26,264,705, forward strand.
CCACCGCCGCCTCCTTGCTGCCCGGGCCCGGAGGCCTGCTCCCGGCTGTTCCCTAGCACTTGGCCGTGGCCCTGCGCGCCAAGGTGGGCGTGCGGATGGTGGTGGAGGCCGTTGATCTGTACCATGCCTGCTGATGAGCTCATGTGCTGCTCCGCATGTCTGCTGAGCATGGCCGGATGGTGAGCCTCAAACCCGCTAGGGGTGAGCATCTTCTCACCAGGCATAGCGGCACCAGGATGAGCGTAGGGAGGGATGCCGGCCTGGGACGTGTGTATGCTGGCCAGACCGGAACCGGATAACGGGGAGAGGCTCTGGCCCATGCACGGATCCTTGTGATGATATGCGGGATACAGACTGTTCATAGGAGCCAGACTTCGGTCCTCTCGCATCAGCGTGAAACTGCCGCTGACATTTCCGGGGATCCTCTGGTGCGGATGAGGGTGAGGATGATGTGGATGGTGGTGGTGATGATGAGGAGGAAACTTGTCAGACACGGTGGAGATGGGGGGTAAGGGCTGCAGAGGGGTCAGGGTAGTGTAAGTGCTGCTCGCGCTCATGCCAGGGGGGGCTTCACACATGCTGATGGCTGGATGCAGGTGTCCGGAGTGGCTGGGGTGATAGTCTCCGCTGTCCAGCAGGGTCGCCATGCCCATAGCACGATGGCTCAGACCTCGGGGGCTCGGACGGGAATGTGGACTGTGGCCACTCAACAGCTCTCCGTGACCGGACACGGACTCATGGGTCACTCCGTGCAGGTCGCCAATATTCTCCATCGACAGCTGTGCGTTCATGATCCGGGCAGCGCTGTGGACAAACCATCTATCTGACCTACCGCAGTTAGCTGATGTCCAGAAGTCCTCACGTCCAGTAAAGTTCAAATTTCTTTTGTTGTTGTTTTTTATCTCTTGCAGTAGCCTCCTTTGCTATTGCCTCTTCTCTGTCCTTACATTCACCTATTTGATTATTCCCCTACCTCCCACGCTGTTTTGCAGAATGGAAACTCCTTTTCCGATTCCCCCTTTCTTTGATATTTGTTATTATTACTATTTTGATTTTCTGATTCTCTTTATAATTCAAGCCCCCCCACCGCCAACCAGCTGTCCTTGCGCTCCGGTCGGGTGCCGCGCCATCTCTCTGGCTGTGTGTCTCTAGCCCCTGTTCCACCGCAGCACAGATCACTGTCTACACATGCGCAAAGGGGACACCCATCTCCTCTCATACTCTCTCTCTCCCTTTCTGTCTGTCTCTCTCTTTTTCAGACACACGCGCGCACACACCGCCCCATGCTCTGACGTCAGCTACCTTATTAAGGAAGGGTGGTATGAAAAGCTGCTCACAGCTATTAGACATATTCAGCACCCTTTAGCTTTTACTGCAAATGGTAGTAGTGTTAATAGACAGAGCTCACACCCAGTCCCCACAGAATCTGCTCATGGAAGCTGACTAAAGGCATCGCTAAACGTTTAATTATCAGCTCTTATTTAGAAAATGTTAAATTCATTAAGGCCGTAATGAGGCTCCATCTTCAGTCCTCCTTAAACCATTAACTGCAAATGAAGTAAACTTCCGGGTTCATATGGAGTTGATTTTTAACCGGTGAGGTCTGGGATTCAAAACCTCAAAAACCTCCAAAGAAAACGAACTTAATTCCTTTCGAGGATGCAGAAACGGTCGACATAGAAATCAAAGCATGATGAGTTAATTATCAGGTAAAAGGCTGTCAAAGTCATAGCCTGTATGCATTCATAAGCATCAAATAGATCCATTCTTTCATTATTAGTCCGCTGCACCACCCCGCCCCCACAACCGTGCCAAATATGTGGCGGTTTAACCAAACGAAGAAGACCGTAGTACCTTCTCTTTTGATAGAAAAAGATGAGCAGATGTGTCTATTGTTCACCTATTAGGCTTAACGAACCAAGCCCAGCATGGGTGCCTGAGTGTGCACGTGTGAGTGTGTGTGTAGGTCTATGTGTATAATATTTCATCCTTATATTTTAGAACTATTTAATGACATAATATGGCCATTACACGGTGATAATAAAAATACAACGTCCACATGTATTTATTCAATTAGGATAATTTTTTATTTGCAGAAACCTTACAAATCTCTCTCTCTCTCTCTCTCTCTCTCTCTCTCTCTCTCTCTCTCTCTCACACACACACACACACACGCACACACTCGGGCGCGTTCACAGCAGCTGCATAAAATCCAGTTCCACGGATGGAAATGACATGCTGACACATAACATGACTGCGTGCTTCCCTGTTGTTGATGTTATTGTGGTTCACTTTGCATGAGTGTCCAGTCCTCCAAACCTGCAGCCTGATAAGAGCCCGCCCCTGCTTACATTTAAGTTACACGTCAAGGGCCGTTTAGCCTAATAGAGCGGTAGCGCAGGGCGTCCTCAGCCGGCCGAGGTGACAGCTTGCAGCGGTCAGTGTCCTTCTGGACCCCCTGCTGAATGAGGGACGTGTCAAAGGTGAAGCTTCAAGACTCCCAAAGCTAACATCTGCGGGGGGACAGATTAACCTTTCAGACTTTTCCCTGTTCTGAACCTGCTAGGGGCCCCGCATCTGTCAGGGCCCGCACAATAGACCCTACACTCGGTTGAACGAGTTAAATAAAAGAAAGAAAGAAAGAGAGAGAAGTTAAACTGCCTCTGATGTGAAGTCAATGTCAACGGCGTGTGTGTGTGACGTGTGTCGAGACAAAAGGACACTAATTCCTCGAAGTGTGGCTGCCCAACCGTGCAGACCTGCGGATATAATAAACTTTGGGGGCAGGAATATAGAGCTCACAACAGGAAAACAAAAACACTATAAATATAATTAGGTTAATTTTATAATAGCCCTGTGATGTGCCATACTCTATTACCTGGCTTTATTTCAAGCAGAATTTATTCTAATAATTTTTAACCTAAATTTTAAGTACACCTTATTCTCTAAAATAAAACAACTCAATTTCTGCTAATAAAACTTTTGATATTTTCGTGTCTGTTTTTATTATTGCTGCGCTCTCCTCACAAAGGCAAACGAGATCTAGAAGGGCTAAGGTTTGGCCTTCCTTGGAAACAAACCTCATCTACACATTCTCATACGGATCGATAGGCTTCTGCCATGTCTGCACGACCTGAGCTGTGTGTTTATATGTGCTGGCTCTCTGTGGCCATTGTGCCGAGATAGGCCAAACCTTACGAGCCTGTGACATTTGCTTTGCAGAGAATATAACGGACACGGTTTTCTGAGCACTTCTGATAGAGGATACATTTCAAGCGAAATTCAGTTCAATTAGCACAAAAGAAATAGAGGCAGAGACCAAAGTGTGTCACAGATCCATACATGTGTGGATAAAGAAATGCAGGCGAGTTGGAGGAAAAATATATTTTTTGGTCAAGTCTTATGAAATCGTGCGTGCCAGGGCAAACTCGGGCCAGAGAATGGGCACGGAAAGTGCAAATTGCAGGTTTCACACTGATTATTCATCGGGGGCATCATTCCCATGAAGCCCACAGCAGCACATCCGAGCAGCAACAATATAATGTCTGGCAGAGAGGACCGTGGATCAATATTTCAGCAGCTCTGCAAAATGACACAGCGTTGCAAGCTTTATAGATGTTCAAAATGACAATTACTGCTTGTTTAAGAATAAGCCTTTGCTAAATGGCATCTGGTGAAACTTAAATTTTATAAATGAGCTTACTTGATTTTTAGCTGTATGGTCATTTATGGCGGATGAGCCCTTAGAATATAAGGTCGCATACATCCGGAAACTGAATTAGCCTTTTGAAAATAAATCAAATTGCTTTTGTTTTATCGGTTTGAACCCATGAATTCGTTTTACTGCTTCACCTTTAAAAGCCCGAGATCCATAAATATGTCCTCCTCTACATTCAGATTATTTGATTTGCACTCTTTCCCCCAAATCAGGAATGTAACAAAGAGAAATACAGATACGTTAAACCTTAAAATATTTGAGAGTACATGAAAAGATTTCTCCCTTTTCTAAAAATGTGCATTGCAGCTTTTATGGCTGGCCTTTAGAGCACATTTGAAGCATGGGCCTTGAAAATACACCACAGCGCGCCAATCAATACTGAATAAAATTATAATTCCTGGAGGGACTCAGGCTAAGGCCTACGATTTGTTATAATAAACCAACCTAAAAATGTGCGCATTTTATGTGTAATTTGTCTGTGGCATTTTAGGCACGCGGTAATTATTTTCACTTTGAATAATGTGATTATTTAAATTAATAGCCGAGTTATTTATTTATTTATTTTTTAAGAAAACAAACGCCAGCTTATAGAAAATTTAAATCGTGTTAAAGGTGTAAAAATTGCGTTGCTTTAAGGAAGCAGGCCACCTTTATTCTAAGGCTGAAAAGCAAATAAAAATAGGTAAAATGCGTAACATGAATTACAGACTACAGCTTGACAGTGAGTGATAAACCAATATGGCATAAAGCTGAAGAGAGAGAGATCTAAAGACAATTTTAGACCCCTAGAGGAGACATTTTAAGAAGTTTTGGTCCAAAGTTTTCTTTTTCTTTTTCTTTCGAACATACAGGAATACCCTGTGGACTGTGATAGTAACATGGTTTGAAACTTCACACCAGAGATTAAGGAATTAAATTATTTTTTGTTTTTTAAATTTCACACCTAATTATTAAAAATGCCATCATGGTCGAGCACATGCCTGACCTGCTGCCTTGCTCAGGGGTAAATCAACTGCCTCCTGTGTTATTCCGCGTCACTTGCTCTGATTCGTGCACTCATGTGAAATTAACAAGTCATCACTTTACATTAAGGTGTCCATATGCCGCCCAATTACTCCCTGTAACTTTGGTAAGACTCCAATTATGACAACAAAACCGTGTCAACGATAGCCAAACCAGCTCCACCAAGTGTGCGCTTCAAATCCAAATGACTTCTTACTCGAAAAGGCTGTGACTTTAGGAGGAAACAATAATCAGTTTGGGGAAACTGGAAAGCGTATTCCAAATTTCTGGCAAGATTTTTGAAATAAACAAACTAAATTAATTAACTGATTCAAAAATCATTTATTGCTGCGTTTTTGTAGCCACAGCCTCTCAGCTTTTCCTTTTAACTATTTTAGTTGGTCCAGTTTTTAGATTTCTTTACCAATAACGAACCTGTGAATAAAATCTTGCATTATTTGCAGTTAACATTTATAAAACTGGTTTATGAGGAAACATATAAAAGCTACAGAATATACGTTACCACGCTCTGTCCTAAATGTTTCTATAGTCTACAATTTGAACAACAATGCAAACTATTGCCTTTTTGTAGAGCTATCTGCTAATTTAGAGCGTTTATCGTTTTGGGCTCAATAATTAACGATTTTATTATTGTTAATTTTTTTAAGCACTGCGTCAAATTTTATTAACATGTATGTATTTTATCCATGTGATAACAACAAGAAGGTGGGGATGGTTTTCAATAAGAAACTTGACAGCATGTTTACCAGGATAAGTATCTTTTCACGTGCATCATTATCATCATTATTATCTAAATGATCCCTGTCTCTCTAGAAATTCAGATTAATGCGAACTGTGTGTGTGCAACCAAAAACATCTGAACCCTGAAGCATATGCGCGCGTTGGTGCATACATATGTCACGCTCGTAACTATTAGGACTCATTTCTTGATGTTTTAGATAAAAAATAAAATTTGAGAAACTAAGTCGAATTTCAAATAGAACAGCTTTAGGTCATTATGAAGCAATCCGCTAATATTGACCATACACTGTGGAAACTGTATCATCATAACTACAATTGAAACAATATTTAACTAAGAAAAGACCATTTTAAGTGATGGCCGTGTGTAGATACTATAGGCTGAGATGTGGCGCAGCTATTTTAAGTTTGTGTACATATGTACCAGATAAACAGTCTGTTTGTGTGCGTCAGATTCGGACAGCACTCTTATTTCCCCCCACTTCTCTTCTCAACGGGGTGCCAGTCTTCAAATGTCTGCATTTAACCTCTTCTTCTGTGTCACACATAAACACAGACACGCACACGCACGGCCAACGCGTACAGACATACTGACACTGTAGTCCCAGACTTTACCGCAGGATCTTATTCTGTCATGCATCTTTATCATCCTCCCAGCTCACTCCCATTCAGAAGCGCACAGAACGACAGAGCTTCAACATCAATTTACATAAACTCTTTAACTCCAACATGCGAGCTGCAAAAAAAAAAAAAAAAAGAAGCAAGGGATGCGCTGGCATCCTCGCGTCTCCACCGTCTGTCTTTCCCGTCCCTTACTCTCCCTCATCCTCCTCCTCCTTCGGCTTCCCAAGCCCGCAGTTTTTCTCCAGAGCTGCCAGAGTCCCAAATCCTGACCGAGGTAAAGATCCTTAGCCGCTGCATGCGCCTCGTTTCAAATCGCAAATTCTCCTTCCCGTACAAAGCCTCTCTTTTCCAGCAGCGACACCGTGCATCTCCCCGTGCTTTTCTCGATGCAGACGCATTTGAATAGCTGGCCGGTGTTGTTATGGATCCGTGCGCACTGAAAGAGAATCAGTATGCAAATTGTTTCAGTATCAATCGAAAGGTTCGATCCGCCTGAGCGTCAGCCCCTTTGGCACGAGAAGCTCCTTCGCTGCATAAATGTTTATAATGATCCCATATATTAGCACACAGGCAGATGAAAGAACAAATTGCACTAATATTAACATTTTTTCATAACATTTTTTGCAGGATAAAAAAAAGGGAAATTTAGGGATGCAGGTGGAAGCAGATGGAGCCTCCATGACTAAGACTAAGACTTAAACACATCTTACTTATTTTTTTAAATACCCACAACTAGAACAACCAGGGCTTTTAAGTCCTCCTGAAACATTTATGTGCTACAATTAATATCCAGTCCATATTTTTCTCTTCTCACTAAAGCTTATATTTGTGCCAATATATATTTAGACTAGAGAGATTTCAGTATTACAACACAAGTATAATGCGAACTCAAAACAAGCAATCACTTGAAATAATCCACCTTAAAGGTGAACTAACTACTGTTTGTCCTTTTGGCCATTATGAGGTTTGACTAAAATAGCTTTCTGTGGGCCATCAATGCTGTCATGTATGGTTCTCTGTGTTTACCATATTCTAATATATAATATTTTCACTAAATCTAACCTGCAGAGCACAGCTGCACTGCTCCTAATAGAACATTTTGGAAACGAAACGCCTAGGTAAGGGTGAATTAGGGAGAGAAAATTGGATGGTAAAATAAGTGGAGGGTAGAAATATATGAGCTCTACAAACAGAGGAGAAGTGTAGGAAGAGGCAAATAAGAGGGTGGAGTAAAGGTGAAGGCATGAGTGGATTTGTGAATTCAGGTAATCAAGAGCAGGAGATGCTGAAGGAAAAGAGAGGAAGGGCACTAAAAGGTGAAAGCAAAGGCTAAGGCGAGGGCAGAGAGAAGGAGAGTGTGGTCAGGAGGAGATAAAACATAGAGTCCGTTATCCATCTGTCCCAGGGTTAGAGTTTGACCAGCTGAGGGGGTCAGGGGTGAAGGGTCAGTGAACCCTGGGCCTGAGGGCCTAGTGGTCAGTGCACTGGCAGATACACACAAGGGACAGGATTATATGGTAAATAAAAAGTAGGTGCTTGCCTCCTGAGGTCCTCATACCATTCAGCTCACAGATTTCACAATTTGATGCTTTAACAAAATACATTTGGATTAATTCGATTTACTGTCAGTAGTTAAGCTCAGGCTGGTGGAGGTCTATTTATTTATTTTTGCCTTCAAAGCCTTTTTAAAGAGGTTTTTGATAATTATGTCCAATGGATCTACAATTAATGCAAATAAGGATATAAAAAGGTTATTTAATATGTCATTTTTTTTGTTGACCAACAACTTTACTTCAAGGTCTGTTTAGTGGCTGTTCTGGAGCGTTCAGTTGTGTCAGCACCTGGAGCTTTACCAGTAGTCATGTAATATTTTATTTTTTGAATTTCCACTTTTTTGAGCACTTTAAGGATTTCTTAATGCACATTTTCTTGTAGATGCACAATATATGTGTTTTATTTGCTTTTATTTTAGTCTTTGGAAATGTAATTCAAGGTATTTTTTATGTATCTACTAATTATCAACCTTTTCAAAATGAAATAACATGCCCTTCTGAACTGTAGATAAAAATGCCTCTTAATCATTAGCATGTTTAAAGAAAATTACAAAAAATATGATTTATTTATGAAAGCTAATTAGTCGCTGTGATTTTACAGAACTGCAGCAGTATGAATAGAATCCAAGGAAGCTGAAAGGCTCAGAAGTGTAGATCGCTGTTTAAACTTTAATAATGTTTTGAACGGGAGTGTCCCTCCTGATCAGTTAAGATCCTCTCAGCCACTTACACTATCAGAAGTGCTATATTTAATAACTAGGCTCCACCTGTTAAAAGTGTGTGTGCAGCACACAGTGTGTGCAGATTTAACAAGGTGCTCAGTGGTTGGGTCAAGGATTGCTGTTCTTTACTTGTGCCTGAAAATCTATACCTTGGAAAGGGGAGGATTATATATTTTATGTCAACAACAGACTGTCCTTTTCTTTGTGTGTGTGTTTGGTTGTGAGTGGCTTACCATTGTGCACAATAGGTTTCTGATGGCATGTGTGTGTCTCTGTGAGTTAGAAGAAAACTGACTTCACTTCAGAGAATGTGTGCTATGAACTTTTATATAGAAACTTCTTTGTGCCGACTGTAAGTTTGTGGGTTTTTTGGCAGCAGTTTCTCAAAAAAAAAAAAAAAAAATCAGTGGTCAGCTGTAAAAACTTCCCTGGGGCAGATTACCAGTGTTAATATAAATATTTTAACATTAGTCAGTTAGAGCTACAATAACTTTGTGGATATCTGCCACATTTTAAAAATCATAACTGAATTGAAATCGATGGAACTCTGAATTGAGATGTGCATCTTTTTATAAATAAAATCTTAGATAACTGTTGGATGACAATTTGGCTGTCCATGGACCTACAATAAACATCACAATGCTTCTGTTTACAGCCTTCATAGAAATATTAAATTAATACTTTTTTCATCATGAAATTGGAGGCCAAGACTACGATGATGCCAGCAGCATTTCTTATTATTTGTCAGTTCTCCTGTTGCCTGTTATTCCTTTTTGTATTACCTTTTGACCTCTTTACCCAGATTTTGGCCATGTAAAAGTGCCTGAGAGTCATTATATTTTATAAAGATAAATGATGTTTTTCTGATTTCAGCATTCAGTTGAATCATTAACTTGCAGCTTGAAGCTCGGTGAGTTGAACAAACTCTGCTCACAGGTGTGTTGCTTCCATGTGTCCTCCATAGTCAGTGCAAATGAATGTTTGAGGATGAAATGAGGTTTATTAGTTTTGTACATTGATCTTGAGCAAAGCATAATTATAAATTAGCTGTAATTATATCTCTGAATCTGGGTATGCAAATTTGGGGATTTATTAGAGTGGGGTGGGGTGGCCTGGGGTGTGGTGTGGGGTGGGGTGGGGGGCATGTGGTGGGATTAGTAGGGAAAGTGGCTGTAGTGTGGACAATGATAGCTGCATCTAAAAGAGGATTACACAGGTTCCTCCCGTCATCATGTACCTGTCATTATGGGATTATGGACACCACTTCCATCTTCTCCATTCAACATTGCAATGTAGGGTGAAGCCTTCAGAATACCTCCACACTTGTACAGGTTAAAACCTCAACAAGAAAGGGAATGAAGGTGGTTTGTTCAGGTTGACAGCTGCAGTTCGAGGTTTATTATGTGTTTGGATCCCAGTGTTTAATCCAAGTATTCCCTTGTGGTAGTGTTTAGACAAAAAAACAAAAAAAACCAAAATGCATATGGCACAATCAGGTTTCTCTGAGATCGAAGATGGTGTAGGTATAGAGATGCAACACTGGAGACAGAAAACACAATTTAAGCCCAGACATAGACAGAAACACAAAAACATGCCAACAAGCTGAGGCCTGTTACACAACGAAAATAATGTTTATAAGTGTGTTAGGCACACACTGTTGACGCCAACACACAAAAGATGAGCAAATGTATGAATGAATGGAACTATAATTGCTCACTGCACTCACACACGCATACAACCACCTTCTGTATAACAGTGAATACTGATTTGGCACAGTCTTTCATGATATCTAGTGTTCATTAGTCATTGTTATCCCGCTTTGATGTAGCTGTAATGGGCTTTCGATGTGTGGACCGGCTCCATAAAGACTCCTGTTTAGTAACAGCTACAGTTTAAATGCTCTTAATGTGCTGCCGAGGTGTGGGGAGGGGCCAGGAGCTGTAAATCACAGAGAAATGCGGGGGGCAGACAAGGTTGTGTGTGTGTGTGTGTATGTGTGTGTGTGTGTGTGTGTGTGGGGGGGGGGGGGGTGGTATAGGTGAAGAAAGGAGCGATTGGAGAGGAGAAAAAAGAAGAGACGAAAGGAGGGGTGGGAGGAGTGGAGGTTCAGGGACGAGGGAATGGAATCTGTGTGTGTGCATGCTGACGAGCAGAGAGAGCCTCCCTCGAAACTGCAGACGTGTTTACACAGCACAGGTTCACACAGTCACCAGTCACACACAGTCTAGCACATGTACACACACACTCTCCCTGAGCTCTCCCTCCATAGTTAAGGTGTCCCTGTCATGTGCATGCTTACAGTAAGTTTAGCATTGGGCCCTATGACAGGAGATTAAACAACGTAACTCGATGTGCGCATGTGTGTGTATGATCTGTTCTGTTCCCAGTAGGGACAGAGCAAACAGACAGAGGCAGCTATCAGCCTCTCCATTGTATTCATTCAATCACTAATCTTTAATGGTTAAATCATTATCCATCCACCACCTTTGCAAAGGGCCAGGCAAACACTACTGGGCTATCACAAGGCATCACTATCCCTTAATATGATACTGACACACATACACACTCTATGAGAATTACAATTTGCTGATAATACACATGCCAAAACACACACTAATATAAGCATGTGCTTTACACACAAGTGGATCTGCATATTTGTGTATGTATGTGTGTGTATAAACATACATACATGCATGCATACATACATACATACATACATACAATACACAAAGAGCCAGAGTTGTTGCCATCTCCAGGTCTGAGGGGCTTCCATCACTCCCAGCAGGATATTCAGGCAAATCTAATTGCAGGTAAATGTACAGTGCTGCTCTCCGTGGCTCCTGTGTGGAAAAGATGGGAGGAGAGGCCCAGCGACATGGTTAGTATTGGTCGGGATGACTGATTGGCCCTGCCCTAACTACATTAGACTGTGGAGAAGTGGCTGGCTCCCTTTCCCTCCCCCCCTACTCGCTGCTGGTCCTCCACTCCCTCTCAGCCCCTCTGGTCTTTCAGGGATAGCAGCAGAGGCAGTTGGTGAGGCTTTGTGGAACTACTACATGGGGCCGCTGGGTGTGACCCATCCCAGCTATGGATCCCTGCGTATCAGCCTCCAATAGAGAGACCTACGGTTGATTGGAGCCTATTAGCAGCCTGCTGGGCTGGAGGTAGTCCAGGCCCAGTGGAAAGCTCTGCCATCTAAGATCTGATCAGAGGTTATTAGCAGTAAAGAGTCACTGTGGATGAAGGGAGGAGAGACATCATTTACAGGGTCAGAGCCTGGCCGCACAGAGCTGGCTGGGCAGTGCACATACATAGAAAACATGTGCGTGAAGCTACACACACACACAGGACAGTAAAGGGCGACTCATTACTCAGTGAGAGCTCAGGTTTCCAGTGTAGACCTCTCCATTAGACCCCCAGTTAGGGAGAAATGAATGGCTGTAGCTTCTCCGCACTCATAAACCATCCAACCATCCACAGCAGGAGAAAATGAGATACAAGTAAAAAGGAGGGGATCTTAGAGGTAATGTGTGCATGTGTGTGTGCGGATGAGCTGAGGGGTCCTTGGGGTCTTTGAGATGGAAATGTCCAGCTGGCTGGCCGTCTGCTGCCTGACCCCTGAGCTCAAGGTCAAAAGCCAGACCCCCCCCCAACCAATGGGCCACTGACCAGCACACACACATACAGTATACACATACAGACTCACACAGACACACATACAATATCCCCACACGTTCACTATGTTTGTGTGCATGTATGTGTGTTTTCAGAGAGGGGGAGAGGGAGCGTGCACTCTGCCGTGTGTGTGTAATTGATCATTTAATCTGCCTGACATCATAATCCCCGACGCGTGTTTAACTAACTGGCTGACCAGCAGAGGAGCAGAAGGGCTGAGTAATTATCTCATCTAGATACATTAATAACGAAGCATCACTCACCGTTACCCTGGCTCCATCGGTCCTGAATCAATCACAGTGCGCAGCCAACTATGTTTGCATGTGAGAGCGAAAGAGAGAAAGCCAGCACGTGCATTTGTGTGCAATCATTTTTGTATGTTAGCATATATGTTTGGGGGAAGCCGCATCGATGTATTACACCTCTAAGCAGAGTGTCGGCCATCACACAGCCCCAACTTGCAGCTGGAGTGAGCTAAAATGGAGACCTGTGCATGTGTGTGCTGGCTTTTGTGTTTCTGCAGTATTACATTGGTGCATGGATTTTTTTTTCGGAAAACCAAAAGCTCAAAAAATGAACCACAAATCAACAATATTGGCGGGAAGACAATCAATGAATTCATCGAAAGAGGAGAATATGAGACGGATACGCGGTGTGCATCAAGAAGCAAGCATATCATTTCGCTTCTAACTGAAGTGCACATCCAGAGCCAATTGTTCAAAGGACAGAAAGCCACACAAATGCCAATCAAATTAAATGGCAGCTGAAACAAAAAGAAGTGGAGCTAGCCGTGCGTCCTTGTGCATGTGTCTGTGTGTGTGTGTGTGTTGTGTGTGTGTGTGGGCCTTAGGAAAATTATTGCTATTGATTTAAGGCGGAGAAACGTGGAAATGTTACCAGATGGGACATTTAGCTGTGAGTGGCTTCAGATGAGACGAGTCATCCTCAAAAGGCCAAGGCAGATGCAACGAATGCACATCAAAACACCAAATGCTGTCCAGGCCTTTCAAGAAGAATCCACTATTCATCAAGAAAAGTCTGCGGTACAGAGGTGTAGAATTTGGTGAAACAAACATCTAGTCTAGAGATACATGTTTTTCTTTTTGTTTGTGAAATCCCACAAAAAACAAAAGAAAAACAAAAGAAAAATCAGCAATATAGCCATAGCTAATATCTTTTGTGTGTGTCATAGAGCATTATTACTGGCCCTCACATTTACAAATGAACTAGCAGACATCCCTCTTTATTCCAATGAACACTGTTAGTGTAGTCTATGTTCAGCAAATCCCACATAAACTTAGATACAATGAACAGGCCAGTGATGGTGTAGTAATGCCTGGGTAAAAATCAACTGCTGCCCTCCACACCTGTTTTGCATATATTTTTCGATAAAAAGATAGTGTCTAGATATGATTTTTAATACCTTCAAGGATTAATTAGGAGCTATTAAACTTAAAGCTTTGAGCCAAAGAAAGGAAGGAAAGCTAAAATGCTGGGGATACGCTGCCTTTCATCTATAGAATTAGTTTAGTTGTGAATAGAATCTATGCCATTTTGTAGAGTGAAACTAAGAATAAATTTCATGCTAACAGAACTCCATCAGATGCTAAGACAGTAAAGTCAGCAGACAGTCAGCTGCTCAAGAAGGCGCCTCTGTGGTCTCATGTTACACCCATTTTGTCGTCTTTGCACTGGCTCAACATAAAGTTCAGGCTTCAGTTTAAGATCTTGGCGATCACTTTCAGAGCTTGCATGTCAAACCCCTGTTTACATTAGCAAACTCTTGCATTCATATAAAATGTGCAGGTTATCGAGGTCCTTTGAACCAAACCTGTGGGTGGTTCCTTGTTGCAGACTTAAAACTGAAGGAGACTGTGCATTCGAAGTTGCAGTTTAAACCTTTAAAGAGCAGCTCAAGACTTATTTGCTTGCTTTTAACTAATGGATACTATTGTTGTGCTTCAATATTTGTATTTTTATTTCTTGATTATTGTTGTGAAGACCTTTGTGATCATTATCTAGAAAAGTGCTATATAAATACATTTTTCTTACTTATTAAAGTCCTATGACCCTAAACAAACCTTGTATGAAGTCTTCTTATAGAGAGCACAATAAGACAAAAACCTGCATTTGAGGCTTGCACATCACTGAAAAATAAGTTTGAATCATCCATCCATTCTCTTCCACTTATCCACTTAGGCGAGCACTGTGCAGTCCTTAGCATTGTTACCAAACAGCAAGAAAGTCCTGGGTTTGAATCCACAGGCCAGCTGGAGCCTGTCTGTGTGGAGTCTGCATGTTCTCCGTGTGCTTGCATGGGTTCTCTCTGAGTACTCTGTCTTTCTTACACAGTCCAAAGACATGCATGGGGTTATGTCAATTGGTGATTCTAAATTGGCCATAGGTGTAAATGTGAGTGTGAATGGCTATTTATTTCTCTATGTTAGCCTGTGATAGACTGGCAGCCTCTCCAGGGTGTGCCTCACATCTTGGTCTATGACAGCTGGGAGAGACTCCAGCTCCCACATGACCCTTGGATAAGTTTGAATGAGTGAATCAAGTTTGTTTCATATGATGTTTGAGCCATTACATTAAAGCAATTGTAGAATTACATTTACAGTTATCCAACCTGTGAACCATATCTTAACTTTACTGTATAAAATCCTAATTGTACCTGGATTAAAAAAAAAAAAAAACAGTGTTTATTTATTATCTTTGTTAGATACAGTTACAGTGAGACAGGAAAGTAGGGAGATAGAGGGGAATGACTGGGCAAATCCCTCCAGTTGCACTGTGCGACTGATCAAGTGGTACTCTTGTATAAGTTCACTCTGTTCAGCTGCATATTGGTATCATCGCTGAGTGGGAGCTCGACACTGTACAGGCTTTTTTTTTTTTCCAAGAGAAAAAGTCTTCCAGTCCTGCCTCTGTAATTTCTGCTGAATGAGTTATGATTTGAGACCAGATTGTCCCTTTATCTGTCTGTTCTCAGTGACCACTGACTGCTGTTCGTCTGTTCTGCTGCAGGTTAGGAGCCTCTCAGTAGAGCTGTTCAGATTACACCAACAGCTCAATAGAGACAAACGCAGCATGTTGCAGCAGACACACACACATACACGTGGATGCACATACGCAGTGGTTTTTCCACTGCTTCAGAGGACAGTACAATAACTACATTTATTTCCTGGAGAACTAGCCTAACTCTAAGCAGGACTATACTCATCCGGTAGCCCACCCTTAACCTTACTCAGACCTTCCTCTAACCTTATACGATGTCCTCACCTTAATATTTAATGACACACAAGCACACACTTGACAATCAAAGCAAAGTACACATGATATCATAGATGCCAGCACATAGACATTAATTTCAGTTAGTGAAACTAAACACATCTGGAAATATATACACACAAACAGTCACGCACAAAGAAAGCCTGGCAGTCTGGTGTTCTTCAAGTTAATTTGACACAGAATCGATTTGATCCCTCGTCATCTCAATAATGATAGAAAAGATGCTAAATGCAATAGAATCCTCTGAAATCTAATATTTTGGGGTCAAATCGTTTAATGAAGAGCAATCTGACTCTGGACTCTCACCGTTCATACTGCATGCGATCTATTAGGATGTTGTTTTTCCAGATGCTTTGTTGGATTAGAACGCGACAATCTGTAATCTCAATGGAAAAATCAAAAGCACCCGTAACGCTCACGTTCAGTGACCCACCTTTGACAGTAACATCTGACAAACAGCATCTAACTAATCAAATGAATCATGTTCTCTGAATGTTCTCTGACGCTGTCAGGTGATCATTTATAGTGTATCTGTATAAAAAAAAAACAGGCCTAGGGCAAAGAATGTTTATTTCATCAATAATTTAAAGGTACACAGTGAAAAATCTCACGTTAGACGTCAGTAGATTGCAGATTGCAGTCAACTGAATTCTTTTTTTCTTATCCTTCCCAATTCAAGTGAACAATCCTAGCTATGGTGGATGCTCTAGGACAAATGCATTTTAGTCAGCACAGAGAGATCAAAAACATTAAATTCAGACTGTACCCCACTACGGCTGCAGTCAGCCGGCGTGTTTCTACTACTGTTTGTGTATAACTACTAGTACTAGTGCTAGAACTTTTGTATACACTATATTTTAACATATTTGAATAATATCAACACTTAACAATAAATCAGAAATAAAAATGGATATGTGTCAAATAAATATTTTGCGGAATTTTACATTTTTATCCCTGCATCACCTCTAGAAATCTGCCGTTCATCTGTACTAAGTGTAGGTTGTCAGTCTGCTGTTTACCTAAGCTGTCAATATGCCAGCTTTCCACATCTATTTACTCTGGATGAGGCTGTAAAACGTTGTGAAAGGAGTCCAATACAAGTCAATGAGTCAGTGAAGCTCACTTCTGTCCTATGACAGAGATACTGAGGTGTATATTCATGAGTACAACATTCTTTTTTCTATTAAATAAACTAAAAAAAAATGACTGACTGTACCTTCAAACTAGTTATTTTTTGTGATCAGATGCCTCATTGAAGGGTTAAAACAAGAAACAGGTAAATTTTTTTTCAAAATTATAGTAACAGATCAAATCATTATGAGCAACTGAGAGTGTTTATGCTTTTCCCCATAGACTGTATATAAAAGATGGATGGAGCCTCGTAACCCATTGGTTTGTGAAGTCCCGCTTAGAAGCCTGGATTTCAGCCTTCTATCCCACTGTCAAGTTTCTTTCTTTCCTTTTTGGAGCCAAACTTTTTACACTAGGGTGGGGTGTTAACTTAGAAGCTTCGTTGGCAGGCTGCATTCATAAACTGAATGGATGCATCGCACAGACACACATACCTGCTAATAAGTTCTAAGTAACACACAAATAAAATGGTTGAATGTGACTCACCAAAGCTGGAGCACAAACTTCTTGTATGGTCTGCTACGTACAACAGTATATTTAGCATCACAGCAACACACACATAATATCTCCATATTAAAATGCTCCACAAGGCACTAACACCACAAAGAAGAGGTCAAGAGGTCCCCTTTTGTCATTTGAATGAGCTGAGGTGGCAGCGTGTGAGAAAGGAGCCCTCCCCTATAAGCCTTACAACAGTTTTAAATGGTAAATTATAAAAAGAAATATTTAACTTGTAAATTGTTATGAATGGATGAACAATCTGACAGCTGCAAAAATATTTATATTTGTTGTAAAGTTGGGGCATTTTAACATGGGGCACTATGGAGACTGACTCACTTCTGGACTCATCCTCAAGGATCTGCACTTCTCATTTCTCGGATGTTGCCACTTATTCTTCCATACTGATTACCAAATGAATGAAAGAATTACAAACTCACTGAGAACCCATAGCTGTGTATAACTTGCATAACCTAAGATTTTCAAAAAAACCCCACCAGATATATGCACCTCTCTTTCTCTCTTTTGACATCATCAGATTGGAAATAATCCTGCAGCTGACATCTGTTTCCGCAGAAGCCGATAATAGCGGTGATTGTGTGTCTGAGCTGCAGTTTAGCCCCTTAACTGGCAAGGGCCCGGTGACGGGCCGTTTGTAGTCCATTTTATATGGCAGGCTAGACCCTCCCATTTTTATTGACACGTCATTCGGCCAATCATGTAACTGGCTGCACCAAATCACCTGACAAAGCTACGTGACGCCCTCTGAGTATTATTGGCTCTGGGAAACCCATTTCTTAACATTATTGGCCGAATGAGGTGTCAGTCAAAATGGGCGGGTCTAGCCTGCCATATAAATGCACTTCATTCGGCCCGCGGACCAGACGCAGCCGACTAATAGGCTATGAAATGGGTTTTTCAGAGCCAATAATAACCAGAAGGCGTTATGTAGTTTTTGTCAGGTGATTTTTTTGCTGCCAGTTAAGGGGTTAGTGAAAAGGGACCTTTGAGTTGTTTATTTTCACAATCATGTGCAACAATCATTCCTTAACCTTATATGTGAGTGCTCTGTGGTACCTTACAGGTGTAGTATGTGTGCGTATCTCTGCAAGAGTGTGTGTGTGTGTGTATGATTACCCATGCTGTTATCAGCAGCAAGCCGCCATTCACTCCAGCTGAAATGAAAGGTTTTCCTCTGTCACAAAGCAGTTTCTTTGTTTCCATGGTGCTATGATTCTGTCAAAATCCCAGAGAAAACAGAGGGGGGAGAAGAAAAAAATCAATGTCCCTCATCACCAACAGCAGTCTCAGCCTAGCAGGTTGCCGCAATGCAAGTGCACACGCCAGCACATGCATACACCGACAGTGGGGGGGGGGGGGGGGGGGGGGGGGGACACAAAAACAGAAAAATAAGTTACCCATGTGATTTAAATCTGTTTATTTGATTTTCTTTTCACTAAAGGAAGTGGACAACAGTTTATCTTATAATAACAAGAAAACTAAAAGAAAATGATCCTGAGAGGTTAAAATGGAGAAGTTTCTGTATTTCTAACCAGTGGATGCAGCAGATATTGACATGAGTTGCTGCCTGCGGTGAGCAAAAAAGAGCAAGAGTGTGAAATATTTTCACATCTCCGAGCAGGTCTTTGTCACTAGAGGAACTGTGTTTGTTTGAACTGGTCAGCAATATATCCCGAAAGAAATGCAGAGTTGCTGTGTGAGGCACAAATGTTGAATGCAAAGTATGCCAGCGAGCAATGACAAAGGATAAATGAGCTTTGAAATTCAAACACAATGAAAGAATTCAAGTCTTCAAATGCTTCTGTGGTGGACTTTAAACTGTGAAGAAAGGTGTTGCACAATACAGTAAAATCACCATGATGGAGCATGAATACCATCAAAGGGTCACTACGCTTCACACAGGTGAACAACATCAAACTACCCCAACACACTTTTGTTATGATGAAATTATATGTTGTATTTCTTGTATTGTGTTTTTTGTAAAAATCCCAACGCTGTAAAAACATGTTTTTGTTTAGAATGTGTATCGTGCCTTCAACATTTTTTGGTGGTTGTGTTACGACAAAATAAAATCAGCATTTCCTTTGATTAACATGAATGGTTAGTGTGTTGTTCTAGTCTTGTCTCAGTACACTACTAGGGCTGCAACTAATGACTATTTTGATAGTCGATTAGTCATCAACTATTGAAATGATTAGCCGACTAATCGAATTATGAATCACATAATTATGAAATGGCACTTATTTAGCTATCAGCTTTTACATTTAGCATAAAGTTATTTAAAATGTGGTAGTAAACACACGGAAGATGGATATTTCATTCAAAAATTGTAATCAGGTTTGCTGCTGATATAAATTTAACGATCCATTTTTCCAATCATAAAAAAAAAAAAGTACTTTTTCTTCCCTGTAAAACAAAGCTGGCACAGTATCACCAGTAGCCGCCATGACTAAACCGGCCGCTGAATAGACGGACAGGAAGACGTCTCACTCCATTAAAAAAAATCAACAGTAATAAAAAATTATTACTATTATTACTACTATCGACAATTAAACTTGTCATCAACTATTTTTATTGTCGATTATTGTCGACAATGTCGACTAATCGTTGCAGCCCTATGCACTACCAGTTTAGATATGAATGACAGATGATGTGAAGCTGTGCATTTTAGTCTCACTGTAACAAAAAGTCAGTTGTAACACCAACTGTGTACATAACTGCAGTTGCTCTGCCATGTTATGGGTGTGATTATTGCTTATAATGTGGCTGCTTTTACAGATGAACCGTGGATATTGTATTATGAACATTGCTATGCAACAGGAATGACTACTATTTAGCCACTATTTAGCAGCACCAAACCATTTCTAGTACTTGCTTTAGACTGTATACTGGAAAACGCTGAATAGTCACATTTCTCTTTAGCCTGGAGGATGCAGCATTTATAAATTCAGGAATAACAGATTTTTATTACTCAGGCCTCAGGGCAATTTTCCACTTTGTCTCAGTCCATCTTAAATGAATCTGGACACAGAGAAGACAGTGGTGTTTTAGGTTCTTGTTTGTATTTGTTATAACTGCAACAACCTGTGTTTGATCAGAAGGATTTCTGAGCCGATGCAGGGACGTTCCACTAAAGAATTGTGTCTGTTATTAATACATTGCTGCCCGAATGCCTGAAAATCACAACCATTCATTATTGGTTTTCAGCTTTGTTCATTGCTTCCAGATATCGCTTTAGATGATCTGAATCTTTTAATGATATTATGTACTGTTTATCAAAATCTCCAAATCCTTTGCAATTTTCCTTATAAGAGATTTTTGCTGATTATTGGAACCCTCACCATCATCACTTCAGGAAGACTCAGTTTGTCTAGGATGTTCTTTTCATACTCAATCATGCTACATTAAAAGGACATCATTATACACCTTTAACAGGGGCAGATTCTGTACTACGCATGCTTCTAAAATCAGACTAAAATTTGTAAAATATGTCAAATGGATTTAAATAAGTGGAGACCTGGCAGATAACAACTTCTTCTAAACTCCTGGCAAGGAAAGGTAATTTGTGAATGTGCCTATAGTTATTGAGGACATCAGGGTCAAGATTGTTTCTTAAGGAGTGGCTGCACAACTGTATGTTTAAACAGGAATAAAAAAACTCTTTTTTTTGAGCATTACATACTTAGTTTTTGCCTATGTTATATATAATGTTTAAACAATTTCCAAACACTAGTATTTTGTTTTATGTACATTTTTACAGCCTCCCCTCTTTTTTGGGAAATGAGCTTGTGTGAACTTGACCTCTTCAGTGTGCGGGTTATTTTTGCCCCAAACAACCACTGCGCCAACTATATTTTAGCTGTAAAATGATAGTAGTGGATGCATAGCTGTCTTTGGGACTGTGCCTGTTTGTTTGCGTTCAGCTCAGACTCCAGCTGAACTCAGAAAGTCAGGTCCAGTCTCTTATTTCCCTCCATTTCTCACTCCTTTTTCCTCTTTAAGTTTCTGAATATGAATCTTGAAGTGTGAATCTTACAGTACTTTCACACTGCCCAAAGTTGATTTGTTCCTACACACTTTGTATACCAATAAGCTGCCTCTAAAATTTGTTCAGTGTTTTGCCTTAAAAAAAACAGTGGTTCAGCACTACCTTAGAACTACCGTAATTCCTTGTGGCATTGAGTCAACAAGGAGCTGCAAAGATTCCTCAGAGATGTTCATACTGACAGAATCACACAGTTGCTAAAGATTTGGCAGGTGCTCATCCAAATTTCCCCTCAAACCCATACCAAAGGTGTGGTGACTGTGGAGACCATTGGAGTACAGTGTTTTCCAGTCTTCTGTTGTCCAATTTTGGTGAGTCTGTGTGAAATGTAGTGTCAGTTTCCTGTTCTTGGCTGACAGGAGTGGCCCTGAGTGTGGTCTTCTGGTGCTGTAGCCCATATGTGTCAAAGCACAATGTGCTGCGCTTTCAGAGATGAGCTTTTGCATACCTTATTTGTAACTAGTGGTTGTTTGAGTTACTGTTACCTTCATATCAGATCTAAATAGTCTGGCCATTCTCCTTTGATATCAACAAGGTATTTTCACCCAGAGAACTGCCGCTCACTGCATATTTTCTCTTTCGGACCATTCTCTCTAAACCCTAGTGGTGCTTGTGTGGGAAAATCCCAGTAGGTCAGCAGTTTCTGAAACACTCAGACCAAGAACCATGCCACTTTCACTCACCTTTCTTCCTGATAATCAGAACTGCCTAAATGCTTCGAATTGCTGACCTGTGATTGGCTGATTAGATACTTACATTAAGGAGCAGGTGAACCTAATAAAATGGCTGTTGAATTTTTGTAGCATGACTTTACTGGACTATACAGTAATTAGTGCTGTGTTCTTAGACTGCATATATTTTCTTTGAATTCTGATGCATATAGTTTCACGAGTATCATTTTGCTTTTCTCCATTTCAGCAGTTTTGTGAAGTTTCAAATAAATCCTTCACATTTCATTTGTGTGTCTCAACACTTTTTACTCTGTATTAGGCCCACATTTTGGCAGTTCTCTTTCTAAAGTCAGTAAGATTTTGATAAAAATAAATGTCCTAAGTGTTTTTGTTCATTCACCACAGAGTTGAAACGATTGACTGACTTTTCATGTTTTGACATATGTGAAAAGGTTTTGATTGTTGTAGTGTCTTTTGCACAGGTGAGCCAGTAGTATGCCTTAAGTGTTTTGAGAACTGTATTAAGAGTGATGAGAATGACATTCCTATTGTGAAAAACGCACCAAAGCATTTGAGAAAAACTGTAATAGTTATTTAAATCCAATATTAATCAAATCAAAAATGACTTAATGCCTAACTGTCACATGAAATAAACAACTCATCAAATCATTCTGAGATCTGGTGACTGTGGAGGCCATTTGATTATATTATAACTCACCAACATGTTCAAGAACCCAGATGATTTTAACGCTGTGACACGGCGTGTTCCCCTGCTGAAAGCAGGCCTCACAAGATGGGTACACTGTGGTCATAAAGGGATGGACATGGTTAGCAATAGCACTCAGGTAGTTTTGGCATTCAAACTATGCTCAGTTGATACTAAGGTGTCCAAAATGTGCCAAGAAAATACCCCCACACCATTACACCACCAGCAGCAGCCTGAACTTTGACACAAGGCATGCTTTCATGTTGTGTACACCAAATTCTGACCCTACCATCTGAATGTCGCAGCAGAAATTGAGACTCATCATACCAGGCAATGGTTTTTCAGTCTTCTACTGACTCATACTCAGCTTCAGTGTCATTCAGACTATGAGACTAAATGCGAACTAAATATAGTTCCTCGTGTCTTGGCATATGTGGTAGGTCAAACATAGAATTAGAATAATAACTAAAATCGAGTTTAAATAAATAAAATAGAATAAGAATACACTAAACTCAAACAGGTTTAATATCTGTTACGGGCCCCAGGGATGGTGCCACCTTAACAAAAATGAAATCTCTACAAATACAGGTAATGTTTATGAGTAATGAAGACACAGTGCACTCGGTTTGCCTTCCAGATTGCATCTTATTCAACTTTCAACAAACGTTAACAACATTCATGCGTGCATTACTCTCTTTCGGTCCCAGTGTCCTTACAGTTCACATATGTCCATCTATGACGTGCATCTTACAGCAATCCTCAACTGTATTTAAAACAGACCACTCTTTTAGCTGTTCAAATTTACAGTGGACACCTGTATCTCTTCGGGATACTGAAACTAAGCACATTAAGCACACATTATTAACAGCACTCTGAAGATAAAACATATTCATGTATAACATTTATACGCTCTTCCAGACTCAATTAAGTGCCAAAACATCTTCATGCAGACATCTCTATGCTAAAGAGTAAAGTGTGCGGAAGAGCGGTGCCATAATGTAAAGTAAATAAACCTACAGTTACCCTCCTGCAAGACAATGTTTGGGGGCGTATTTGCTAGCGGCCTGCAGAGCCTGACCTTGAGGCTACTGCAGGTCCCAAAATTATGAACCCTTACAAACTTAGCATGCATATGAGACTTTTCTCCACATGATAGGCAGTGGTAGTATTTTTACCAAGTACTAACCTATAAACACAGGTAACATTGAGGAGCAATGAAGACAGATCACTCGGTTCGCCTGAATAGTGGGCGGAAAGCCACCAACTAAAGCAACTGGGGCTCATCTGCCCTGAACTCAGCAGTCCCACCTGTGGTGTTGCTCTGCTGTACTGTCCTCCTGTACAGTCCATGTTACACAATAATGCATCACAAATATTGGTCATGTTTCCAAAATGATATTAAGTCCTCGTGGTTGTTGAAAATAACAAATAAGCAAATTAAATAAATGAAATGGAAAGATTAGCACAAAAGTGGCCCCACATTTTGGATGTGCCACACTTCATTCTACTATGCCAGCAACAACTTGGAATGGTTTTAAGGTGCACTGGGGATAACAGAATAGCAGCAGAATAGCAGGATGACAGACGTCTGTTTGTGGCCCATCCATAATCCTGATGCTGAGTATACAGCATACAACATTTACTCCCATACTGAATTTAAGGCTATCACTATGTCCATGATTCTTGTTTCTGGAGTTTTAACTTAAGTTAAACAGATCTTTTACTCTTCTGCATACACCTTGGAAAAAACTTCTACTGTCGGTCACTTAAACACTGCCACTCAATTGAATTTGACAGAATGCAGAAGTAAATACTAAAGTGCACGAAAAACACACTTTTCTTTTAATTCTTCATATTTGTTGCTCAGAATTTCAAGAAGTCATAAAAGCAACAATAATTTCAATGCTTTGACTGAAACCATGCAAAGAATTTATTATAAAACAGCACTTTGTTGAATCTAGTGTGGAATGCTGACAGACTTAAGTGCTGCACATTTGATTTTTATTTTGATCTGATCTCAATCATCCAGCGTTAATACATTTGCTCATAGCCACTGACCATAAGCTCTTCAGTGCCAGATACAGATTATTGAGATTTTTTTTAACCCTGCCTCCAAAGATAACCAAAAAGTAGATTATTCTGTTTGGGAGTCTTTAGGGGGCCCAAAAAACGGTCCTCTTCTCTTAAAAGACTATACAGACGAAAGAACCTTGTGAAGTGTGCGTGCGTATCCCCTGGTGCTGACAGCTAATGTGAGGCCATTAGAGTGTGTTTTAGTTTGTGTGTCCCTCTTAGAACCTCTTCATGCTTTTAAGACGCTCCTCAAGATTCTTCAAGGCTGCAGATGCACACAATGGACAGTCCGGAGCAAGGGCAGTCTGTGTGTGTGTGTGTGTGTGTGTTTACAGTATTTGTATGTGTATTTATGAAAGGCTACTTGCTGGTCTTCAAGGAAGCTCTCCAAAGTTGGAAATAGGCAGCCAGGACATCAAACCTAGTCATTAAAGAGGCTTTCACATAAATAAAGAGGCAGACGATGAAGATGATGATGAGGAGGAGTAATTAGGAGGAGACGAGAGGAAATGGATTCACTGCTTTTATCTCTTTTAAGCTCCTCAAGGCCAAACAAAAGTCGTAAGTAGGGATGCGTGGACAAAATTCTGGGATGATACTGATAAAGCTGTTTGAAATAATAGCGTGGCTGGTATTTTGTTTCTATTTATCCTCCCTCTAAGTGAAAGAAACTGATAAATATTTAGTATAAATTTTCAAGCTCTTCAGCATATTATATTTGATTGGGCAAAACTTAAATCACAGAAAATATAAGAACCTGGACTGCAGATATACTGACAGCAAAAATGATGAGGCACAATAGATTGTAGCTGCCATCAGTGAATATCATTTTTATTAAAGACACAAAGAAAATATGGATTGATGACATGAAGAACTGATGTTCAGCTGTAGTTACAGGTTTTTGCAAGCATAGATAGATAGATAGATAGATAGATAGATAGATAGATAGATAGATAGATAGATAGATAGATAGATACTGTACAGACACGCTGTCAAAACAGGATGTTATACTCATCACATGCAGGCAGATGCTGCTGTTTCTTGTATATTACATCACGGCAATAAATCTTGATTTCTCTCATTGATCACAAACAGGTTCTGCAAATACAATCTCAAATTTAAAAGCTAATGCACAAAAAGCTTAAAAAAATCAATTTTTATTCCACTAGAGCAGGCCCATATTGCGAGAAAGTAGACAAAAATCAAAGCCGATATATACATTTTCCTGTGAAATCATTCCTTTCTGGCACAGCGTAACGAAGTTCAAGAGAACATAAAGCACATAGTTTCCCTTTTTTTGGTGGGGGAGAAACAGCTATGAGATGTAGTAGAAGTTTAGAGCATTAGATTTATTACCCAGGGGCCACAAGAAAAAAAAACGCATGATGGGAAAGGGAGGCATGCCATCTAAAAGAGATTAGAGACGTGTGAGCACTCCTCAGTGGGTGAGGTCATGCCCAAAAAACCCTCACAGACACCAAACTACACATAATAGTATCCCAGAACCCAGCCACACACACACACACACACGCTGCACACTGCCGTTCAGGGTTGGCACTCAGTGAAGAGTGACTTCCTTTCAGTGTGGGTTGTAAATAAATTGATAACATGTCCGATTAGTTATATCAAACTGCAAGGAGAAACAAAATAACAGGTTCAGCTATGACATATATTTGAAAATTAGTTAAAACAAGCTTTACAAAACAAATAAAATACATTCACGTTCAAACTGAATGCTGAATAGGCCCTTTTCACCAGTATGAATGAATGAAAGTGTTAAAAGCTGTCTGATCTGATCCTTCACACTTTGTAAATTCACATGCCTTTTATTTATGCTAACATTCTTGTCCTCCTTTTATCCTTCAAAACTCTATTGAAGAAGATGTTCTTGATCTCAATGGGACTACACGTTTAAATAAAGATTGAAAGATGCATTACAGAAACGTACATTAGAAAGGAGTGGAAATGAAGAATGTGTAGTTGAATATAAAAGTGCCAGAGATGACTAACGCTGTGCAAAGACCTTTTTTAACAGAGGTGTCTTTTTTTAAAAAGTGCACTTTTTGTCTTTCAGTGTGAGAGTGGCATGCTCAACCATTTACATTTACGTTAGTCTGTTCATTTTTAAAGCTCGGCTGATGGAGATTATGGTCGATAATTTCTCCAGTAATAGATCTGCATTGTGTACGATGCTTTGGCTCAGGTGGCAGAAGGCCTTGAGTGTGTTAAAAACACACTCCTGCTCATTCTTCCTGGCATGATGGAAAGTGAATGATGAACAGTTGAGAACAGTACAGAAGGAGAAGGTTAGGTGAAGTAGGATTAGGTGTTCATAAGGAGTAACTCCAAAGGGTGGGGGCTATAGTGGGCAATAGGCAGTGATCAGAAACAGCTCAGAGAGAAAGAGGGCCAAGGAGGAGAAGAAGGAGAAATGTTAAAAAAAAAGGCAGAAAACTGAGGGAAGAATGAACTGGATAATGAGGAAAGAAAGCGAAAGAGATGAAGATTGAGGAAAAAGACAAAAAAGAGAAAGAGGGCAGGAGGGAAGAGAAGGAGGAAGAGAGGGAGTCAGAACATTGATCGAGCAGACCTGTCAGCAGCCAGACAGCCAGGGAGACGTCTGTCCTTGTGCTGCCACTCTCTGGCCTGCAGACACCTAACCCCCCCTGCTCCTGCTGGGGTGGTGGCGTCAGGCTGGGGGACCGTGCATGAGCACATTGGTGTGTATGCACTAGTGTCACGTGCGTGTGGGTGTGCGTTTATGTGTACGGTCATTTGTTTCTATGTGTCTACAGTGTATGTATAGGTTGCCCTGCCTGTGCAGTCAGCCTGTCTGTACCCTGTGTCTTCCAGGGCCTCAGGTGCGGAGAGTCTTTTCCTCCGTGGAATTAACTAGGTTCCAGTCAGGAAACTAATCTCACGCTCCCTGTTGCACACAGATGTACGTATCTCAGGAGTATGGATTTTATCAATCCAAAGAGTGTCCTGCACGGGTGCAATAATCAGAGCTGTAGTTTTTTTCTTGAAGAGCTTCTGTCAACCACCATCAACACCTTCCCTCCCTCCCTCCTCACTATCATCCCCATATGGGATTTTTTTTCCCTCATACAGAGCTCTGTTTCTGGACAAGAAACATCATTTCCAGTGAGTCTTCTCTGGCAGTAGAAGCAAGCTTAGGCAACTTTGGCAGCTGGAGCAGAGCTGGAAAGCATTCAGTAAATAAAGCAATATGTCACTGTACTCAAGTGCAAGTAGAAACCCTGGACTCAATATTTTCAGTGCATGGAAAAGTAAATTTGGAGGTGAAGATTACTGTATTGTTATTCAGTTTATTCTGCAATTGTAATGTTGCATGTGTGCATCCATCAAAAATGTTTTAAAGTGTTATTATATCCCTGTGCATGTAAATGCATGAACCTGCACAAAATCAAACTAGCTAAACAAAGTGCAACACTGTCAAAAATAACGAATGTTGTGACTTTTCCTTAAAGTGCACAGATACTTTGGCTTTAAGAACACACAGTTTTCACAAGGACCATTACTTCAAAAGAAAATAGTTCAAATAAAAACGTGGATGATGTTTGGTAATAATAAAGGGGCATTGTTGTTGGCATATTGCTGTTGATCTGAACAAATGGAATTCTAGTAACCTCCACTGTATTGCGGAGGAGACAAAAATCTTTGAAAAACATGGAAAACGAAAGCAAAACTATCTGCATGACCACAAGAATGTGAGAAAAGATTTTTTTTTTTTGTAATTTGGGTGAACTCACTCTTTCAATACAATGTCCTAGTAAAAACATCTACTTTTTGCTAACTTTCCATCTCTGCTCTACATGTACACGTAACTGCATGCATGTCATTATTTGTGTGAACTGTTAAACTGCATAAGAATTATCCACTCTATGACTGACATTAGAGGGTAAATTTGATAAATTGAGGGTTCTTTTCTCTCTAATACTCGTTCTTTCTCCCCATCTTTCTGCCCATCCATTACAACTGATCCTATTGTTCCAAGCCCTGAGATCTGCGAGGTGACCTGAGAGGTCAGATAATCAGATGTTCTTCTGGGTGACCGGCACTAACCTGCGTTTCAGTGGGACAGTATGGTATAAGACCATGCCTCTCCTCAGCTTGGAACACAAGCCCATGTAATATAGGGTGCTGTGAGAGTGATAATTAGAGTTACAGCACTCAGTTGCACACAAGATGCTGGTACGACTGCAGCAGTGGACCTGAAACAAGAAGGGAGTGAGACTGGTATTTTTATGCTGCAAAAAAAAAAGTAAATACATGGATGTGGAAAACCTGTGTATAGGAAAAAAAAAAGCCCTCTATCAGTTCAAGACAGTATCACTTTGGGGGATGTACTTAATATAATGCATAATGGTATGTTTTGAATCTTATTCTCTCTCTCTGACTGCCTCCTAAAGCTGAACACCTGCAGCAATCCATAAAGTAGACATTTAGTGAGGCTAGAGCATTAATAGGATTTCTTTACCTCTGTAAACAACTGAATTAAATGTAGAACATATCTCATCATAGTTTAACCATAGCGCAAAGCATCTCAAATGAAAAACTGTCTTGTCATTAACGTTCACATGCAGCAACATTAGCGTGAAAATACAGCTGATAATATAGGCAGAGAAAAGCAAAGCATACAGAAGAATATGAAGGAGAAAGACAGGTATAAGGGAAAGAGTGGGGGAGAAAAAGAAGAAATAAGTGTAGGAGAAGATGAATCCGATTTTTCTCGGTAAATTGGACTCCTCTGCTTTCTCTAATTCATGTTTCAGAGCTGCTGCATTGATGGTGAGATGGAGAGGGTGAAGAGAGAGAGAGGGAGAAGAAAGGAGGGGAAAGGGAAGACAAATCCATGCAGGGGAGAGCAGAGGGAGACTGTGGCCGCTCTCCCACAGGCAGACAGCAATCAATAAATCAATAGGAAACTGTGGTTGGCTGGAGAACGGCTGGGGCAGGGAGGATGGAAAAGAGAGAGACCCGAATCAAAGTAGCTCCAAGATGGATGGAGCGAGGAAAGAAAGGGAGAAGAGGAGGAGGGAGGAAGAGAGGGAGGGAGGGAGCAAGGGTTCAATAGAGGTGTAGGTGTAGAGGAGCTTGCAGGAAGAGGGGAGGAGTGCGTGGAGGAAAGGTGGTGTTAGCAGGAGTTGTAAAGGGAAAATGGGTGGAAGTCCAGCAGGCTTTTGGGGTCCCCTCCCAGTCCTGCCTGCAGCACATCCTGCATCAGTGGTGCAGTGATTGGGCTTGGCACTGTGCAATGCCCCGCTGTGGTCTGCCCAATGAGCCCAGTGAAGCGCGGCTGTATCTGGGGCTGAGGGGAAGCCGTAGGCCCCCTCTGCCTGCTGGGTGCAGCCTGGTTGACTGGCTGCTTGCCTGGCTGCCTGCCTGCTGGCTGCCTGGCTGGCTGGACATCGATCTCAGTAGGTTGGAGAGTACAGCTGGACGCACACTGAGAGCTGGGGCTAAATCTGGCTCAGGCTCAATCAACGTTTGCACCTGTCTTTTCCAAAGGGAATTAAATGTAGCAGATAGAGAGAAAGAAAGAGTAATGGTGTGTGTGAGCATGTGTGTGTGTGTTTGTCTCAGTTTATGTGTGCTGAGGTTACATTTTGAGGGTGCAGTAGGAGTGGTTAGTTTGTAAGGAGCATGTTGGTTTTGTCAGTAGTTAATATGGTTGTACTGGAGCAGGTGAGGTTAAAGTTTGTGTGTGTTTGTTAAGAGCGTGTGCATTTCTTATCTACAGCACACATGGCTTTGATGTGCAAATGAATAAGAAGTAGATAGTTGCTGAGCTCCACACACATCAGGCAAAATGTTGAAGTTAACCAAAAGAGATAGTGAGATCAAATACTGTGTCTGTTGAATTCCACCCTCAAATTACGTACTTTTTCTCATGTAGCTTCATACATAAAAGATCTTCACAGCTCTGAAAATAATAGTTGGTGCTTTGCCAAGTTGTCTGTTTGGTTTATCGCTGAGACACAGATGAGGAGATGGCTAACACTCTAACACACTCTCCTTTCAAAATAAACTACAGCAAACACAAAGAGTGGGAACGCTGCTTAGCACTGCCTCTAAAGCTCACTACTTAACCAATTTGTTGGTGTAACTTTTACATAAAACAGTGTGTAAAAACTTGTCAAGGGTGTGCAAAGGTATGCTTGGCTTGCTTTTACACTTTGGATTTAGAGGAAATTAGAAAAAACAAAACAAAAGATAAATATTTGTAAGCTTTGAAAGTGCTGGTTACCTAATTTTGTTACCTTCAGACAAACGCAAGCTAGCTGTTGGCCCTTGAATCCCATCTTTGTGCTGATAAGCTAGTCAACAGCTGGTTATAGGTTCTATTTTAACTGATGTGAGAGTGATGTCAGAGCCCAGCATGAATTCTATGGACAGCCTGTTCACTTCCTATTGATGCCATTACACTGACATTGGTTGCAATTCACCAAGAAGGAACTTAAGACATAGTCCTCAATAAAGAGATCTCAAGCAATCTGGTATGGAATATCCTTTTGCTTTTCTTGCACGGCATTGCTGATTCCTCCACTGAAATGCTTGGATTCTGCTAACGTGCTGTCTCATCAGTTAAGGGTGTACAACAGCACATATTCCTTTGATTGTACCCATCTCCAAAGAGCAGGAACAAGACATTAAGAGCTTAATCAACTGCTGAAAAACAAAAACTTACTTGTGTAAAAGATTGGCTAATAGTGTGTAATATTTATAGAAAGGGTTTTCAAAAAATTTAAAACTAGAGCTTCATCTATGTCTCATCCCAATCTGAAGCACAGTGAAAGCTGCTACAGCTGTAGATGGCCACGTTCATTCTGGACTATGTAGCCTGTGTCCCTATTGTAAGCAGAATATCTGAGAGTATCAGGTCTCCTATTTTGAGGCCCTCTTCTGTTATCCTTCAGTCTTTTTTTTTACTCTGAGAAAAAAGCAAATACATGTTTTTTGCAAACCAATTTCTTTAAATGCAAAAGAGTAAGTACACAATACTTCATTTACTTTTATCTTAAAAATGTTGTATATATTGTATAAAATTATGTCAGATAATGTCAGACACTGATGCTTAAAATATGTTTGATATGTGTGCAGGTATTGAATTTAAAAAACATTTCCAGAAGTGCAGTAGTTTGAAACAACCTGTGTGGCAGCTGCACCTTGCTCAAAAGCACCTCAACAGTAGTTGAACAGAAATGTTCAAATTTATGAATTGCACTAATATCTATTTTTAATTCTGTGGTGCAGCATGGTTTAGTGTGATGGGGAAACAAAGAAAATTATTTCTGCTAATGTCAGATTGATCCACCAACTGGAGCGGTAACATAATTGAGTGTAACTAAAGGAAGAATTGACTTCAAGAAATCAAAAATGATTTCAATCATTCAGTACAAAAACATGGAAAATTCTTTAAATCCGATTGTCATTTTCAACAGAAAGATCGTACTGGTAAAACATCATCCATGTGTGCTACTCACACATGGATGATGTTATCCTGCACACTAACACTATATTCATTTGCACCCACTGCATTTCAGTCTTTGTATTTAGAAACCATTGGGTTGCAATTTAAGCATTAGAAAGTGGCAACTTAGACAATCTGATCTCTATTAGCCTGCTCTGAACTCTGGGATGTTTAAAGCTTTTGTCAATAGTCATTGTGCAATTAAGTTGTTTGCATTGATAGGCTATTAGATGGCTTTCTACACAGCCTTTACAAACTGCAGGGCAGCTGTGTGGACTGTCAGATTTATAACCACTGTGCAGCAACTTGTTAACTGTCTCTAACAAATATCTTGTCTATCTCTGCTTCCTTTGCTCATGTCTTCCATTTTTCTTTCCTGGCTGTCCTCTCATCTGCTCTATTTTCTTAGCTCTTCTGCTTCTCTCCTCTGCTTGCTTTTCTTCTCCCTTTGACCTTTTTGTCTCATACATAGCCTGTCCTCTCGTCTCTTCTTTTCTTCCTCTTCTTTCTGCTCCTGTCCTCCTTTGCATTCCTTTTCCTCTCCTCCTCTCCCCTCTCTGGGGTCCCATCCTAAAGAGGCTGCTCCCACCCAGACACAGATGGCCCCCAGATCAGATTTATCAAGGCCAGTAGGGCCCTCTGCAAAAGGTCACTCTCTTAAAAGCTGACCGATCAATGGTCCAACTCCTAACAGCCATGCTTTTTTGTCTCCTCTTTTTTAACGTGGTGTGCATGTATGTAGGTGTGTATGCTTTTAATCATGCATGTACCTGCCTGTGTGTATGTGCAGCTCTGAGGACCAACAGAGACAAAGACCCTGGGTGTTACTAATCGAAGGGTTGTCCCTCAGACGGTCCTCTAATGACCTCTTCCACCTCTAATAGTGCAACCTTATTGAGGCGCTACTAAATATTTCAGCAAGTCATTAGCTCATTACACGTCATTATCTACAGCGTGTTCAGCCCGCCAGGATTAGCTGAGAGACTTTTAGCAACTTCTCTGCGGGAAATCAATAATCGGCAGACACTTTCAATCACCGAGATCATCCGTGTGCGGCTATCAGAAATTCACACAATCACAGATTTATGTGTGCCTGCGCACATGGAGACAGTGTGTTGATTTAGCTGAATGTATCGATCACTTTTAAAAACATGTTAAATTTGTTACATCCATTTTTTGTCTGTCTTTTATTTGGATAAGATAACATAAGAGCATTTGCTCCACAAAATTATATTTACTGGGCCTCAAGATTCATTAGCAAAAATGGTCAAGCTCGTGAACTGAGCCAGATCTCCAAATTATTGAGCACAAATTTTAATACAAAACAGGATTTTTGGAGGAGGGCTGAAATAATTTCATTACATTACAAAATATAATTCCTCACTTATGTGATAATTACGTTGGACTTTTGGTGGCGTTCAATAGGTAAACTCTGTATCTCTTGGAGAAACCTTCATTATCATGATGCCACTATCTGGAACCGATAGTTGCGTGCTCCAGAAATTTATTTTGAGGTGCACTTCCATCATTCGCAAGAGTCAGATCAAATCCACCCAGCAGGTGCCTTTCATTAGACTGTAAATCCCCAGATTCCACATCATGAAATCTCAGGCCTAATCTGAGATAACCATGATGACGTATTCACTTTGGAGGACTCCCCTCTAATTAGTTTAAGAGTCACCAAGAAGATTATACAGCAACAATATATGCAATGTATATGCAATGTATAAACATTATTATTCTGGGCTTTAGTGTATACAAGATGCATGCAACATGAATCAAATAAAGCAACAAGCACAAAAATACACATTTTTTAAAATATAACCGGCCTAATAACCTTGTAAAATAGAATTTAGAGCCAAAGCTCACAGTTGGTTGCATGTGCTCCATTTACCAGGAGCCATCCTTTTGTTTTTAAGGGTCATGGGCCAAGGTTGAGCGCCTCATCTGCAGTGTGCAGAAGAGTTTGTGTGTTGAACCTGAGCGTGCCTGCTGCCTGGAAAGGAGACAAGAGCTGTTTAAAGCAACCATGAAACCTCTCTGACACACTTTAGGAGTCACTTAACAATGGGCAGGGTGTGTGTGGTTAAGTGTGTGACTAATTTCCTTTAACACAGTGTGAGATTGAGAGACTCAGGGCCAGAGGGGGGCGGAGCTGCTACTTGTTAAGAAGGTCAGAGGTCAGTTTTTCTTGAATAGATCCAGAAATCCTCAATTAATTAGGCAAACACACACACAAACAGAAACACATTCCTGCATACAAAAACATGTATGAGAATATAGGCGAGTCTATTATAAGCTAATCCATTTTTTTTGTGTGGAGCCACGGTGTTGCATGCTAAAGAGAAATGGATATAATTCTGCGGGGGCAGTGAATCGACAATCAGTCAACGACAAACGGGAAGCACAGCATCTGTAAACAGTCTTAACAGATACGAGCTAAACAGCAGCTTTCTCTGCTTCAGCTTTTGCCTTAAACAGTGTCTCTGTGGGTCCATCTATCACTCTCTCCTCACCCCTTCCTCCAGCAGCGCAGAGGAAGGGGATGTTTGAATCAGCTAAAAGTTTAAAAGCTTTATTATAAAGAGGAAATACAATTGAGGTCTTTGTTGTTCATCTGTCTCCCCTTCTGCTGTCTTGCACTGTCCATTTGGACAGCAGCTGCATTACTCAGCAAAACACTGATCATCAAAGAAATTAATAAACTGCGATCTAATCTGTGTAATCGGATTCCATGTGCTTCCCTATCGAAGTGTTTTCTTTTAAGGGGTTTATTTAATATGAAGAAAGTAGTTTGCTTAAAATGGCCTCAGAAATTATATTATGCTTACTTGAACACGGTTGTCAAGATATTGTATGACTTATTGAGTTAGACTAATCTTTTTCCACGGATAGGTCGAAACACTTATCTCCGCACAGGTACCACTAAAATCTAGGTAGAGTGAGGTAACAACTGCAGCAGATAAAATTTAGAACCATGCATTTTGTATGCATTTATTGATGATCTCTTTTTACACCCACACCTCAAATAAAATTATGTACAGCTTTCCTACGCAGTCCAACTGTTTTCCCTGCTTATTTTCTGTCTCTCACTTTTTTACACTCTGTATCGCTCTCCTTTCTTCCTTCACTTCCCTCATACTTAGTCCCGTCCCAGCATCCACTCCAACAATATTTCACATCCTGATTTATTTTGGTCCAGGAGTCATGTGACCCTAAATATTGTAACTGACCCTGAGTGTATTGATCTTCCTGTGCAGGCTAGCACTGCGACTTCCTGCCTTATAACGACCCTATGAAACCCTCCGCTATCTATCATTTTCATCATCATTTATGAAAAAAAGCATCAAGCTTCAATTTATCTGTTTGTCTGTATTTGTATCTGTGTACCTTTGTGTTGTTGTTGTTTTTATTCAAATGTATCCACATTTGTTTACCTGCAAAAAATCAGCATTTTTTTAAGTCTATGTATGTAGTTTTGTTTATCATTAGGTGTGTCTGTGCTTGTTGCCGCCAGTGAATGTGTGTGAAAGTGTGTGAGTGCTACTAATGATGCTATTTTGCCAAAGGAGAGAAAAAGCTCCTGTCACCATAGTAATGAGGGGTATTTATATCAGTTACCTGGCAGTAAACCACTCTGATCACCTCTTCTCATGTCTTTTTCTCACGAGACAGGTATGTGTTTGTGCTGCATTTGTATGCGCGACCTATCT
Organism: Archocentrus centrarchus; assembly: GCF_007364275.1. Lineage (NCBI taxonomy): Eukaryota > Metazoa > Chordata > Actinopteri > Cichliformes > Cichlidae > Archocentrus > Archocentrus centrarchus. The sequence goes on from NC_044348.1 coordinate 26,300,402, forward strand.
GGACCTGCTGCTATATGGCGGTGTGTACTAGTGCGTGTATCTAAGTGCACATGAATGTGTAGCTCTGTAAGAAGTGTACAGGATATGATAGACTGAGCACAAAATGGTCTGAGTGTGTGTGTTCATGAGAGAAGGAGTGTGTAGAGGGTGGAAGAGACAAAGGGGTTAAATTGAAAGGAAATGATGAGCGATGAGTCTGTGTCGCACATTAGTGTTCTGCAGGTTTTTTTAAATTATTTTTTTCCACTGTGATTGTCTGTTTCCTTGGACCTCGCTGCATGTGTAGCCTTGGGGAGCAGTTTTTATCCTTATCTGGACGTCCAGGAGTGTGACACATCCAGATACGCCTTAAGAAATTTCAACATCTTTTGACTGGAGGCCTTAAAGAAAATGTGTGTATGTGTGTTGAGATGGTGGAGGGTGTTGGTGGTGGTTTGGGGGGGGGGGGGGGGGGGGGGGGGGGTGAGGCCGTATCCATGGCAACACCCCACCACCACCCTCACTGGGTCCTAAAAGACAAAGCCTCACACACACACACACACACACACACACACACACACACACACACACACACACACACACGCACACGCACACACACACACACACACACAAGGAGCACTACAGGGCCAGCTGAGCCAGATCAATATTTCTCCCCATTTAAAGAACAGAATTCAGAGAATGGCTTTTCAGCGCCCAGACTGCAGCCGTGCTTTAGACCTTGGGTTTTTACACTAAACACCCAATCTGCAAAGTGGCAAGGCTTTTTTGTACTGACCAAAAATAATTCCTGGCCTGAATCTTTTTCTTTTCTTTCATTTCACTGTATTGATGGATCCGTTCAGCCCTGCCAGGACCTCTGTCTTGCTCTCTATCTTTGTGGGATTTACCCCCCATCTTTCTCTCACTCTGTTTTCCTACTTTTTATTATTACCCTCTCTCCTCTCCTCCTCTCTCCACTTTCTCTCACTGCCTCTCTGAGTGAATGACAGGGTCAGATTGCATTCAGCATCCTCACTCTTTGTCTCACCCTGTGGCTGACCACAGCTCAGGCCCCCAGCAGGTCTTCCTCTGGTCCCCTGGGGCATCCAAGTCCATCTCTGAGGCTGAAGGGCTGGACTGGCCTTGGCCTTCTGGCCCTGTTGGGTGACTGGAAGGGAGGGAAGCTGAGGGGCTCTGGGTGGTGTGGTTGTGGGGGCGGGGGAGTCCTTGATTTTTGTCAGTGGGTAAAATGGAGGAGAGCTCCCTCTAGCACTTCTAAATTGGAATAACAGGTAAGTAACCTAAGAAAAAAAAAAAAAAACAGATCCCTTCACTGCACACAAAAAAGACCAAACAGACTAATTATTTTATATGCCTCTAACATACAAGCTGATAAATGCAGTTGTACTGAACATGTATGTAAGACATGCATACATAGATGCCATCAAGTCTCAAACACAAACAAATGTCAAACTCAAACATGTGCAGAGAATCGCCCGAGGCTGATTGGGGCATCCTGTTTCTGAAGCAGCCATGGGAGGTATTCAAGCCCTCTTTGGTTCAATATCTTGGCAACCCCCGTGTGTGTGAGCATTGTGAGTGCCTGCATTTCATTAAACGCATCCCACACATCCCACTCTCTTCCTCCTAATGGAATAATTCATTGTTCCTTGATTCTGCTTGTTTGGAGTCTTCACAGATGTGAGTCTTTCAGCCTTTATCTATCGCTGTTAAGAGTGTGATCTGAGTAAGGAAACTGATAATTGATTTCATCAAGCAATGCGGCTGTGGGCCACTTGGAACAGAGAATGAGAGATTGGAGGGGACTTTAACTGAGTGGATCCATTTTCTACATAATCCTCCACAATCATCCTCCAGTTATCATTGTGCTACTGGAGAGCCAGTGTGACATATTAAAGATTACTGTGCAATGCTGTCATTAGATGTTAACGCTCAGTGACCTGTTAAGTGCTCTTGAACAAAGCCCTGGCAGGCTGCGGTGGCACTAATGAGGGAATGGCACATACAAGGAATGAAATGAAAGTCAATCCCATCCTGCTGTGAAACTGTTTTAAAACAGGACGAGCCAGTTCTCATGTGTTTCTGCAGTTTGATGCAGCACAAGAAAGAAAGAGTTAAAGCCTCATACCAAACCAACAACTCACTTCACACAGATATGTTAATTGGATGATTACTATTAAGGATTTGTTTCACTTTTAATGACAGAACATAAATACTTTTACTAAATGTTAAGAAAATTACTTATTTCCTAAAGTTTTTTTTTTTTTAAAGTCCAGCTTGCACTCAGCTCTGTACCACACAGACAGGTTTCTCAGTCTGCCAAACAAACACACACTCTAACAGTTTTGAGCTTGCACTTTAATTTGAGTCAGTTTTCAGCTCACTTAACCTGTGTATAGGAGGAAGATGTAGCACCTGGAAACTCAAACGGTCACAGAGAGGACATTCAACATTCATCCAAAATCTTTGTGAAGGTCACTCACCCTGTGTAGGCTGCAGAGGGAAGTGAAAAGTGTGTAGTCCTTCATAAAGATCAGTGGCTGTAGTCAGGTTGAATGATGTTGAATTTCAGTTTATTTCAGTGATGGAAAAGTATGAAAAAAGTATTTTACCCAATACCCAAAGAAATGTTTGAAATATTGCTGCAGAATAATCCAGTTCTCCAGTGTCCATGAACATATTTGACAAGTGTCATGTCTTTAATCCTCGAACACATTTCACCATTGAAATGTACTATTTGAATTCAAAGGGCCGAACTGAGACAATCCACCACTGCTGATTTCTATGTATGTTTTCGTCTATGTACTACGAAGTATGAGAAGGACACATTTTTCATGGTTTATGTAGTGTATTAGTTTTGACACCACCATGGTGAATTTTAAATAAAACCATCAATATATGATTTCCTGCTTTAAATCAAGGGATTTTGCAAACATTTTGCAGGAATGTACAGGAATTATAGTCATTTTTAAAACAGTTCCCCACGGACAAATAAACATAATTTCATATATAGTAAAATGTTTGTTTTTAATTCTTGGATGAAGATCCTTTGTAGTCAGCTGCTTGAAGTCATGAACAGTGGACACATCTCTGTGCTTGTCCCACTAGATCTCAGTGCAGTGGTTAAATCTATTGACAAAAACATTTTATTACAGAGAATAGAGCATGCCATAGATATTAAAGGTACTGTGCTGCAGTGGTTTGAATGATACCTATCTAACAGACTTCAGTTTGTTCATGTGAATCGGGAGTCAACTTCACACATCAAGGTTAGCTTTGGAGTTCCACAGGGTTCTGTGCTAGGACCAATTCTATTTACATTATACATGTTTCCCCTAGGCAGTATTATTAGAAATCATTGCATACATTTTCATTTTTATGCAGATGATACCCAGCTTTATTTATCGATGAAGCCAGATGACACTCAGTTAGCTAAACTGCAGGAATGTCTTAAAGACATAAAGGACTGGATGACTGATGATAATTTCCTGCTTTGAAATTCAGATAAAACTGAAGTTATTGTACTCGGCCGTACAAATCTTTGAAACAAGGTGTCTAACCAGACACTTACTCTAGATGGCAGTACCTTGGCCTCCAGTAACACTGTAAGGAATCTTGGAGTCATTTTTGACCAGGATACATCCTTCAATGCACATATTAAACAAATATATAGGACTATCTTTTTACATTTGTGCAATATTTCTAAAATTAGAAACATCCTGTCTCAAAGTGATGCTGAAAAGCTAATTTATACTTTTATTACTTCTAGGCTGGACTACTGTAATTCATTATTATCACACTGTCCTAAAAGCTCCCTGAAAAGCTTTCAGCTGATCCAAAATGCTGCAGCTAGAGTACTGACAGGGACTAGAAAGAGAGAGCAGATTTCTCCTATATTGGCTTCTCTTCATTGGCTCCCTGTTAAATTCAGAATTTAATTTAAAATCCTTCTCCTCACATACAAGGTCTTGAATAATCAGGCCCCATCTTATCTCAAAGACCTCATAGTACAGTATCACCCCAACAGAGCACTTCGCTCTCAGACTGCTGGTTGATTTGTGGTTCCTCGGATACTCAAGAGTAGAATGGGAGGTAGAGCCTTCAGCTTTCAGGCCCCTCTTCTGTGGAACCAGCTCCCAGTTTGGATTTGGGAGACAGACACCCTCTATAGTTTTAAAATTAAGCTCAAGACTTACCTTTTTGATCAAGCTTATAGTTAGGGCTGGACCAGGTGACCCTGAACCATCCCTTAGTTATGCTGCAATGGGCCTAGGCTGCTGGGAGCTTCCATGATGCACTGAGTGTTTCTTTTTCACTCACCTCTTTTCACTCCCTATGTGTTAATACCCCACTCTGCATTTAATCATTAGTTATTATTAATCTCTGGCTCTCTTCCACAGTGTGTATTTTGTCCTGTTTCTCTCCCCTCACCCCCAACCAGTCATGGCAGAAGACTGCCCCTAATTTTTTTTTGGCTACAGTGGGAGTTTTTCTTTCCCGCTGTCGCCAAGTGCTTGCTCATAGGGGGTTGTTTCGATTATTGGGTTTTCTCTGTAATTATTGTATGGTCTTTACCTTATAATATAAAATGTATTGTGGTGACTTGTCATGATTTGGTGCTATATAAATAAAATTGAATTGAATTGAATTGAATTGAATGGACATCACCAAATGCTGGATTTCCTCCCTTGAGCTGCTCTGCTAGGCCTTTACTGCAGCCGCCTTCAGTTGCTGCTTTTTTTTTCTATCTCTGAATTCAGTTTTGGAATTTAATAACTGAAAACCATGCTCAGTTGGGTTGACATCAGGTGACTGCCTTAACCATTGAAGAATATCCCTTGAGAAACTCTTGGGTGGCTGAATTGGCTGAATCTGAGCAGAGTATAGCTCTGTACACTTCACAATTCATCCTGCTACTTCAACCAGCAGTCACATCATCAATAAACACTAGAGATCCAGTTCCACTGGCAGTCATACATGCCCCAGAACTGTTCAGGCTCTTTTAGCTGTTTTCTGAAAAAGTCTAATCTTGTCTTCCTGTTCCTGAGTGTAACCAGTGGTTTGCACCTTATAAAGATTACATCTTGTCATTGGTTCAATGCAATTTTAATGACTTTAAGTTAAAAAAATAAAAAAGGCAATGCACAAAGCGGAGATTGTACTGTGACAAAATGGGTCTATATTCAGGGTTATATGTTAGCGCTTGAACATATCTGCAAAACAAATCCCACCTAATGCTCGGTTGAAAAATAAACAATGCAACAAAATCAAACTTCCAGTGCAGACAGAAAGTTTTTTCTTTCTTTCTTTCTTTCTTTCTTTCTTTCATGAAATACATGAAGATCTTGCCATCTGTATAGCACAGATGCTGCTGGTAGCCAGCTTAGGTTTTAGTGCTTCAGCAATGTCTAAATGTTTGTTACCTTACAAAAAAATAGTAAAAATTCCATACGAGCATAATAATTTCAAGTTATTGCATCAGTAGGAACTGTCTTATGTGCAGGACTTTTTCATAAATTGCATTTACTGACTTTTTCAGTACGCTGATTTGACATTTATTTTCATAACTTATTCAGCTATACTGGATTAGTCAAAAACAGACATTCATATTAGGTTATTTTATCTTTGAACTGGCTTTTAACTGAATTTTAGAAGAATGTAATTAGTATATCATATTATTTATTGTGATGATAAAATACCACCTGACACACCAGGGCTTAGACTACTGCCCAAAAAGACAGGAGCTCTCCAAAGATATAATAACCACACTGGGTATTCATTAGTTATTAGATTTAATGTTTTCATTCTTGTGACAAACATAACCTTTTATAGTTCGATACAGCATGTTCCTTCTCTGAGTAATTGATCAACAGTGCATGAATGCATGTCATAAAGTGAACACTGCCTTCATTTTGGCAGTGACCTGTTAGAGATGCTTCTCTGAGCTATTTGTGGTGGTACTTCTTCCATCAGCAGCGACCAAGGTTTTCTGCTGGAGGAATGAGTCAAGATATACAGGCAGGCAAACACAGCCATATTTCAGATGGGAGAAGGAGACGTGTGTGCACTCACGGTCCAATACACACACATTAAGGCACATACAGAGGCATACAGTATATCAGCACACACACACACACACACACACACACACACACACACACACACACACACACACACACACACACACACACACACACACACACACACAGGGAGGGAGGTGCTGGGGAAGTGGCAGACCAGGGGGACAGAGTGAGGTGGGGCCAGGGGTGGCGTGACAAGGGGACAGGGACACGCTGTTAGTTGTGTGTGTGTCAAGGGTAGTGATGCTTTAGTGTGTGTGTGTGTGTGTGTGTGCATTTGGCATTGACACAAGCACCTTGAGGTGTGGCAGACAGCCACCATCTGCCTGTAAATAATGTGTGCTGGAGGAGCAAAGTCAAAACCTAAAGAAAACAATTATATGTGCAAAACAGTTTCACTTTGGAAAAAATATTCTTGTGTTGAAGTATTTACTAAAACAAACCATAGAAAGATCAAACAGCACAAAATAACAAAAAAATATATTTTTTTAAATGGAGAGACGGTTCATGCATGCTTCTTTGGGTCAGTCCCTCTAAAAACTTGAGTCCAGCTGTAGGAAATTTAATTCACTGGACTCAGCGAATTAAATTTCCTACAGCATGAAAGAGATGACAGAAAACAGAGAATATTAGAGGGTAACACAAGTGAAGAACTGCAGACTTTGGGGATAAGGTTGGTGTTGTACAAAAACTCTGAGAAGCAAAAGTTCCCCAAAGCCCTGTCCCCTCCACCTTTGAAAGTGGAAGAAGTTTTAAACTTTTCAGACTCTGAGTCCAAGACCCTCTGTACATAATATTAACTGAAAAAAAAGAACACAAACAGCCAATGGCTGTCTCAGAAACCTCCAGAGCTGCTCCGATGAGAAGGAAAAAGCTGTAGCACACCCGTTAGTCAGTCCTTGAGGGTAGAGTGGTGAAAGGGAAGCAACTCTGATACAGAAGTAAACTCAGTGACACATGTTTTATTCAGAAACATCCTTAGAAGTCCTTAAACCACATGCATGAATGAGATTTAAAGAGGGCTTACTGTGTTCATTTCCAGCTATATATTTTTATGCTGAGGCTCCATCAAAATTCCCCCTTGTTCCCCCAAATTCTTCATTTATCACATGCCACGTCTTTCTTTAACCCTTCAGTTCATCCTGTCTGAAGCATGCAGTTTTAGCTCCTGTCTTTCCTGTCTGAACTGGGACGAGGGCAGTCTCCTCTTCCCAGTTCCAAAAACAGAACTGTAAACAAACTGTAGATCTACTCAGTAATGTAACTGCTTGTTCTCAACTGGAAATGGCAGTTTGTCAAATCCATCCATTCACATTCCATCCTGGATAAGGTGTGGAACATGAGCCACCATGATTACACCAGATCCAGATGTCTTTGTTTTTATCACCTTACAGTATACTTCCTCTAACATCAAAACATCCAAAACATCATTTCTACATATGACCCTATTAATTTCAATGTGCATTTGGGAAATGCACTAAAATATTGTTTCAAAGATGTGTACAAGGTGCCTTTTTGCACTTCGATGGAGGAGCAATACTGAATGCACAGAGCAGAGCCTCTTCTTTAAAAGAGCTAAAAAGTCTGCAGTAAGAGGAGAGGTGGAAGTGGCAACAAGATTATCAGCTGAGAGATTTGCTGTTCGTGTCCAGTTTGGGAGCTTTGTTTCTCACAAAGTTTTGTTTTGACTAATTATTTGTTTTCCCTCATTCACTCATATGTTACAAGTTTTGGTTAAATTTATTCAGTTTACAAGATAAAGCCTGCATTTTGCAAATGATGCTAAACTGTATCTGGGGCATTCAAAATGTGAGCTAATGGGTCATATGTGACAAGTTGGGAGCGAGACCAGACTCTCATTTATAAGATTGAGTAGGAACAGCTCAGGTTAAAGACAGGACAACAAGGATGAGATCATACTAACAGGGCTAGTGCAGGCATTTGTACACAAACAGAGAGCTTTCTCAGAGCTCAGATCTCAAATCTTCCCACCTTCCCACACATGGTCCACTGTTTTCTAAAGTAACTGCTTGTTGGATTAAAGTTACAATTGTTGCATGTAGCTTTTCCCACTTCCAGTGTTTGCTTGTAATATGCAGCTTAAATACAGTTTCCATCAGCCTGTGGTATGATTCGTGCTTTATAATAAACATTTTCATTAAGTTCTAACGAGCATGTTGTGTGGAAGCATTTTTTTTTTACTCCCCATGTGGCACTGGCATGTTTATCAAGGGTCATTAGTGTAACACATCTGTCAGTGTTTTATTAAAAGCCATTTTCACTGTGTCTCTACAGATGAATATGGATAATTTTACATGCCAAAGAGTAAAGTGTGGGCAGAAATCAATTCTGTCATTTATTGGCCTCCATCTTGTAAAGCGGCAGGAAGCTGCAGCAGGGGCAGGCGTAGCAATCATACTTTATTGTTTTATGGTTCTCAAATAAAAGCATGAATCATTGGGCTTTCTAAAGTGCAACGTCTAATAATGTCAGAGTGACTGTTTGTGCCTGCGTCTGCAGTCTTAGGGAACCACTGTGAAAAAGAAAGTGAGATAAAGAGATACAGAGACTGAGTACTGAAGTGGGTGAAGGCTAAGCTAGAACACAAGAAGTGTAAAAAAGAAACTTGTAATAATCGTTTGTTTTTGGTTTTTTTTTGGTGAATTTCTGTGTGTGTGTGTGTGCGTGTTTGGAGGTGTAGGTTGATTAAAGTGCTGTGAGCAGGCAGGACGAGATGCTGGAGGCATCACACAAACTAGATTTACACACACACACACACACACAGTATCTGCAGAGTAGAACTAGGTGTCATTCCTCTCGATATTTCATACCCATACCAATCGTTTTACGCTTGCACTCACTGTAAGTCACTTTAGAAAACAACACCAGCTGAATGTCTGAAATGTAAATAACACTGTCTGTACAATATCCACAAATGTTTAATAATAAAAATGCCAGAATTGCAGCTATTTGTTTATTTATTTGTTTTATTAGAGAAGTAGACACTTTAGTGCATGAAAATCCAGTTAGGGCGTCTGTTTTCTAAGACGGAATAACCACACTGTCTGGCACCAACAATCCCACCTCGTCTGGCTGAGCTGCGTCTCTCGCTGTAATGTTTATGGGCTAATGTTTTAGCTCAACTGCGTTGTTTGTTTTGTAGTTTGAATGTCTGAGAGCTTATTGCCTTGGTGTTTCATAGCTCTGCATAAATCTGTTTTTGTGAGCCACTCTCTAACAGTATGTTAGAAATGGTGCACTTATAAAGCTGATTTAAATTCCATAGTTTTATATTCATACTGTGTCCGGGCTGTGCTATCAGCCTGAAAAGTGCATAATATAATTAGGATGCCTACATAGATGTTAATTAAACCTGAACTTTCCTGATATAAAAAAAAAAATAAAATAAAAATTTCTGCTAAGAAAAAGGATTTTGTTTTTGAAAAATAGATGGTTACACTGTGAAGTGTGACAAAGATCAGTCTAATAGTAACTTTTCCAATTTGGGTTAATTATGGTAATTTTAATGCAAAGTCACTGCAACTACTCAGGCCACATCATATCTAAAAACCTCACAGTATCATATTATCCCAGCAGAGCACTTTGCTCTCAGACTGCAGGTGTTCTTGTGGTTCTGAGAGTTTCTAAAAGTAGAACGGGAGGCAGAGCCTTTAGCTATCAGGCCCTTCTCCTGTGGAACCAGCTCTCAGTTTGAATTCAGGAGACAGACACCCTCTCTACTTTTAAGATCAGGGTTAAAAACGTTCCTTTTTGATAAAGCTTAGGGTTAGATCAGGTGATCCTGAGCCATCCCTTCATGGTGCTGCTACATGCTCAGGCTGCAGGGGGACTTCTCTTCTGCTCCCCTCTTTTCACTTGCCATGTCTTTTACTACTCCATGTCATTAGTTTGTGTTTTGTCTTTGGTCATTCTACGCTCTCACTCCCCCTTTCTGTTTCCCTTCACCTTCCAACCATTCGCAGCAGATGGTTGTTCCTCCCTGTGCCTGGTTCTGCTGGAGGTGTCTTCTGACTGAAAGGGAGTTCTTGTGTCCCAGTATGGTCAAGAGCTACTCACAGGGGATTGTGTGATGGTTGGGGTTTTCTTTCCAATATTGCAGGGTCTTGAATTCCAATGTAAAGCTCTTTGAAGTGGCTGTTGTGAATTGGTACTATATAAATAAAACAAAATTGTATTGAATTGTGTCTTCAGACTGATCTGTTTTTATACAACTATATTAAGTTTTGGTGAAACAAAACCAGGCAGAATTAATGAAGCTTCAGAATTATGAATCTCCCTGGTTTCAGCAGGAGGTGACTGGGGTCTACAAAGCACTCAATTCTTGGCCACAGCGGCTTTTATGGGCAGTGGAGAGAGACAGGAAATGGGGGAAAGATACAGAGGAAGACACGCAGGCAAATTGACAATGGGCTGGGACACGAACCCACGCTGCCCGCACCGCAACGCGGTATATGTATGTGGTTGCCGGCTTCACCACTAAGCCACCCACGTGCCCCACAAAGCACTCAATTCTTGCTAAAGAGACAATAGTTTGTATCCAGACTTCTTTCTGCAGTTAGTTTTTGGCAACAGAAACAAAAAGCTCTTCAACTTTAAAACTGTCATAAATTGCAGAGTTCTGGCAACATGGCAGGTATAACTAGCCACAGCAACACAACTACCTGTCAAACACTGTGTCAGTCCCCTTCATGTTACCATAACAGCTCTGACCCATCGGCAATCCAGGGACATTGAACTAGATCCTCAGGTCCCTCCAGTTGTAGGTTTGTCTCTGCTCATGGCAATAATTTCCACCATGTTTCTAACATCTTTGCCTATAAATAGTCATAAATGTTAAAATCATAGAGTGTCCATGTAATTTGTTTATGACAGTCCTTCCTAAATAAAAATGTTGCACTGATTGGGAATTTTTGGTCCTCACGGATGATTTCCTGTTTGGAGTCTCAGGCTGTTTGCGATGAGGAATATAAAGATTATGTAGTTTTGGAAACAGACTCCATGCATTAAACTTTCAAGCTTCCCAATGAGCACCGTTTCTTGTTCTTCTTTGGCTGAATTGCCTGACATTCTACTTTGCATCCAAATGTTAGGAAAGCATTTTCCTCGCATTTCTCTTATGTACTGGAAAGATGCATGAAAAATCCAACTATAGCTACAATGTCTACAAGGCCTTGCCCAACACTGCTTCTTAGGGCTTGTTTGAGTCATGCTCATACTGCCTCATACTCCCAAATTTCCCCTCTGTGGGACAATAAAGGCTGTTTCTTCTTCTTCTTCTTCTACTGCCTGCTTGGAGCTCAACAGCAACAGCAAAACTAAAAACAAGAGCAGTTCAAGACTTTACACCTTCTGTAAGGTAAAGAACTACAATAATACAGAGAAAACCCAACAGTCAAAACAAACCCGTATGAGCAAGCACTTAGCAACAGTGGGAAGGAAAAACTCCCTTTTAACAGGAAGAAACCTCCGGCAGAACCAGGCTCAGGGAGGGGCGGTCATGTGCTGTGACTGGTTGGGGCTGAGGGGAGAGAGACAGGACAGAAGACACACCGTGGAAGAGACACAGAGATTAATAATAACTAGTGCTTAAATGCAGAGTGGAGTATAAACAGAGTAAAAAGAGGTGAATGAAAAGAAACAGTGCTGTGTGGGAACCTCATGTCTCCTGAATCCAAATTGGGAGCTGGTTCCACAGAAGACGGGCCTGAAAGCTGAAGGCTCTGCATCCCATTCTACTCTTAAGTAAACTAGGAACCACAAGTAAGCCAGCAGTCTGAAAGTGAAGTGCTGCGTTGGGGTGATACAGTACTATGAGGTTTTTAAGTTAAGACCTTGTATGTGAGAAGAAGAATTTTAAATTCTATTCTGGATTTAACAAGAAGCCAATGAAGAGAGGCCAAAATGGGAGAAATCTGCTCTCTCTTTCTAGTCCCTGTCAGTACTCTAGCTGCAACATTTCGGATCAGCTGAAGGCTTTTCAGGGAGCTTTTAGGACAGCCTGATAATAATGAATTACAATAGTCCAGCCTAGAAGTAACACTAAGAATTCACTAGTTTGTGATATTTTTACTAGCATTTTTTCTTTTTTTGATTCGATAGCTTTTTTGTGATATTATGTAAAATCTTGCAACAGTAAAGAAAGATTTGAAAAATCCTGTATCCACTCCAACAGGTAGACACATATAAGCTGGGGAAGCCCAACCTGGGGAAGCTCTGGCAACATCTTCATAAAAATCTGTTTCTAACTTTTTGAGTAATCCTGCTAACAAACAGAAGACATAACAGTACAGACAATCCATGACCTCCTTGGTAGAGATAATTGCCTTTTAGGTTTAAGCCAGATAAACGATGGCTACAACAGAGGACCTACAGAAGAAGAGCTTGGGAGCGATGATAGGCAAATTGAATTGACTTACAGTATGCAACTAAAAAACAAAGCAGTGTACAAGTGCTTTTTTTTTTTTTTTTTTTTTTTTACATATAAAAACACATTTATTGACAAAATGCATTTCTGCATTTGTTACTGCAGTTTTACCATCAAAATGTGTTGAATTTCATCATAATGTTAGCCCTAAAACAAAGTTTTAACCTCCAGAAAACTATCATAAATGTCCTCACATTAACTTAAAAATTCTAGCTATTTGTGGTGTTTATTCCTCTTCACAGACAAGGAAGATTCACACAGTCTGTCTGTCTCATCACCTACCTTTCTCTGCCCTCAGTCATTTCTCTTCCATCTTCTATTCATCAGCCTCACTCTCTTTCCCTGTGTATGTTTCTCTCACTCTCTCTTCTGCTCTCCCTCCTCCCACTCCACTGCTGAAACAATCATCAATTACCCTTATCCCTCTGTGTTATCCTTCTCTCAATCTCCCTCCATCTTCTCTGCCCATCCAGCAGAGTGGTTCCTCCTGGTTGGCTGCGGGCCACCCAACCCCGTCCCTGTCAGTCACCCTGCAAACGGTAGCTAAGCAGAGACTGACAGCTCCATGAGCAAATCAATAATAATCTTGAGCCTGTGTAATCCTATACCTGAGGATATCCCTTAGTGCATCCACAGCTTCTTGGTATCGTTTACCATTTCATATGTTCTGATTTGCATATTCCCTGTATCTGTAGAGAAACGTGCTCACTCAGAAAAGCAAGAGGGTGAGCTGCAATGCAGGAAAACTGAAAAACCAGGACACATGTGCATGAACATTCACACCCACACACTGTGATATCCATACACTGTCCTGTCCTGACTGTCACCGAGGGTAAGGTCATCTTGTTTGATGTATCAGCCGACTCATATGACAGCTTTCATATAACTCCAACCTCTTTCCTCCCCAAGAAAATTAACAGTTAAGGCTGAAGGACTGAATGAGAAGACCTGATCGTGTGCCTGTCTCATAAAAAATAAACCATAATAAAGCCAACTTTGTGAGCTTGAACCTTTTTTTTTTTAATCTGTCTCTTTCATAATATTAATGATTTTATTTCTTTTTTCTGAAAATTCTTATTTGCTGTTGTTGGTAATGCTGTGAATCTGAATAAGTATAAATATATGGATCATTCTTGGTATGAATGTCAGGTGATTTATTTATGTAAACCAGTAAAACCTGATACAGTACAGCATACTTGAATCATCTCCACAGTAGGTTTGAGGTTTTGGCTTGTAATTATTGCTGTTTTGATCTGCACACCTCTCTGGGACAGTAGCGGGTTTGTGTTCATTAATGTAGGTATTTGCCTAAGCAGAGCCAAGAGGAGTATTTAACCCATGCAAACACGCAGTCCTCCACAAAAACCACAGCTCAGTGTGGATGATGCTGTGCGTAGGTTGAATGCCAACTGATTGAAAAATGGGCGGGGAAGGAAGGGAGCCTGGAGTTTACCATGGAAACCAATGGGAAATGTGTAAAAAAAAAAAAAAAAAAAAAAAAAAAAAATGAAAGATTAAAAAAAAACACTGTGAAAAGCACAGAAATCGCTACAGTGGACGGTTTCCATTGTTTTTGAAGCTTGTTTCACTTGATCTCTTTGTATGTTATAACTTGGCACTTCTCTGTGGCTAACTGAAGGACCAACAACAGCACAGGCAAGAGAAGCCCAAAGAGGTGTTTGTGAGACTGCCTCCTGGTGAGAGCAAACAGCTACAGCATTTAGGTGGCAGTCTACAAAGCAGGTCGTAGGCAAATGCGGTCACAAATGAAGTATCAAAAATCCTCTTGAAGTGAAAGGGAGCCAAAGCTTGAAAGTAAGGTGGGTGGTGAGGAGAGAATTGTATTAGTGTGGCTAAAACTCAAACTCTTGCATTTTCAAAGCAGTGTGAGCAGGCACACAGTGCACATACCAAGGTTTGTTTCTGCTGAACGTTCTCGCTTACATGCCTCATAATGTTACAGTAGATCTGCAGTCAGGCAAGTACCGTTCTCCTGACAACTGCCAAACACAGACTGGTAGATTGGATTGGCAGACAGAGAAGTGTGATTAGTCACTCCAGAGAACACGTCTCCACTGCTCTAGAGTCCAGTGGCAGCGTGCTTTACACCACTGCATCTGACACTTTGCATTACGCTTGGTGATGTAAGGCTTTGATGCAGCTGCTTGGCCATAGAAACACATTCCATGAAGCTCTCTACACTGTTCTTGAGCCAATCTGAAGGTCGCATGAAGTTTGGAGGTCTGTAGTGATTGACTCTGCAGAAAGTTGGTGACCTCTGCACATTATATGCCACAGCATCTCCTCACTCCGCTTTGTGATTTTACGTGGCCTACCACTTCATGGCTGAGTTGTTGACTACAATACCAACCAATAGTTGTTGGTTACAGTACCACTAACACTTAACTGTGGAATTTTTTGTAGTAAATCTCATTACTGGACTTGTTGCACAGGTAGCATCCTATCATGGTAGCACGCTGGAATTCATGCAGCTCCAGAGAGTGACCCATTCTTTCACAAATGATTATAAAAGCAGTCTGCATGCCTAGGTGCTTGGTTTTATACACCCGTGGTCATGGAAGTGATTGGAACACCTAAATTCAATGATTTGGATGGGTGAGTGAATACTTATAGCAATATAGAGTAGCTCCCAAATTTAAATCACATACTAGCTGCATTTTAAAGATGGATCTTTTTGATCACACTTTATAAAAAAACATGTACATCAGCAGAGTAATCTAGGAATGTGTGTTCCATTTAGTTTGAAGTCTTATTTGTGTTATGGCGGGAGTTTAATCAGGTTCAGCTTCTTTTTGCCTGAACACACTGAGTCTGCACCCACACTGTGAACAGTCAGTTGTTTCAATGTAATGAATGAAGAGGCTGCATTTTTCCACACAGAGCTGTTCCCCGTGGACGTGGCCTTCAGCATTTCTCAAAAAGATCCACTGTGTGTGTCTCTGAGGTGTAACACATACACATAGGTTATGAAACACATAGGTTTTGGAATTACATTTCCAAAACCTATGTGTTGACTGCTGTTTACATCAGTGGGTCTCAGTGTAGTTCTTATATGTCACGTAAAGTCTTCAGGATGAATATGGGTCAGCAAACCCTCAAAGTATGGAACACTATAAGCTCAATACGACATCACAGTTTAGCTCTGCTGGCAACTTCTCAGAAAACACTGGCTCAAAAAAGTCAAACAAGCGCCTCGAGGCCACTGTTTCTTGTGATTTGCCGTGATATAAATAAAGGTGAACTGAACTGAATTGAAATTGAATTGTTTTAACAGCAATGTTATCGCTCCCAAAACTACTCATTATGACATCCAAAACTGCACTGTGGAAAGACAGGTGTTGATATTGTTTTATACAATACTGGTGCAATGCAAGAAATGCCTTTCAGATTATTGCACTGAAAGAATGAAATGATTTTCTTTCCAATATATTTATTTAACATAAAAACACTTTATGTTTTAAATGATTATTACTTTTCAGTCTTCGTTTGACAGGGACTAAAGTGCAGACAGGAAAGTAGGGAAAGAGCAAGGAGGAATAACAGTCATAAAATGGTCTGGGGCAGAATCAAACCTAGGCAAACCCCTGCAGCCTTTTGGCATATGGATTGCCTACTCAGGCAAGTAGACTTATAGCAGCACTTGTAAACAACACTTTTAAACCGTCTGCATTTATCTACATGCAGATTTTGTCTCATTTGTTGTATAGTGGACTTAAAGTATCTGCCTTGCTACAGCTATCACCTCTCTTCCCTCCAGTGTCATCATTATAACGCTGTGATGCAATCAAAATTTATGTCTGGATCAGTCATCTGGGATAAGTAAGGGATTCCAGACTGAGCAGTTCGGACTCTGAGCTACCCTTCTTTCTTGACATTGTTACTCTTCTTTCATATACACATTTACATTTTATCTTTCATATATTACATTTTTTTTCTATTTGGTTAAAGAATAACATAAACCAATTTTTGAACACAAACTTTTTCCGTGCTTGAAAGCCCAACAAGGATGTACAGGTGAGGATGTCAAGCAGACAGCAAGGTTATGTCTAAGACATTTAAATAACTTTCATTTTGGAAATTATTTTCAACCAAGAGTTGTTGTCAAGAAAAGACATTCAGCTGATGGTTTTTTAATGCTGAAATGCTTGCTCTTATTTAAAATAATAGTAAGATATGGACTGATATCAGTTACAAATTTTGTGATCTTTACCTTCTGGTCTTGTATCTCTGTTTCATTTGTTGATTGGATTAAAGGGACGTAAAGCCAAAAAAGGGGGAAGTAGAGTATGCACTTGGGCCAGTCTTTTTGAGAAGAGCCTGGCTGCAGAGCAGAAAGTTGAGTATATGAGAATCATCTTCACACACCTTTTTTCTTGAGCTAATCCACTTGCCCTCACTCAGCTTCCCTTGTGCGTAGGTCCCTCAGATACTATCTCCATCGGCTGTAATTATGGAGACCCCCACCCCCTACTCGCTCAGCCACACAAACGCACACACCAAACACACTGCCCACTGCTGTAATTCATGCTGCCTAGGGGGTCATGGGAGATTATGAGTGGGATCGATCAATGTGATGGTTCACACACACACACACAAATACTCACACACACATTCACAACCTTATCATCGATGAGGGCCTCCTTACCTCCCCTCTCCTACTGAGGGACATCCTGCAGCTAATGAGGACACACAAACACTGCCGACACTATCGACCACCTTAGCTTAACAAGGTACTTCATATATGGACCTGCTGGAAGACCATCAGCTTCGAGGCTTCCTGCTCTACACCTGCTCCACCACCGGAAAGTATAGTTAAAGACACAATTAGTGCACAGTGATACAATGTCCAGGAGGAGTCTTCACTCTCTCCCACTGCTCGCACTTCCTGGACTCTATGTCATAGCAGAGGATGCACATAAAAATGTAAATTTTAGCATCCCAGCCTGCAAATTATTTACATAAATCATTACTTTTATTAGACAACCGAAGTGGCAATTGCACTTTCCACAGGATCATAATGGAGTGCAAAGCAAGTCACCACTGAGAAATTTCACATCTTGCTGTGGATCCCCCCCCCCCCCCTTAAAAAAAAATCACTGGTAAAAGGAAAAGTGCATTGTTCATCCATTTTCTTTCTTTTCTTTTTCACTGGTTTTACTTCACCTCTGCTTTTTGAACAAAATCTGAAAATGTAGTCAGACAAAATAAGACATCAGCTTTTGAAACAAGTGTTTCAGCATTAGAATATCACCGAAAAGAATGTAGCCAGAGGCTAGTCTTATGATCTAATTTGATCTTGCCTACTCAATGACATGAATAATTTTAAAATCATTTGAAAATGGTGATGCTTAAAAGACAAAAATGACTGCTGTAATTGCTCTGTCACTTAAAAATTACATTTCCTTTGACTGTTTCACAATAAAAGCCAAACAGTGCTCATGTAATTAAATGCATTATGTGCCAAGTTGAGCAGAATTATTCTGTTGTAGGATCATGAGCAGCAAACAGTAGGTTATATACAAAATTAAGAACAGAAGGGATGGTGGGTTATACACCGAACTGTTTCTTTGAATTCCTCATCAGTTGGGAAGCCCTTTCAGTCCACCACATGAGTGCAACTAATAAACACAAATGTAAGGAGATAATTATATAGTGAATATTTTTGGGCTAATGGTGGGGAAAAAAAAAATCTATTACTTTTTTTTCATTACCTAATCAAACCATTGGCTGTTTAGTATGGGGTACAACTGCATATGGAGGTGTTATAGTAATATTATATCAGTACACCATGTACTCATGCAGCTCAACTTTAAATGGAATAATTTGACATTGGATTTGTGGAACCCTTTGAAAGGTTGGTATTATTTACATGTCCAAGAGTAAACTTTGGCAATAGATGGTCAGCACAAGGCTCTGTATAGATGTCCATGTGCCTGCCAGTTTTTTCTAACTGTCCTTCATCCACAGAGCCACTACACTACAATGCACAAACTATGCCTCTCAATGGGATTACGAGACCTAATGGTGTCTACTGGGCATAGCAGTTTCTACAACTGTCCTTGTCTGTAACTGAGTATAACTTTCATCTTAGAAGTGCATTCAGGAAAGCATCAGTGATGAGCTGAAAGCAATGCACAGTGTAACAGTGGAGACTAATTTTCATTTCATTCCTTACATCTCAGTACTCACTAACAAGCAACTGTAATCTATCTCAGCCTGCATTATGAAAGAGGCAGCACATACTCTGGATATTTCAAACTGATGTGAACAATGTGAAAAAAGAGATGACCTGCAAAGTTGTATAATTCTTAAGCCATACAGTTGGTTGTTATATCATGGACGTAGGGGGAATTGCTTTGAGCCAGATAAGACGTACACCACAGCAACCACAATCAATTTGTACCATGATATTTGAAACCAGCAAATTCTCCTGGATGTGTCGGAATGTCGAGGTGTGTTAAAATGTCGAAGCTGTGCTTGTCTTCACGTTTATACTGTGAGACGGCACGTGTGACTTTACTGTTTGCACCTATATGTGTTTCTGTGTGTGTGTGTGCATGCTTGTGTGATGTATGGATTATGGAAGCTGACTGCTGGTGCCCAGAGAAGATGTCAGTTTACTGCTGTGAACATGAAAGAGTCTCTGAGGGGGGGGAGGGAACTGGTCAGCAGACATGACCTACAGAATCAATGTCCTTATAAAAGAATAAATGACAAGATCAGAAGAAAGGCTAACATCAGGAAGTAACAAAGGATGGGTCCAGTCAAAAGCACTGACAGAAAAAAAGAAGACCAAACAGTATTTATCAACTATATAAAAGGCAGTAATGGGCATTTATGTCTCCTCAATAAAAACAATGCATGTAATCCCTGTACTGATCTAATTTATTTATTTATTTTATTTACTTATTCGACAGTGTGCAGTGGAGAGAGACGGGAAAGCGGGGAGATTGAGATGGGGGAAGACATGCAGTAAATGGCCACAGGTCAGGACGCAAACATGGGCTGCTTGTGCTGCCACGTGGCATATGTGGTCACCTGCTCATCTGCTGACTGTACCTCGACCACCCCAGCGCCCTGGTACTGATTCAATTTAACCAGTCTAATAAAACTGCATATGTCCTGTGGATCTAAATCCTGCACAATGCAGTGCACTCTACTGCAGGTTTAAGTTGTAACATACATAAAAAAGTTGGTTTATTCTCTTTTGCTCTTTTGCAATTATATTTGCATGTCAGATCAGGGTCCATTGGTGCTATCTAATAAAATAGAGAACATGTCACTTTGTAAATTAAATGAGAGCTATGCAAAAACAATATACTGCATACATGCAACATGGACAAACAGTGATAAAAATATGGAAACATCTATGTTTCCTCCAGCATTGTGCAACACCATTTGCTAATAAAAATAAACCAACATAGTTCCTATACCCAGTCCATGAACTTGAATGGGATGTGTGGTGGATTCACAGATTCCCTTCATCTGTCCACAAACCAGCTAAATGCTCTCACCAATTACTCTGAAAACTCCCTGAATGGCAAAAGACATTTTGCAAAAGAAAAGTACCATCTGCGTCAGGTGTCATCAGGCGTGAAGTTCATTCAGACCTGCTGGTCAGGACATGGGATCACATTCAGTCACAGCACAATGCACACAAAGGGCAACAATTCAAGACTTTCGGATAAAGACCTGCAGACCCCAAGTGTGTTCATCTTCTTTATGCCGGTGGGGGTCCAGAAGACCACTCCTCCTCCTGTATCGACATTATGTGCCCTTTCAGAGCCCCCTGTCACCTTGGTTTCCTTTGTCACTGGATTGGATGGCTCTACAGCAACCAGTAGGGTTCCCCCACTACAGGAGCAGTTACTTTCTCCACTTAAAGGTCGGTGATGTTACCTGGAGGTTTTCAGTACTCTGTCCATCTCTCTGCTGAATAACTTCAAACAAGAGGAACTGTACAATGCATTATTCATGACAGGAATTTGGAATGCACAGGGTTAGGAATATTGGTATTGTTCGGGTTGGGACAGAAGTTTGAGCTAAAGCTCAGATAGGTGACAAAGAAAAAAAAACATCATAAGGTTTCTTAGAAAGGTATTAGGCCACCATGTAATACCACAACATCTCTAATGCACCACAGCAATGACTCTGCTGGCAGGACTGAACATAATTCTTTGTGTTTTGATGAAGGCAGTGGAGAGTGTCGTCTTTCACTTTGGTCCAAAGTCTATTTCTTTGTAGTAAGATCTGGTCACATAATATGGACATTATGATTCGTGTAATTTTAATACTCAACAAACTGTTCATTTACCCTTTCTGCCCAATGGATGACTTAGTAATGAATTAGTAACTTAGTATTGATTTATAGGGACCCTTCCCTCTAAGGGGGCAAGTAAACCCAAACTAGGGTAGCCAAATACTCCCACAGCACTTTATTACTCATCTATTTCTGCAGTTCATTAGGGCCTCAGTCACACAGTCCTAGAGACTGGTCAGCAAACCCTGGTCACAGGGAAAAAAATGTATATTCCCTGACCAATTGAGATTCCTGGCTGTCTCTGGGTAAAAAATGTCCACAACGAGGATGCTGCACCAAAATCCATGCGATTACCTTGTTTACTAGTAGTTTGGTTCAGTTGATGCAAGATGCCAACTTGTCTGCAAACACTTGCTAACTAATTACACAGCAGCAGTGAAACGTGTTTGAATTGAATATTGTGATTGAAATTAATTGAACAGCACCATCCGGCAACCACTCGCAACTGGCTGGGGACTGCTCATTTTTCTCTAGCAACCAGTGGTTGCCAAGAGCTTAACAGATCTGAGGCTGAGCACAAACCTTTATGCAACACCTGGGAGTAGGTAATCAACATGACAAAACTGAGTCAAAGAACAAAAAATAGGATATTTAAAGTTAAAAAATGCAAAGAAATGTGGAACAAAAACAAGAAAACATAACATCATCAGCATCAGGCGTTATCTTTTCATGAATAAGGCTGGAATTGTAGGGCACACATGCCCCCAAAATGTTAACATTAAACATTACTACACAGCAAGAGAGACAGAGACAAAGGCAGAGAATTCATTTACATAAACAAAATACAATAGGGTGACTATGGGATAATTAGTGGTTTTGTGAATGTGGCCTGGCATTCATAAGAAGAGGAAATTGGCGAATGCAGGTAGCTTAGGGTTTTGCAGGCGCAGCAGCTGTAATGAAACCAGCTATTTAAGCGAATGTGGCTGTAATGAAGAGCTGTGATTAGGGACTGAGGCCCTAACAACGGTGTGTTTATTGAGAGGCAGTGGAATGAAAGTGTTGCTGAGAGAGACAGAAGTGGGGGAGGAAGGGGGGAGAGTGAACTTATAGGCTGAGTGATGCTGCCAGAGCCAATTCATTACGACTGCAGCTCTGTCAATCCCTGCTCATCTCCCGTAGCACTAGACCACTAATGGAATTAGTCCCTGTCACACACACACACACACACACACACACACACACACACACACACACACACACACACACACACACACACACACACACACACACACACACACACACACACACGCACACACACACACACACACACACACACACACTGTAAGAAAGACGGAGTGAGGCCAACCCAACACAAACACACACTGCATTAACACAATGGGTCCTGAAGATATATCTCTGTGACAAAGCTTTCACACTTGCATCCCATAAATTCTTGGAGGTCAGCAGGCTAACCACACAGACACACACACACCATACGCTACACTTTATGAAAATAAATACAAGATAATGACAATATCCCACACTGAAAAGCTTGACTAGCATTTCATATTTATTTTTTGTTACCACTGGTGTTTTGACTTACCCAGTAACAGATCAAATTTACTCACACCTGCATGAAAAAAATTAAATCTCATATACATTTACTCTATGAGTAAATAATTATTGAAATATTATATAAATATTATATATCCATACTAGAATTAATCTGAATCTGTATTAAATTTCTGGTGGCACATGACAAAAGACAATGCTTTTGACTGACTGAGAGCTGGTTATCTGATTTGATTGAATAGAGGTCAACACCAGCCGGCCAGTCCTGAGGACAGACCCCCACCCTCCCTCCAAAAAGCATCGCCCATCCTTCCTGACCATCCCCCCGTCATCTCCTTCCCTCATGTCCACTACTTCCAAAGCCTTCATCACCTCCCTGTTCTCCTTCTCCTTCTTACTCTGAGAGAACAGTCATTAGATTACACCAATGGTCATGACCGTAAGGATTCTCCATCACTTTCCAGTAAACTCTATTTACCAAAGACCCAACCAGACCAGCAGGAGGCTAAAGGACAAGAATATACATCCCTACCTGAATTTACTATATGTTTTGGCTGAAGTATGTAAGAGCCTTGCTGCATTTCCAAGATTAGACAGAGCCGTGGTTAGTCCAACACATGTCCTCTAAATGTACTTTTCGGCTCATACTACCTTGTACATTATGATCCTGTTTAGCACACACAGGCATACACACACATACTGGCACTGAGGCTTGCTGTGACAGAAACCTTACAGATCTGCCATGATAGGCAGACGCTACAACATATGCTCCATCACAGCAGGGTGGTATGCTTTTTATGGCCAGCTCCCCCCATCGTTACGAGCCCAACCTTTTTCCCCCTGAGCAGAGGGTCGGAGAGTGAATCAAAGAGAACTCTGATTGGCTGGCTTTGACTGGATGACCTCAGGGGTCAGGGGTGAGCAACCCTGCAAGGCCTGGTGAAGAGTCAATTCTCCCCAGGTCAGAGGTCGGAAGTAATGCTCCCCTACAGCAGCTTCAGGATCAGGCATATTGGGGAGACGATACCTGGGTGCCGCACACACATCTTAGAGACTGGAAGGGGAGAGGTAAGTGTGAAGAGCTTGATTGGGAGTAAGGGATCATGATGGGAGGCGTTGCTGCAGGGGTGGAGGATGTGAGGAGGAAGGGGGGGGGGGGTGTTTGGTCCTCTGAATGCCTTTGACCTCTGCACTGACCCCCTGCTGAATGGTCTCCCCCTGACTGACAGTAACGATTGTGTTAGTGTGCGTTTGTGTATGTAGTGTTAGCACTCAACAAATGCTGTTTTTATGCTTTAGGCATAGAGAAATATTCTTATGCAGAAACAAACTTTTGCAATTTTTTTTAAAGTGGTCTTGAGCATTAGTTCTGAAGATCTTTCAAAGCTTTTCTTTGGACATTGGCTGCTTTTTCACTCATTTTCAGTCCAGTCTTTGTACTTGACCATTTTCAGAGGAATGTGTTTTTGTTTGTTAAGCCACTTAATACTGACCTCTGAATCATTCATGCATTAGAAAATGCACCTAACTCAAGAGATGAATTCATCTCTTGAGTTAGGTGCTTTTAAGTGTTGTGTATACACATAACAGATAATTTAGCAAATGACCAATTTTAAATTTAGCCACTTTGTTGCTAACAGCCCATCACAAAACACATAATTTGTTCCCATTTCTTTAGTTGAAGCTATAAAAAATGCCAACGATAACACAGTTTGACAGGCGTAAAATAGTATTTTACACCAATAAGGTGATTCCCAAGGAGCTATTAGCCTAAAACCTGTCAACAAGCCATTCCTAAAGATGGGAGTCAGGGAGAAAAGACTGAGGTATGCCAAATTACACAAGAGCTGTCCTAAAAATTTGTGGCAAAAGGTCAGTCTTTACATCCATCTCTAAAACATTGTGGTTTGGGGCTGCATTGCACCAAGTGATGTTGGACATCTTGTCAAAATTTATTTAATTATAAAAAAAAGTACAGTCAGATTCTGATTCACCATGCAATACCATCTAGAGAGCATCTGATTGGCAATGGCTTCATTTTTCAGCATGACAATGATCCCAAGCACACTGCTAATGCAGTAAAAGCATAGTGAGGTATAAAAACACAATGGAAACGCTATTAGTCATGGAAATGCCTCCCCAGAGCCTGGACCTCAGCATCTTTGAAGCAGTGTGGGATCATTCTGACAGAGAACGGAACAAAAGGCAACCAACATCCAAAGAAGAGCTTTGAATGCCCTTCAAGAAACCTACAGAACTGTTCCTGAAGACTGCTTAAAGAAATGACAAGAAAGTTTTCCTAAGATAGTCCAGACGGTGTTTTGATAAATAAAGGTGGTCGTACCAAATACTGACTTTCAAGTTTTTTAGAATTGTACAAATTGAGTTTTTGCATTATATGCTGTATTTCCATATATGTTTGCATGTTTCAATAAACTTCATGGATAGTGATACACCTATTTCCCTAAAGAACTAAAGAATATCTGACCAGTTGAGTATTTAGGTACACTACACGGGCAGCACAGTTTATTAATAATCAGAGCTGTGAAACAAGAGGTCTATACTATATTTTAAATTAAATCATAATCTTTTACTAAACCTAAG
Organism: Archocentrus centrarchus; assembly: GCF_007364275.1. Lineage (NCBI taxonomy): Eukaryota > Metazoa > Chordata > Actinopteri > Cichliformes > Cichlidae > Archocentrus > Archocentrus centrarchus. The sequence continues at coordinate 26,325,387 of NC_044348.1, forward strand.
CAAGTGACCCCCCCCAAACCTAACTAACTACATGGCAAGTGAAAATGAAAATAAAAAGCAAATGAAAACATAATGTACTCAGCAGATATCATTTTGAGAGTATTTCACAAACTGCCCTGAGACTTTGCGGCCGTCATTGAAGAAAAAGGATTTTGTGTCCCTGAACACAAATCAATAGATGACATTTTGTGACTGTTTCACAAACTGCTGTAAGACTGTTTTGATCTATCTATCTATCTCTATCTGTCTCACTAAATCAATTCTGCATGCATAAATTGCTACACAATCCCATCCCTAAAATAGTCTGAACTGCTGGAACAAGATAGCCTAAAACACTAAAAAAAAACCCAAAAAATGCAAAAGCTCTTTTGTTTGGCTTTGCTTGAGTCTCTGACTGGTGAAATTTTTCAACTGTGGTAAATTTTATGTATTCATGTGGTCATGGACAGTGATACGTGTTACATTATAGTCATCCTTACCCACTCATAATTGTTTTCTTTTTTTAAAATAAAACCAAAAGTTGTTTGCTTCCTGTTTAACTGACAGTCAGTGCAAAATCTGGAAACTCCAGCCTGTAGACTTCACATCATTGGAATAAAAATACTCCTGGTTTCTGCCATAGATTGCAAACAAAACATTGATGCAGACACTGTGACCTTGTGTGCCAAGCTATGTTTTGAAACTTCAACTTCAGTATTTAGGCTCACATCATGTTGGTTTGGTGGCAGAAGTGACAATATTAGGATGAGAGTGTGGAAGCTTAATTTTCTGGACTTTGTTGTTTTTACTTGGTTTCTTATAAGCCAACAAAACTTGTGCTTGCAACAGAAAGTAGTCAAGGTCACTATCACATCACTCTGCATCACTCTGCTCATACAATACATCTGCTTGTGCAATTAAATTCAGCGTTGCAGTTTGTTTTGCAGTAACAGAGAGGTGCCAATTTCCTGACATATTGGATATGTTCATTGCTATTTTTTTAAGCTGTACGTTTTTAATAAAATTGAATAAGCTTTAACACATTTATCTATCCACGTAGCCATGCAAACCCTGCGCAAAAGCAACAGCACACTGACTGGGACTCTGGGGACTCTTTGTGGCAAGTGAAAGGCTAGGAGGTTGTTTTTAAATCAACCACAGGACACTGTTGATTGAATAATTAATGTGTGACCTCATGTAACAGAGAAACCCCACACTCATGACAAAAAAGGAGGACATTCAGTCTCCATCCCTCCCTGTCCAATAATGCTATCTATCTATTGAGGAAATATGACCAACTATTCTCCTCTTCCCCTCTGTTTGATTATTTCCTGGTCTTTCCTTCCCTCCGATGAGTTCCACACCACCCCTTTCTCGCTACTCCTGGTTAGCTGTCTTTGACCTTTGCCCCCTTGTGTGATCATGCTAACACGACACGCACACACCCATGAACCCTGACAAACAGCTGACACACACACACACACACACACACACACACAAACACACACACACACACACACACACACACACACACACACACACACACACACACACACACACACACACACACACACTCAGAAAAATCAACTGGACAACTGAATGTTCTTGACAGCGTGGAGAAACACAGCTGGTTTAAAACACAGTGAGATGAGACTTTAATGTGTGTGACCAGGGACTCCTGCTGGCATCCACACACTAACAACTAACAATGGAAACACACATATGGTCAAAGAAACACACACACACACACACACACACACACACACACACACACACACACACACACACACACACACACACACACACACACACACACAAAGACCACAGCCAGCATAAACCATCAAGGTACAGTGCATTATATATGTCACCGGCACACACATACCTACACTCTTTTTTAAACACATGCACACACTCATGAAAATCCATGTTCGTCACACACATACACACTTTCATACACTCATATGCACACACATAGATACACATATAATACTTTCATTGCATGTGCACCGTCCTTGTGCTTCTCCCAAGCCGTGTTTGTATGTATGTAGTGTGAGTGTGTGTGTCTGCGAGTGCGCAGCCTTCACAGTGAAACACTGCACCAGAGAGATTGGAATCAATACTTTCTGCTCCGTCATTTGTCACATCTTTACAAGGCTGAAGCCATCTGAACACCAGTCTATTCTACTTTGGTGTCATTTATCAAATTGCCCCACCTTGCAAAGATGCACACACACATTCACACACAAACATACACTTCATATCGAGGACAAACACATGCAGCATGTACACACTGTTTTGACTATTGTCTAAACTTTTGCACCATAATTAAGACCAAGTATACTTGCAAATCATCATTGCCATTGCTTTGTGGCAGAAATTTTGCTGAATTAAATAAAAAATACTGACAGAGACAAAGGTAAGAGAGAACCCTTTGGGCCTCTTAGCGGTTTGCTTTTGGGGTCATGATCACTCCATCTACATTTACTTTGCTAGTATAGCCTAAACACTACTACCCAGGAAGAGGATTATATATTTAATTTAAGCAAACACAGCAGTCACAGTATGTAGTATAAGTGCATTTACAATCAGTTTAATAATTGTAAAAGGCTGATAAATTAGTATGATAAAAGGACCTACTGGTCCTGATAAACAACAGTTTAGAAAAAAAGGAGACATAAGGAGCCAGAGGTTGAACAAGTATCGACTTCACCACTCATCATGACTAAGTGATCACACCCAAATGCCACTGCACACGATTCCACTAACAAGTCAGGTGCCAACACAAACCACACTGCCCCGAGTCAGCCCAGAGGCCGCCACTGGGAAGCCCTGAAGAAAGATAGAAGGACCAGAAATACAATGACCAGCACAATATTTTAAAAAAGGAAACCTCATTACAAAAAATGGCATAATGATTAGTGCTTCACTGTAATTTAAAGGACAAAGGGGGCAATTACTCTCAAACACAGCATAAATATGACAATATGAAATTCTTTATAGACACACAGTGAAAACCAGAACTTCCACACAACCTGGGCAGTTAAAAAGTGTGTCTCCTGAAGAAATGCTCTAATTTCAGTCTATACAATAAACATAAAGCAGTATATCAAGTAGCACTTCATTTATACTTGTTTTTAATACATCTTATGACATACCTCTGGGGAAAACATCAGGCTACTGGCTATTCATCTATCATAAATCATTTGATTGTATGGAAATATATATGTTTTTCTTCAGCTTTTCTTTAAAACGCAGGTACATACACCGGCACAATATCAAAACAAAAGTCACTGTCTTGTTTTCACTCTCAACCACTGCATATGAGATGCAGACAAGCCAGTAAACAGAGACATTTCACTGCACATCTGCTGTCTAAAAGCATTGGATAGATTAGATGTTCGGTTTAGCCAGTACAGACAAATTTCCCCTAATTCAGCATTCCCATTATAATTTGCTCCATTATTAATTTAATAGTACCAGGTAGGACCCCCCCCTTTTGCCTCCAGAACTGCTTTAATGTATGTATCAATATCTATCATGTCCATACTGACATGATTGCAAGACACAGTTGCTGCAGATTTGTCGGCTGCACATCCATGATGTGAATCTCCCATTTCACAACATTCCAAAGGTGCTCTGTTGGATTGAGACATGGTGACTGTAGAGGCCATTTGACTACAGTGACACCCATTGTCACGTTCATTAAACCAGTTTTAGATGATTTGAACTTTGCAACATTGTGTCCTATCCTGCTGGAAGCAGCCATTAGAAGATGGGTACACTGTGGTTATAAAGGGATGGACATAGTTAGCAACAGTTCTCTGTGGCATTTAAAATTATGCTCATTTGGGGCCCAAAATGTGCCAAGAAAATATCCCTTACCATTACACCTCTCTGAACCATTGATACTACCATCTAAATGGTAACAGAAATCAAGACTCATCAGACCAGACATTATTTTTTCCAATCTTCTGCTGTCAAATTTCCATGCAAACTTCAATGCAGTCCATGCAAACTGTAGCCTCAGTTGCCTGTTCATAGCTGGCAGGATTGGCACACGGTGTGGTCTTCTGCTGCTGCAGCCCATGTAATGTGTGGTTATTTGAGTTGCTGTTACCTTTTAAGCTGTTCAAAGCAATCTGGTCATTCTCCTCCTCCTCTGGCCTGACTATAGTACTCAGAGAAGAGATCTACGAGAGCTGCAAATCAAAGTAGTAGCAAATTCAAAATGCTTTGCTGGAATTCACCAATAACCAGAATTTAAAAACTGAAAATGTATTATATCTGTATAAAGGCAACATTTTGCAAACAAATGTGATGTGATTTAACCTCGAGTTTGTTTTCCCTTTCCTTACTATAATTATCTTATGCTCCAACCACTGTTAGTAATGAATGAATGCCACAGAAGAAATTTCTTTGTGATCTGCACACTTGCACCTATTTTATTGATGATACGGGAAAAAATTATTGCAAAGGAATGGACGCTCTTCCCGCTTTGCGATCTACTGAACACTAACAAAATAAACTTCACTTTTCCTTTTGTGCTACTGGTGCTTCTCACACTATTCAGCCCCCCCCCCCCCCTCAAATTGTCTTGACTTATATTCTTGAGTTTTGTTTTGGTATAAGATGACATTCCAAAAACATTGCTCTGATTTTGTGTGAAGTTCCTTTTGTCCAAACCCATCAGGTATTTTTTCTCTAGCCGTCCTGAGTACATGGTGAGTGTGTAACAGGATCTTGGAAATTTCAGCGAGATTGCTCCACTAACCAATTTTCCTGAACCCTGTGGTAACATTCCAAAAAGCCAGATATGACTTTATTCAATTCATCCACAAATGATAAAGCAATTTGGCCCCAACCACTTTCGGCTGCCTCACACATCATGGCATGCCACACACTCATGCATGCACGCACGCATACACACAAACACAAGCACGCACGTACGCACACACACACACATACACACACACAGACCTACTACATACAGTAAGTGCAGTTAATCCAGGCAGTTCTACAGTAAGTGTCCTCTTGAGAAGGCTCTTATTCAGCTCAGTTTTCCAGGAAGGTTAAAGCAACACTTAGGTCTGCATGATACATCTAAAATATTGTATCATATTTTTCTACTTTTTAAAAGCTCAGCATTTCACAGGACTAAAGTTTTCCAATAAAAAGACATTTTATTTAAAAGTGTGTGGTCTTGAGTATGGTTATGTGATACAACGGCCCTATTGGACCAGGGTTAGCATGTTCAAGTCTATTCTTGTCAATAGGAGCTTCTTTTCCATCTATCTGGGCTCCACTGTTTACTGATTAATTTGCTCACTTGCTCACTTTTGAGGTTTGTGCGTACTGGTCATGAGCCATTAGACAGAGTTTTTAGGAAAATCGATAGGGACCATAATGCCATATCATAAGACTCACATTAAACTCATCAGCCTTCCACTGAGCCCTTGTTCCCATCAAAGAAGCTTCTGCCTCCCACATATTATTTTCCACATTTTTCTTTATTTGGCGCCCATCTGAATAATAAAATGTACAAATTATTATTTCAGTGGCTGTAGATAGCTCCACAGACCATAAAGACTACATCTCTGAAAGGCAGGAAGACAAACAGCCCAATACAGACCCAAAGGACGTCTGTTAAACCCCACACAGTTTTACTTCTGCATGCCTCACACCATGAAACATGAGGATTGGAGTGGATTTTGAAGAAAAAAAACCATCTTTATTCCTGAAGGCGATATTCAGACCAGCCCTTTTGATCTGCCCTGAGGCCTGCTGGTGGGCATCTCCTAATGAGGGAGTGGCCATTGACTATATCCTCTGCCTACTGATTTTTATTGGTGACATACACTAATAGGATTCTGTAGCTCTGGAATGAAAGATCAATGAAAAAAGGCTGGAGCAGTTTGAAGATGGCAAGATGGTGGTCTATTCTGCTAATGAGTGCTAAATATACACCAATCAGCCACAACATTAAAACCACTGACAGGTGAATATCATTGATCATTTCATTACATTTCAATATTGTGCTGGGAAACCTGTGGCACTCAAGCAGATGTTACTTTGACGTTTATGATTCATGCCACTATTATTGCAGACCAAGCACACTTGCACATGGCAGCGTGTATAGTCATGTATACATGTATAGTCAGAGTATTACCTTCTGTAAATGACAGTTGGTGCACCCTGCTTTACCTGGCATGATAGTTAAAACCCTTAGGTGTTTTGAAATGTTAGTTTGGATCCTAACTAACCTTTTAAAATGCCAATAACACAATAACACCAACTCACAGCAGAAGACCAACTCCCTTCTTGTGTGAGATAAAATAGCAGTTTTTTTTATTAAGAAATGGAGGCCTTTCTAAGTGTGTTGTTTCACAAAATTTGGTGAATTTTGTTTATTGCATAATATACATAACTGTAAAATTAAGTAAACACATACTTTTAAACTTAAAGATAGCATTTATTGTTGGACCGATGTCTCCCTCCATGCTGCTGAACTTTGAGTGAGACTGAGTGAGAACAGCAGAAGGTGCAGAGGGAGCGTGTGGGTGGAGCTGCAAAATGTTGGCACGATTTTATGAAAGACACTCTTTATGTAATGCAACCTCACATTAACTCAGCTATAACAGTGCAAATTGTAATATAGCATCTTAAATCTGGCAACATACCAAAAAAAAAAAAAAAAAAAAAAAAAATCTCATAACAAGGACCCCAAAGTGCTCAACAGTTCTCCAAACTTCCCATATCCCAGTTCCACTGAGTATCCATGAAGGGCAACAACCTGGATATATAGAGGTCCAACATTGCAACTGAGAGTACCTACAGGATTTGTTGCCATTGTCACTACAGGACACCATGAGAGGTTCCATGACCATGTCTTGATGGGTCAGTGCTGTGCTCAGTATAAGGGAAATGTGCACAATATAAGAAAGGTGGTTTTAATGTAATAGCTGATGGGTATGTTTTTGAGCACATGGGAATTATAAGTTCACAAATCCGTGATGTGGTGGGAAATTTTTGTTGGTTTGTAGGTCACATTTAGTACCAAAAAAAAAAAAAATCAAACACTGAAGTAATCAGAACCAAAGTGAACAGAAAATACTATTGAGACAGAAATCTTCTTTCTGCTGCTCCCTTTAGGGGTCACTACAGTGGACTATCTGTCTCCATCTCACCCTGTCTCCTCTGACACACCCGCCTCCCACATGTTCTCCTTCACTACATCCACGAGCCTCCTCTGAAGTCTTGCTCTATTCCTCCTGCCTGGCAACTGCATATTCAACATCCTTTGTCCAGTGTATTCACTATCTCTCCTCTGCACATGTCCAAACCATCTCAGCTTTGCCTCTCTAACTTTGTCTCCAAACCGCTCAACCTCAGCTGTCCCTCTGATATACTCATTTCTGAGCCTGACCCTCCCAATGAAAATCTCATCATCTTCAACTCTGCCACCTCCAGCTCTGTCTCCTGTTTTTGTCAGTGCCACCATCTCCAAACCATACATCATAGCAGATCTCACTACCATCTTGCAAACCTTCCCTTTCACTTTTGCTGCTATCCCACTGTTGCACATCACCAGTGACAGCAGTCTCCACCCACTCCACCCTGCCTGCACTTTCTTCTTCACCTCCCTTGTGCACTATCCATGGCTTTGGATGGTTGACCCCAGGTATTTAAAGTAATCTACCTGCACTACCTCTACTCCCTGCATGTTCACCATGTATTCTGTCTTGCTTCTACTGACTTTTATTGCTCTTCTCTACAGTGCATACCTCCACCTCTCCAGGCTCTCTTCCACCTGCTCTCTGATCTCACTACAGATCAAACATCATAGCCCATGGAGACTCTTGCCTGATCCTGTCCATCACCATTGCAAATAAGAAGGGGCTCAGAGCCAATCCCTTACATAATCCCACTCCCACCTTGAGCCCATCTGTCACATGTTTGCTGTGTCCCCAACATGGCTTCTGGCAAACTGCAAATGGGACTTTTTATGGTTTTCTTTTAACAATGGCTTTCTTCTTGCCACTCCTCCATAAAGACCACATTTGTGCGGTGCATAGCCTAAGCCTGCTTTAAACCTCTCTACAACCTTATTCCTGACCTGTCTGGTGTGTTCTTTGGACTTCATGATGCTGTTTACTCCTTAATATTCTCTTAACCAATCTCTGAGGCCGTCATGGAGCAGCTGTATTTGTACTGAGATTAGATTACACACAGGTGGACTCTTTTTAGTCATTAGCAATCATCAGGCAACTTCTGAATGCAATTGGTTGCACTCAGAGAAAAGGGGGCTCAATACTTTTGCACACCGCACTTTTCAGTTTTTTTATTTGTAAAAAATGTTTTGAATCATGTATAATTTTCAATTTACAATTGTGTACCACTTTGTGTTGGTCTTTCACATTAAATTCCAGTGAAATATATTTATGTTTGTGGTTGTAATGTGACAAAATATGGAAAAGTTCAAGGGGTATGAATACTTTTGCAAGCTACTGTATGTGATCTAGAGCACTCACCTTTCAAGTCCTTTTCATAGCTGCCCTATTGATACAGAAAACATCATTTAAAATGAAGGCCCAACAGCAACTTAAAGGGGTCCATAGCTCCATAGTTTTATTCTTTGACTTTACCAGAGTAGTTTTTTTCATGTCTGACATTTCAATATAATCCTTATATTATGCAGGGCCTTGGTGCAGCCACTCATTACATCCACAGTCTGAAACAAGTCTTTTTAGCTCCTCTATCTTTAGGGTAAAGTTGCCCTACTTTGACAAAGAAACCACTAAGAAGCAGAAAGTCAACGAGATAAAGAAATACATCAACACTGCAAACCCTGCTGGATACTTTCTGATTACTTTAACTGGATCATTGCTACACTTGACATAGGAGGGTTATTTGAGCTCTCAAACAAGTTAAAGTGAAGCTAACACCCCAGACCACTGGGACTGCAACAGAACATCTCACACCTCTTCTTTACCAGGCATGGAACAAGACAACACGCTTTCTCCATTTACACCCATTGATTCTGTCACTAACATGTGTTTGAAACTTGTTTGGCTAAAAGTCGAACTTTAGGACACATCAAACCATTCAATTCATGTTCTCGACCTCTGTGATCGAAAATTGTCCTTTCGTGTCCCGCTGACAGTCGGAAGACTCACAAACAGTTATATCAGAAAAAAAAATGTTTTGGTCTTTTCTTTTTCTTCAGAGAAGCACACGGTGTATTTATTGTGATGTGCTTTTAACACCAGACTTGAATAGGGAAAGTTTTAAAACATTCATATGAAAGAAATTTTTATCAGTTTCAGTTTGAAGCTTTATTGTTATGACAGCCCAGTGCAGGTTTTGAACACTCTGAGGTTGCATGCAGTGTAACACAGTGTTATTTCTCATCACCTTGTGAACTTCTGCTGCCCAACTTATCTTACTTTAGCAAGCATACAATAACATGGAAGCTGAGGTCTTTGCAGCTGTTGCAACACACACAAAAAAAATGATTCAGTTCAATTAAAGCTTAAAAAAGGAAAAAATAGATCATTATATTTATATTTTTTCATGCAAGGAAACCTCGAAGGATAAAATAAGCAAAATAAATATTATGTGTTGCACAACTATTTTGTCCTTAAAGTGATTGTAATTATCACACTTTTCTGTTTATCTGCTATATAGAACCCAAATTAATTTCAAGTTGGCCAGACCAGTAAAATGACTGTATAATATCCATCCATCCATCCATCCATCCATCCATCCATCCATCCATCCATCCATCCATCCATCCGATTCAGGGTTGCAAGGGGCCTGGAGCCTATCCCAGCTACCATAGGGTGAGAGGTGGGGACAGGTTGCCAGCCTGTCGCAGGGCCAACACTGTATTGTACAATATAAAAAAATAAAGTCTTTCAAATGTGATGACACATGTTTGACATTTAGTCAGGCGGACATTATGACAAAGAAAACATACTTATGTAAATCAAAGAACAATTCTTACAAAGCCATCTTGCCTGCTGGAAAATGCAGTGGGAAAAGTTCCCACCTGTGCAGTTTTTATTCTCTGTAAAGCCATCCAGCAGGCTGGCTCTGGCCCACAGGCTTCATGTTTGACACCTCAGAAATAAATGATGTAATAGCAACGTTTTGCAGTGGACCTGATAGTAATTTATGCACATTTGCGTCTGCTGACATTACCTACATGTCATCTATGCTGCGAGAAAGTCCAAACACTTTTAATCCACTAACATTAAAAGCAGTACTGTCATAGCTCTTATGTTTGAAGGAGGCGGTGGTGCTGCTTGGGGTGCTCAAGCGTGACTCTGTAAAGTGGAATCATCTTTCCTTTGAAAGGACAGATAGTTGGAACTCCTCTTTGAGAGTGATCGTTAAGGATAACCACTAACACCACAGCCCGAGAAGAGACAATTACCCGCAATCACACCGGCTGCTAGTAGAGTGGCAATTTATGCAAGTGTTTTTGTGTGTACGCGTGTGGAGGTTTTTGCTAGGCATCTGGACGGCCCCCGTCTGACCAGCCAGTCATCTGTCACCATTACAGGACAAAGGCAGCAGCGTCTCAGAGCCATTACTGAGATTGCTGGAGATGATTTGGAGTGTCCTCCTCAGCACAGAGAAAATCATTTCCTCACAAAGAGGCAGCCCCTCAGCTCTGTGGGCCCCTGCCAGCCTACAGGACAAACTCTGAGCCCTTCTTCACCTCCAGTAGTGACACACAGAGAGGGAGAGTGCAACAAATCAGAAAATAGACAAGTCGATTCAGAGGAACTTATGAGAGAGACAATGAGAGTAATCAGTGTATTGTTAATGGTAAATAAGGGAAGAAGATGATAAGGATGATGGATATTTAAATATATCTTTTCAAGCTGGAATGAGAGAAAGTTGGGGATGGCGTAAAATAAACCACTCTCTAACATACTTTCACTTTGGCTTATGTGTTCTCAGTTCTCATTTTGTACTTCTACCTCTCATTTCATTCTCTCTCACTTGCTCAGCTTCTTTCTCTCTCTCACACAAACTCCTGAAATGTAGCTTCCTGTACAGTCTAGCTGACCTTGGCTGGAATGTGGATGAGTGTTTAAAGATCAGTGTTGTGAAGTGAGCACTGCTTGTGTGTGAATTTGTGGACTACTGGTCAGGGGCTGGAGTGTTGCAGTTACCCCGTTGCACCAGCTCCACTATCCCCCTTCTACCCAACACACACACACACATACACACATACACACACCTCTGACACACAGAGATCATGATGAATTGTCCTCTCTGCAGGCTCAGATTGTTTTTTAAGGTTTAATTCAGTTTCTTCCTGTGCTTGGATGAGCAGCTGTGTGTATGTGTGTATGCATGTGTGTCTGTGTGTGCGCACTGATGAGTGTGTTTGCACCTCGGTGTAGGTGTGTCACAGTATGTGTATGAGACAGAGAAGAGAGTGAGGGAGGGAGAGAGAGAGAAAGAGAGAAGAAACGGGTGTTATGGATCTCAGATCTAATGTACTCCAGCAGGTCAGAGAGAGGGGGCCTGTAGTCACCATGGAAATGACAAAACCTGATCAATACTCAAGGTTACGACCTCTAAACTGTGACCCCCTCCCCCAGATTTTTTTTTAATCTCCCTAGCTTTTTTCTATCTATCTATCTATCTATCTATCTATCTATCTATCTATCTATCTATCTATCTATCTATCTATCTATCTATCTATCTATCTATCTATCTATCTATCTATCTATCTATCTATCTATCTATCTATCTATCTATCTATCTATCTATCTATCTATCTATCTATCTATCTATCTATCTATCTATCTATCTATCTCCTTCCTTCCTTTGCTCCTGGTCATCATCCATTTCCCATTAATTGAGATAATCCACTAAATTATTATTTTTTTTTTAAAGATTGGTCAGTTCCAAACTGATGGTTCTGAAAGTTTTAAGGCCTGAGAGACAATTCTGGGAGGAAAAAAAAAAAAACTCAAATCAACAACTTCAAGTTTTTGTAACATGCTTTCTCATTCTACCCATTACATCCCTGGAAGGACAGAGTGAAACTGGTGGCTCTGGGTTTTGTCAAAGTGAGAAAACACACAGCCTTGGAACACAGAACTTAACAATAAAGGCTGTGGTGTTCCCCAGCAAATCAAATGCCCACGTTTAAAATAAGAGGTGAATCCCTGAGCCATCCAGTTCAGCAAGATATTGCAGTCAAAATGATGAATTGACTAGCAGACCAGCTATCATCAGTGGCAACACAGATCTCTCAGATTTCCAGTAACGTATATTGCAACAAAACGATGTTTAGTTTAAAAAGTTGTTACAGCTGATATTTAAAGCTTTTTTTTTATGCTGAAAACATTGTGTTTCTTTACCAACAATACAAATAAACACCTATGAGTCGTGTTATGATTTTCACTTCACCCTAATTACATATAATGAGAGTGAAGTGAAAGTCTTTGAGATGTACAGATTTTGGAGAAATATAAGCAGATCAAAACAACCCAGTACAGATTGTGATATGGTAATAAAGACAAAGAAGGAAAACTAACATTAACTAACACTAACTGTCAGAGACTTCTTGACTTTGCAGAGCATTTATCAACAGAAATACTGCACTACTTTCTGTTTGTAAGGGCGGGAAAAAGTGGAAATTGCTGGACATCTTCCACTCTGCAAACCACAGACCAAAGCCTCCATTTGAAGTTATCAATATCAATCTATCCTGGCCTTCCTTCAAACCGAATAAAAAGCACGGCTTGTCTTCATCAGTGCTACACAATAAACTGATACCATCTGGTGCAAAAGGAGGACAAAGCAAGAAAGAAGAGGCAGCAGTGACTAATCACAATGAAATCCTCTGGACACACTCATATACTATCTGACCAATTCTGGCATAATGTTCTCTTGTGGTTTTCAAAGACCATATTTATTAGCCAAAGGTAGGGCAGATGAAAGAGTGACTTTAAACTTCATAGTGTATTGTATGTCTTCATCATTTGGGCTGTGATAAACAAATAATTACTAAATTAAAACAAATAAAAATATCCATAATAGAAAGATAACACTGAATTACAACTGTAATGGTGTTTTAAAAATATTTTGAATAATTTTCCAGCATAGCCAATGAGCAGCAGAGTTAAGCTTTTCACTGAAATCTTAATGAAGACTCAAATTTACATTGTATGCCAGTGAGAGAGTCAGCAGGCCAACTGTTTAGTATGCTCAGCATAGGTATACAGAAGACAGCAGTGGAAAGTAATAAGTAGAATATGGTGGGGGTCCCACTGAGTGACTTTAAACCTGTTAAACCCTCCACAGATTGTGCTAGTGTTTTGACAATAGCCAGTAAACTATCTAAATTGCAGTGTTTTAGCGCCTGTCTTTCTGTGCTGAGGTGGGTAGCGAGGCGTGAGGCTGTCAGCCTTGTCAAACGGCCTTTCTGTCTCTCCTTTTTCTCTCGCCGCACGGCTGCTATCATCATCACCGGCCTTTCAGACGCCAAAGTTTGTCCCTTTATCTCCGATTGTGCCTCTCCCTCACTATCCTGCTAAAATTACCCTTTCATTTTGTTGTGCCATAAAATTACAGCCTGGTGAAGATTGGCAGTGTTTTTCTGCAGAGGGAGGGGGGGAAATCAATGTTTTTGTTGTGACTCTGTGTGTGTGTGTGTGTGTGTGTGTATGGGCGTCTTCAGAATGTCAGAACGTAGTGATGTGTGATCGATGTGCCATTGTTTGTGTGTGTGCGCATGCTTGTGTGTGTGTGCTTGTGCACACGCGTGTGTGTGTGTGTGTGTGTGCACGTGAGTGTGTGTGTGTATTTCAGAGCTACTACTGGGGATAATACGACTCTAGGTAATGCCAGGCTACAGGGGCAAAGACCCCTGTTTTACTGAACACTTTTAGATTTTTTCAATCAGTAAGAGGAAAATAGCAAAGTAGTACTGGAGGTGAGGACCTGCAGGGGGGCAAAAGGGAGAGGGGAAGCACTCTGTTTGAAAGTAATCATATTCATACTATATGTCAGCAGAGAAGACATGGATTCTACACATTCCATAACAAAGTTGAGGCTCTGCAAACTCTAAGAGACACCTGCAGAAAATGGATTTGTATAACGATTGCCCATGGTCCTGCAATTACTTCCCAAAAAAGTGAGGAAGTCTTAGCAATTCCATTAGTATTAGATCACTGAATCACTTATAATTGACATCCAGTACCGACACAGGCAGTAGCATTCCCTATATGTATTAAGTTATAGTGTAGGGGCTAAAGAGGTGCAAGGTGATGTTTACCTTCTTAAATTTTCACCCTTTGCTTTATTATTAAACCCACAGTGCATAATATTTTCTCCCCCTTTTGGCAATGGGAGTAAATACACAAACATTTTTAAAGCATGCTTGATGATGTGCGCCTCCACGGGTTCTCATCCAAGAGCTGCAAATACTGCAGTTTTGAAAGGAGCTGCTGGTGCCACGGAGAACAAAATCCACATAAGGAGGAAAGATGTCCTGCACCAATCATCCATTCACTCAGTTTGTTCATCCATGTCACTGTAGCTGCAACCAGTCTGTCACATCAGTAGTGTCAAAGGTTCACCTCCACAAAGAAAAGTTCATGTCCTGTAACTGCACTCCTGTAAACTGTAGACACCACTGTAGGCCGCAGTCCTCTCTCCAAATGTAAGTTTCCGGGTTTTTTTCTGCATCATCGAAAGCTTTTCTTAAATTTTCCCACCATATTCATTATAATCGGTTACTCTCGGTCAATTCAGTTCAATTGAATTTCAATTTTATAGCACCAAATCATAACAAACTGTCGCCTGAAGGCCACTACACTTAGTTCATTGCTGGTTGGCATCTGTGGACGCCAGATTTAAAACTATGGTTTACTGTGACATACAGAGAGTTTTATCTGGCACTGATAGACTTCAGTACAGTTGTGCTGACAGAGGACCTTTGGGATTGGCAAGTGATTGCTAATAGCATTGTAATTACTTTTTTGTTTCTGCTGATGCCAGTTTCACAGAGTGCCTTATTTAAGCTCATTTAACAAGACATTAAATGTGATGAATTAAGTACAGCAAGTTTATTATTATTATTTTTTAAATTGCACATAGTGAAATATTTCAGAATTTATTAGCATTCCTGTTTGGCTCTACAGGCGTGTAGAAGATGATCACCTGCTAGAGTCAGACAGCCTTCTTAATGGGCCAGAAGATATATTTTTTTAGATTTTAAGTATTGTTCTTGCTCCTTAAAATCATTGTATTCATTTATGTTAATCCACGATTAAAGAATTTTGTTGTTATTTTAAAGAAATTTCTACCAATCATCCTCAGTCTGATGTCTTTCACTAGAAAGAGTCTCTTAGAAGTAGAGGCTGTGTCTGTTATCAGTGAAAAATAGCCTGTTTCCTTGAATGACTCTTTGTCTGGTCAATTAATAACCAACATCGATATTAGCATGTTTGTGTAAGGCGCGAGAGAGTAAGGGCATACATTTCCGACGCCATTTCGTTATCACTCTTCTCAGTTGACATTTCGCTCCATTGATACTCAGCCTCCTCCTCGTTGGTTGGAGAGTCAAAACAAACATGGAGTCCAGGTTACACACAATCTGAAAGCTATCCATCTGATTGGGTAAACAATGTTTGCTTTGTAGATTTTGCTCTTCTTATGTACTTTCAGCATGCATGTCATACATGGGACAAACAATATCTTGTTGTCTCGCAGTCGGTGGATGAGGATGCTATCTAGCACTTTTATGACTTATTAACACTATGCAAGGAATCTAAAGTTGTTTGTGGTATGATGCAAATAATTTAACAAGTTCACTTGTCCTTGGTGTTTAAATAAGTTATCGATCTTAAAAAGAAAAGCAAATTTCCCATTGAGCTTTTGAAGTATTTTCTTTTCTTTGTATACCATCAAATCTGAACTGACTTTGAGCTTTAGGTCAGTGCATTTTCTATACACAGTCCACAGTTTTCAGGGGGGGCAAATAAATATGATCACAAATATAATGATTCTTTATAATAATCTAATCACTCTCACACGCACACCTTCAACAAAGTTAGAAGCAATTAACTTAATTAACTTAATAGGTACATCACTGGAATGTGGAAACAAGGAAACAAGGAAACTTGAAGGCACAGTTAAAAAATAAGTGTGAATTCTACCCAGAAAGGCCCCAGCAGGTAAAAACCCTTCCTGCTGCAAGGCAACCTTTTTAACCACTGCATGACCATGCAAGCCTACCACAGCCCAGTTCTATATTCTTTCTACTTCACTG
This sequence comes from Archocentrus centrarchus, assembly GCF_007364275.1. Taxonomy (NCBI): domain Eukaryota; kingdom Metazoa; phylum Chordata; class Actinopteri; order Cichliformes; family Cichlidae; genus Archocentrus; species Archocentrus centrarchus. The sequence continues at coordinate 26,341,669 of NC_044348.1, forward strand.
TCAAAGTCAGCTATTTTTAAAAAAATCAATTGGAATTCACAAACTGAGTGCTTTAGCACATTGTTTTGGGGATTGTTTTGGATCTAATCTCATTTTAAACTTTCTTTAATTATGTTACAACACAGCTCTGCAATGACACAAATGTTCCGAATTTTTCTTGTCCCTTAAAATGAGAATTTTTTCCTGCACTGATTATGTTAATACTGAATGCCAAACAAACATAACCTCATCATGAACAAGTGTCTTATTGCAATTTGAAATAAGTGTGCACTTAAGAGAGATTTGTCTATGGCTAAACGTCACCATTTAGGCTAAGAATAAATTATTTTCATGAACTAAATATGACATTTTCTTTATATTTAGTTCAGCTGTTATCTGAAAATCTGGTTTGTATAATATCCACTCCCAGTAGCTGAGGAACAGTATAACAAGTCCCACTTTTGTTTACTTTTTCCCTCGTGGCACCTTTCTGGGATTACAGAATACACAATGTGGGCACAGAGCTTCCTAACAATGTATTTATTGAGCCAATCTATCTCCTGACTCATAACTCACAGCCAACATTTGATATGAGTAACATCAACATCCATGAAGCAGACTGCACTGTGGTGAATATACTCTATAATAAATCTTTTGATAGCTAGTGGCACCTTCTTTTCTCTGAAAGCTTTCTGGATCCATACCAACTTCTTTTCACTAATGTATAAGGAAAGAGGGTGACCTTTGCGGCTTTTGAATAGCATAAGGCTACCAAGACTTGTTCACCTGTGGTGCACGCTCTTTGTCGCAGCCTGCCCTCTCCGTATTGCAAAGCCCAGAAGTATCTGATATTATAACAAAAGAACGGCAAGAGAACGTGAAAGGCATTTACTTGTGGAGGGGTGAGGGAAGAGGCAGAGTGAGAGGCAAGCTGCAAGGTGCCATCACTGCTGAGAAATGGGAGTGAAAAGGATGAAAACCTATAAATGAAAATCAATACGAGAAGGCAGGAAGGCATACGAACTGGGGGAGGGGGGGTAATAGAATAGAGTAAAGATAAATAATGAGGACAGGAGAAAAGGGGGAAAAATGAGAGAGGAGAGCAGAAAGAAGGAGACAAAGAAAAATGATGGCAGAATACAATCAGAATCACAATATATTTGTTATTGTGTGGCTGTCCTTCCCATCAATAGACTCCAGTCAGAAGGCGGACCAATTTGCCCTCTGATGAGTGAAAAGTGCCCAAGTGTCCTCTATTCTTTTCTGTTTCTGAAGGACTCTCTGATTTGTTCCTGTGTAACACTAGAGTCAAAGCCACAACTAGTGGCATCTCTTTTAAACACTGAAGATTCATGCAACTGATTAAATGACATGTGACAAAGGGCTCATTTTCCAGGCTGCTGCTCTGTGCAAGTGTTGGCCTTGTGTTTGCTGCTAACTTAAGTTATTCGCACGGCATCACAACAGCAATTCAGAAACAGCTATTCTAGTAAAGTAGACCCGATTAATATCAAAATCTTATCTAAAAAAAATAAAAGCAGTTCTTTATGTTCACAAATTCTATACATTTCCTGATGTGCAGGTTCTCATAAGGCTTCTCTGTGATGCATGTAGTTCAGTTGTGTTATTCAGACATGCAAATCTACTGTATTTAAAAAAAAAAAAATCACACCGCAATAATAATAATGATAATAATAACACTCCCCTAATCTTAAAAATTAACACTCTCGTCCCATTAATTAGAAATATAAGTTTTAGAGAAGGAAACCACAGAAGAGTTTCAGCGCTTCATCATATCGTGTGTCTGTTCGGTGTTTTGCCATCCCAGTGCAGGCATTGCTGCAGTATATTGGCTGTAAAATCTATTCAAGCATGTATCTATTTGTTTTAAGGTGTTAGCTTGTGTACGGAGTGCATTTGTGTAAAAGAAGCTATTTAATTGTATTTAGAGACACAGATGATGGATCAGAGAGTTCAGGCTATTGATATGTTTCTGTGCCTGTGTGAATGCAGCCTCCCATCGCACCCTGAGATATTTCAACACAACCATCGATCAGCTTCAGCAACACCCAGATCAGATGATACCAGGCTGGGTTACAGGAAGCATTCGTGTGTGAGTGTACGTTTGTGCCAAGGACAAAGTCAGCTGGAAGGATTTAAGAAAGCATTGCCTTATTTTGGATTCGGATACCTGGAGAATGAAGTAAAATAAAATAAATCTTGCAAAAACTTATGAAATGTAATCATTGTGGGTGTCGCTGAGCGGGGATGGGGGTTGATTTTTAGCCAACTCTAAAACTCACCCTCCATCATCAATGAGAGCAGATACTCCACCATCACACTGCTCTCTGGACGCAGGCCAAGCAGGAAAGGGAGGCTGGCAGCAATTACAGACACACACACACACTGATCACACAGTACCGAAAGCACAGAGCAGTGAGGCCAGTTCCATCTGTGATTCTTCAAAGAGTTTGGCTGATATTGATTTGGTGCCAAGGTTAGCAGCTCATTCAGGCAGAGTGGAGCTTTCAGGAGCAGCTGGAAGGAGCTGAGACCACAGCCGGAGACGGAGGCTGAGACCTTGAGCTGAAACACACGGCAGCAATCCTCTGCTGGGGCTAACAATGTCTCCAAGCACACCATCACAATCACAGCACAGACAAAGACAAATAAACACACCGACACATGAAAACACAAGCCCGCACACAAGCACATGCATACATACATGCCCTCTCCCTCTCGCAGTCATGAGAGTGCTGCACTGAATGCAGAGTTGGAAAGAGGGCAAAAGAGTGTGAGAAAGAAATAAAGCTTGTGTGTGTGTATTTGTTTGTTGGGAGGCAGAGGATTAGTTGCATTTTTGAGAATCTGATTGAGGCTTGTAAATTCAGCTCCCATCCCTAGCCAGAGGGCCTCTGGGGTAACGCTGTGTGTACTGTGTTGTGCAACGTTTGCCTGGGTTCTCTGTAGATGTGTGTGCGTGTGTGTGTGTGTGCGTGTGTGTGTGTGTGTGTGTGTGTGTGTGAGCTACTTCGCTTTGTACAGGCCTTGCCTTTTTAAAGGCACTAATTGAGCGTGCTGTCTCACTCCACTAAAATGATACTTTGCATTTAATGTGGGTTTAACTGCTGACCGGTATATATATGATACCTCTCATTAAAGGAGTAGTAAGACCTTTTCCCTTCTGAACAGCCACTCAGGAAACAAATGGAGACAGAAGAAACTCCATTACTAAAATATAGAAAAAGCCAATCATGACCAGCCACAACACTTCGAGTTTGTCTCTGCAAGAAAACAAAAGCACCTGTAATTTTAATAAGGGGATTTGTTCCAAAACTCTAAATGTAGGATTTAGAGTGCCGTTTGGCAGCATATCAAGAGTTGTGTTACTCATCATCAATATTATATCAGCAACATATGCATCTGAAAATGTTTTAGTAAACATAATAGCATGAAATTTATTATCCAAAAGTGACTTTGCTTGATAATATGATTTCCATGAATACAAGTATTGAAGGTAAAGTTTATTACTAAACAAGCAGCACTCAGTGGCAGAGCCAAACTGTTTTTAATAGGGGTGGCTATATTTTTCTCATATTTATTTATTTCATATTTTTCTGTGTGTGTGACAGATCGCTGCAGGCCAAACAACATAATTTCCTTATGAACGTATGACTGTTGTGTATAGGTGCAGCTTGACGACTCATAAGCTTTTATATGTAAACCTCAAGTGAACAAAAATTTGAGTTACTAAATGTATTTATTTTTTATTAGTGATGAAACTCGTAAGATGATTACAATATAAATGGGGGATTGGTCTGAGTGATACAAAAAAAAATCTACATATGTATATATCCCAAATTAAAGCACATCTCAGACAGTAGGTTATTGCAGTATTATGGAAAACCAGATCACAGTAATCATTTTAAACTTGGCATGATGCATTACTTAGATTTCTATTTTGCCTCATGCATATGGTGGCCATGGCTCTGCCTCGGCTCATTTGCTTTATAAATATCCTTCTATCATCTAGATTTTATTTCAGTGCATAATTTCTGGCATTAAAAGTCAAAATAAATGAACACATATTTGAAACATTGAATGGTTTTGCTGTGATACAAAGTGTACCTTTGTTTTCTTTACAGGAAATGTCAAGAAGTGCTGGCAAAGGAACCAAACATGGGACACAGGAGGCAGACTATCATAACAAAAGTGAGTGAGTCTTTAATTAACAGCAGTAAGTCCAAAAGGTGCTTAAACAGTCATTCAAATCACACAAGTGCCAACTGGGACAGACATGGGGAACAAACACAAAAAACTAAACAGAGAAGCTCAACAGATGCCACAAAAAAGGACAGCTGAAGACTGTGCTACCTAAAAAAAAAAAATAAATAAATAAAAAAGTGTGATATTTATAACTAACTAAAGTAATCAAAAAAAAAATCACAATCGTCTAACAATAATTTGTCACGTTGCAATTCCAAAAATCTAAAATCTCAACACAAAACTATATATCAGTTTTTATCAGCTACTGAAAAGTTAACTTTCATAGATATGAGGTTTTTATATGCCAGCAGTAACACTCTACTGCATGAATGTGTCCGTGCGTGGTCACACACCCACGCACATCACCGCCTCTGCCGTCATCATTCAGACTAATCTCCTCACAGACCCCTCATGTTGCTCTTTGAACGGAGTACAAAGCGTGTTCTGGGCTTAAAACAGCAGCACAAAGACACAAATAAAAAACCTGCTGAGACTTTTGACCTTTCGGCTGGGATTACAGTTTTCAAACAGCGTTCAAGGAATTCAGCTTTCGCATCCACACAGTTTTTCAAACGCTCTCCCTGCTCCCTTCATCTCTGCTTGCTCGCCAACTTAATGGCCCTCATTTTTGTTAAATACCACAAACATGCCACGGTGAATGTGCAGCACCTTATTTTTATTTTGGGTTTGGTGCCCTGGGCAGATGAGGAATACTCAAGGTGAGATTTTACAGCTATAGCTGTAATTTATCTATTTCAGAACCTTGAGCACATATTTCTGTTTACTGTGTCAAACATTCTTGTAGTTCTTGCCATTCTTAAGCCCGTTTACCACATGTCCAAATATTTAACCCTAATCACACTGATAGAAGTGTCTGTAGACTCTAGAGGTAAACCTAATTACTTATAATATTGTTTCCCTTTTCTCTTTTAATTAGCCATTTAAAAAAGTGTATTGTGATCCTAAGGGACTTCAGTCAAAAACATCCAATCCTCATGTGCATGTTTAACAGACGGATCTATTTCTAGTTCACATTTGCTATGGGTCCTACTGTAAGGTATCACAAACCATCTGAGCGGTAGGAGCACTTCTTTGGTCATTTTGATGGAGACAGATTTCTTCATGATCTTCTCAATATAGTTCTTACTAATAACACGAAACAAAAAGAAAGAAGTCAGAAATAAAATAATCTTATAATAAAATGTTTCATTTAATGAGATTAAATGTGAATGAAAGAAAGGGCAAAATAGTGACTCTTTCATGTGACTGACAAGCAGCAAGAGGATGATCAGGACATGGGGTGAGTGAAAGGACAAAGGTAAACACTCTGTCATATGTGACTGAGTTATAATATAATCATAAATATAATGTGAATAATGTTTATTTCAAATGTCTGAAAACTGAAAGATACTGGAGTCAATCTTGTTCTTCTCCATCCTCTTCACCATCATCATCATCATCACCTTCTGGCTGGTCCCTTTGGGTGTATACTCAGCAGATCATCTGTCTCTATCTTCCGCTATTCCCTAAATGATGGCCTATATACACTCATTAGCCATTTCATTAAGTACACCTGTTCTGCTGCTTGTTAATGTAAATATCTTATCAGTCAATGATCAGAATGGGGATTTAAATGACTTTGAACGAAGCATAGTTGTTGGTTCCAAACAAGCTGGTCTGAGTATTTCAGAAACTGTGAATCTACTGGGACGTTTCCACACAAGCGTTTCTAGGGTTTACAGAGAACAGTCAGAAAAAGAGAAAATATCCAGCAGTTCTAGAGGCAAAAATGCCTTGTTGATGTCAGAGGTCAGAGCAGAATGGCCTGACTGCTTTGAGCTGATGGGAAGGCAACAGCAACTCAAATAACCACTCGTTACAACCACAGTATGAAGAAGAGCGTCTCTGAATGCACAAGATGATAAATCTTGACGCAGATGGGCTACAGTAGCAGAAGACCACACCGGGTGTCACTCCTGTCAGCTACATACAGGCAACAGAGGCTACAATTTGCATGGACTGACCAAAATCTGGCAGCTGCCTGGTCTGATGAATCTTGATTTCTGCTGTGACACTCAGATGGTAGGGTCAGAATTTGTCAGAAACAACATGAAAGTATGGATCCATCCTGCCTTGTGTCAACAGGTCAGGCTGCTGGCGGTGGAGTAATGGTGTGGGGTACCTTTTCTTGGTGTAACTAGTGAAGTTTCCAGTGAGTGTATGTTGTTAGGAGGATGATTTAAGAGTAAAAATAATGTGTACTGCTTTTTTGTTTATTTTAAGCATGTCAAGAAAATTTTAAAACACACCATATTTTACAAGAAGAACAAATGCCACAGTAGAGAGAATGCCGTCATCGTCTCTGAGCTCGGACCCTTCTTCTTCTGTATTATTGAATAAATCCCTTGAAACACACCATAACAAGGCTAAACCATGATAAAAATATTAGGTCAAAACATTTTCTATAGTTCAGTAAAGACGCTGTAACAAAACTTTTTCAGGATCTGTATGTTTACAGTTTTGTAAACTGTGCCTTTTACATTTCAAGTGAACTGTTTCCCTGCAGGTATTCACAAAGTCACCGTCGGCCAATTATTGGATAATTACTGGTGAAAGTGCTCTGGGCTTTGTCTTTTGATTACATCACAGACTGGAACTGTGGTTTACTGGTTTCTGGCTTTAGGAGACAGTATTTCATGCACACAAATATTGATTAAACTGTCGAGCATACAAGGACTAACATATGTGAATTCTGTTTTCAGGCAGGGTCTTCTGCTTTAGCCCGTGTTTGCCTATAAGCAGTTTTCTACATATCATTCTGCGCTCTGTGCCCATTTATCTGTAAACTGATAAACATATAGAAATTAGAAAACACACAAAAGCACACATACACCCAAGTAATACTGAGTAGTCTGAGGTGACAATGAAGTCTGACGTGACATCAGTGCACCTTCCACACATGACGTGGACAAAATGTATTTTAAGATACACTCGTGAAGGGACTGTCCCATACAGGTGTGTAAATGTGTGTGTATGTGTGTGTAGCAGCACGAGTCATTGCCTGATGATCGAGCTCCAACCTACGCTCTCCCTCTCCTTCCTGTTCCTCTACAGCCCATCCCCCAGCTCTCTCTCTCTCTCTCACACACACACACACACACACACATTTTCTTCTCACTCCTGCTTCCGTTTACGCCTCTGCAAATCAATATGTGCAATCCTGGAGAAATACTGCATCACCATGGCAACCAGGCCTCCTGTCCTATGGAGGGGAGAGCTGTGAACCATGCAGTCTGGTCTCCCCTCTCCCTTGTCATATTATGACTTTGCATATTTTTATTTATTTACTTTTGAGTTTTGTTAAGTGTATTCTTGCTGTCGCTGTGTTTTCATTAACGTACCAATCCCTGGATTTCTAAAATTCACAACTTTTCACACTTCATCCTTTAAATTTGACTTCAGCCCATCATTGCATTCCTTCTGCAAACCAATCACACACATATCCTGATAACATAAATGTTCTTTTTTTTCTCTATGAATTCACACACTGACACATTAGCCAACTATAGATAGCAGGATGAGCGAGACGGCAGAGAAACAGCTTGGATTTGAGCAGCTTTATATGTTCATTTTTATTCATCACACATGCACATAATTCACCGCCAGTTCATGTCAACTAAACACTGGTATAGAGGAAACGTGAGAACAATAAATCTGAAAAATTAGATGTACCCAAGTGTAGTTATAAATTTTTAACACCAGTAACTATCAATTTAGTTAATAACCTCATTTATAATAACAGTCAACACAGGAAAGTCTATTATTGTAAGATATAAGAAAGCACCTGCAACCAGTCCTCAGTCCCACAGATTTGCCTTCAGTCCCACATGTAAAATGTGCTGCAGAGCCCACACTGTAAACCTGGATAAGTTGAATCTACTTAAAAAAAACCAAGGTAACTCGTTGCCTTAAATTTTTTAAGTAATGAAACAGTTTATTTAACTCAGCCTGTTAAGTAAGGACTACTCCATTTCCAATTGAACTAAATTGTATGTTCTAATTGACCAAACTTATCTTTTATAGTTCATGAAAAAATAAAATTTCTTCTGATCAATTCCCTCTATCCTATTCATGGTTGTGTGGGGGGGTGGTGGGGGCTGGAGCCTATCCCAGCTGACAAGGCAGTAAGATGTGTCAGCCCTGCACCATGTTGGTGACCTGTACGGGGTGTACAGGTCACCAACATGGTGCAGGGCTGACACAGACAACCATTCACACCTGTGGGCAATTTAGAGAGACCAATTAAGCTAACCCCAGTAACTGCATGCCTTCAGATTGTGGGAGGAAACCCACACAGACACAGGGAAAACATACAAACTCCACACAGCAAGAGTCCCAGGCTAAGGTGGAATTGAACCCAGACTATCAGATAGCTATTCTAGCTGTGGGGCAGCAGTGCTAACCACCACGCCACCATGCTGCCCATTAACACAAATATTTTTTAAAGTGTTGAACTGTGTCTGTTTAAATTTGGTAAATAAACATGATAAAACTCAGCCCTGCTGAATGCTGGTACATTAACATTTACAAATAACATTTGTCCATGGAACAATAAAAAAAACTATACGAGAGAGCGTTGTGAACAAAAACACCAAATGTCAACTATTCCAAACAGCGAGAGGCCTGGGCCAAGCCGGAATTGAACCCAGACCTTCGAGATAGCATTCGACCTGTGAGGTAGCAGTGCTAACCATCGTGCCACCATGCAGCTGCACATTAATCCAGTCTGTTTAAACTGGTATAAACTAGATTTTTAGCAGGTGCAAAACTTGATGATATTAAGTTGTTTGAACTCAAACACATGATTACAATAAGATAGACCATCAAAAAGTACAGTCTACTCAGCATTAACAAGTAATGTTCACACTCTAGGCAATTTTAAGTAATATGAACTCAATATTTTTAAGTCAAATCAAAATCTGGGTTTACAGTGCAGCAGAGGTTGCCACTTTGCTTTCCAGGACACGTGGGTCTCTGCTTCTTCAGATCTAATGATAGTTAATCATAGTGATAATGATAATGATAGTTGCAAGTGTTATATTGGGTTGTGAGATCCTAAGAAGCATTCATTGTAATTAATGTTTCATTGCCACCAGGCTACAACATTGTTGTAATTTTCACTTTAGTGTCAAAGCAGTCAGTTAATTACTAGACAAAAATGTTTAATTGGACTAATTACATTTTTATGTGCAACAATGCTTTCTGCTAGAGCTTCAGTCAGAAAGGAAAACAGAGGAATAATAGTGTGAGAGATTAAACAGGCAGCCTTAGTTAACAGTTTTATAGTTCTGTAGGCTTTCTATTAATCGTATGGATTAACAAATGGTAAATGGACTGGCACTTAGCACTTTTCTACTTTGAGCAGACACCGTGTGAGCATGTGCCTTATGACTTGCAAGGAATTTCCTTTTCTTTCCCTCTTTTCTTACTTACAAGTGCCTACAGTGAAAACGTATTTGTTGATATCTTATTTGTTTTGCATATTTCTCACACTTAAAGGTTTCAGATCATCAAACAAATTTTAATATTAGACAAAAATAGCTCAAGTAAATACAAACTGCTGTTCTCAAATAATCATTTCATTTATAAAGGGGGGAAAAAAAGCTGTCCAAACCTACCTGGTTAATCATGAATTAACCACATTGTTTAGAAGGCTGAGTTCAATTTCACTAGCCACACCCAGGCCTGATTACTGCCAGACCTGCTGGATCAAGAAATCACTTAAATTGAACCTGTCTGACAGAGTGAAGCGGGCTAAAAGATCTCAAAAAGCAACACATTATACCACAATCTAAAGAAACAGATGAAAAAACAAAAAAGTCAGTGACATCTATCTGTCTGGAAAAGGTTACAAAGCCATTTCTAAGGCTTTGGAACTCCAGCAAACCACCATGACAGCCATTATCCACAAATGGAGAAAACTTGGAAAAGTGGTGAACCTTCCCAGGAGTGGCTGACAAAGGTGAAAACCACTGCTGACCAGAAAGAACACAAAAAGGCTCATCTCACATTTGCCAAAAGTATATCTTGATGATCTCCAAGACTTTTGGTAAAACATTCTGTGGACTGATGGGGAAAAAATTTACTTTTTGGAAGGTTTGTGTCCCGTTAGATTTAGTGCAAACCTAACACAACATTTCATAAAAAGAACATCATACCAACAGTCAAACATGGTGGTGGTAGTGTGATGGTCTGGAGCTACTTTTCTGCTTCAGGACTTGGGTGACTTGCTGTAATTGATGGAACCCTGAATTCTGCTCTCTACCAGCAAATCCTGAAGGAGAATGGCCAGCCATCACTTCGTCCCCTTAAGCTCAAGCACACTTGGGTTATGAGTCTGTTCATGCTTGAAAACCAAATGTGGCTGAATTAAAATAATTCTGCAAATAACAGTGGCCCAAATTCCACCACAGCGATGTGGAAGACTCATTGCCAATTATTGCAAATGCTTGACTGCAGCTCTTGCTGCCAAGGGTGGCAAAACCAGTTATTCGGTTTAGGGGGCAATTACTTTTTGTATAGGGCCAGGTAGGATTGGCTAACATTTTTTCCAATTTGGGATGACTGTGGCTCAGGAGGTAGAGCAGGTCATCTACTAATCAGAAGGTTGGTGGTTTGATCCCTGCCTGCTCCACTCTGTAAGCCAGTGTATCCTTGGGCAAGATGTTGAACCCCAAGTTGCTCCCGATGTATTCATTGGAGTGTGAATGTGTGTGAGAATATTTGATAGAAAGCACTTAGATGTAGAAAAACGTGCTTGTATGAATGCGTGTGTGAATGGGTGAATGCACATGTGTTGTATAAAACGCTTTGAGTGTTCAAGTACAGTAGAAAGCGCTATATAAGAACCTGTCCATTTACCATTCTCTTAACAAGTGAAATAATTACAAACTGCATTTTGTATTTATTTGGGTTATCTTTGACTAACATTAAAATCTGTGTGATGATCTGCAACATTTAGGTGTGAAAAAGGTGCAAAAAACAAAAACCAGAAAGGGGACAAATACATTTTCACAGCACTGTGTGTGTGTGTGTGTGTGTGTGTGTGTGTCTGACACTAATGAAGCAGGCTGACAGGGAGATGGGGATCTATACATCTCCAGTGTCCAAACTCTCAGTTTCTTCCCAGGAGGTGAGCTGCCTGACAAAACCCCCTGGACCCTAAAGCCCAAAGACAGGAAGACATGCCACAATTTAATGCTGGATGCGTCTTCCGTCAGAAGAAGGCTATAATGTTTACTTTCTTTTTATTATGCTAACATGAATTTGTGTGTTTTAGGGGATTTCTTTTTTAGACATATTATTCCAGTACAAATTCTGTCAAATGTCTGAATCAGACATGTGTTTCCCCCTCTTCCTGTTTCCTTTCTGTGACTTGTTTTTTTCCCACATCCATCACCTACAAGAAATGCTGAAAGTAAGTGTATGTGTATGTGTGTGAGTGCATGTGTGTATATGTGTGTGCACATGCATCTCCCCAATGCAGCTTCAAGGCTTAGGGGCGCCACGCTCCAGAGATCTGATGGACACCAGCCATCATAGGCAGAAAGACATGTGACAGATATGCAGCTAAAAATACATTCATCTCCCGCACGCCCTCCTTTCTTTCTTTGTCCCTCCTTTTCCTGTGAGCTCTGCATCTGAACTTTATTTCTTAATACTGAATTACCAATTTTTTAAAACGATTTTTACAAATAAGTTTTTCAGACAAGCATGCAATTAATAACAACAACAATATTTTTTTCTGTTAAAAGCAGAAACACCTGACAACATGGTGAATACAGAAGACAATTTTGATAAAATATAGTATATACAATCTATACAAAACAGTGGTCTATAATTGTAGAGAATTAGGCAAAATTCAAATTCAGTTTTTATTTTATTGCCCTTTTTTAGAACCAGCAACCTGTTGTTGGCACATAACCTGAGGAAAACTGCTTTAAGGAAAAGAAAATCGATGGCAAATTGATGAAGGACATTCAATGACATTCGCATTCAACACTATAAAAGTAGGATTAAAACATTCAGCAGTAGCACTCTTTGGGCCTTGGGGGAAAATGTACACCAGGGAACAAAAAAAAAAAAAAGAAGAAGACAGTTTGATTACCTGAATAAGTATATGGTCAGATTCTGTGGCCTAAAACTTTTAAACACATTTATACAGAACTATGAAAAATATTTTCTAGAAAGCATGGAGGTTATAAAATATACTGTTAAAAATATTATCAGTAATATGATAATTTAGTCATGCTTAAAATAACAGGGCTCTCATACCAGTTTGTTTGGCTTTGTTGATGCACCAAACCTGTTGTGTTAGTCATGCGTCATCATCTGTAGCTAACACATACAAACTGGAATTACTCACTGGCTCATCAAAAGGAAATCAGTCTGCCACTGTGGAGAAAATCAATGACAAAATCATCAAAGACATTCACAGACTATCACATTCAACATCCTGAAAGGAGCCTAAAGAGAAAAACAACCAAATCTACGTGATTATCCGGCACTCTTCAAAGTATAAAACCTGCTACATAATGATCAATACTCTCTCATCTTCTTGTTGCTCTAATGCAGGATGCATAACATCTTGTAGCGTTTGATTCAGGAAATGCTCATCTCAGCATATGATTCCTTGCTAAAGAGCTAGAGGCAAGTAATATATTTGTGTAGACAGCAGAGGCGCTGTATAGAAAAAAAAATTTGCAGTTTATTAAAATGCAACATCAGCTTCATCAAACAAAGCAAAAACACAGGACTAGAATGTGTTCTTTTTTTTAAATGTCTTTTTGGGGGAATTTGCAATGAATAATATGATGTATTTTCAGTTTTTAAGCTTAGTGTATTTGAAAAAGACCATCTCTAGTGTAAACACATTTCAGCTATGTATTTCTCTTTATAATGAACTGGATTCTGGTTGTATAGTTTGCGTTCTTTTCCATTTATCTACATTTATTTCCTCAATCTTTGATTATATGAACATTTCAAGCTTTATTGCAAAGTATAAGCTCTGTTTTAGATAAAGAATCATGTTGAACTGTAACGTGTGGTGAACAGTAGCATGTTTTGGCAGCGGGAGTCTCAGATAATGTGTTGCTATTCTTTAAATAGTACTAAACAATTCATGCGTGTCAACCCACACATTGAAAAAAAGGCCTGTTTGTGCCCGATGTATCTGCCCCCTCCTCACTGTGTAGTAAGAATGTCAAAAGGCCTGAAACCGCACGTCCTCCGTATGTGAATACCTCGTTGGTGGACAGAGGGCTTAAAGGTATAAAGGGTGCATTTCCTTTGGTGTTTCCGACTTTTAAAGTTCCAAACATAAACAGAAAAGAGTCTGAGGTAAAAAGTTGGGACTCATACATGGTTAGTCCTAAATTCTTGTATGGGGTATTTTTTGCACAGTCTTCTTATAGAATGATTTGAGTTCTGTGGGATTTTTGGGCTGTTTTGCAGTTTATCCACAGATTTTTTAATGATGTTAAGGTCTTGGCAGTGTAAGGGCCACGGTTAAATAGTTCAGCTTGCACCTCCCTTGGCACTGTAGTACACTGTGTGTTTATTTAGATGTTAATCTTCTTGTAGTAGAAGCATCCTCTTCTCGTCTTCAGTTTGTTTACAGGCATTGTGAAGTTTGCTTCCAGAGTTTGCTCATATCCACATTGCACTAAGGAGGTGCAAACCCAAAGATTTTTGCTTCTCTCTACCAATCAACCCCTCCAAAAAAACCTTCTCCCTCTGAAATGCTCTCTTACCAATTGCCACTAACCAGGCGTGCTAGATGGTTTACTATAATGAACAATCAATCCAAACAATTGGAAAATTTCTGCAAAAGGGCAAAAATAAATTATTCAAAAAAATAATTTACAGGTGATTGAATGAAGCATTTACTGTTATGGCTGTAACATTGTTGACCAGTATATTCTTGTGGGGACGCTGATTGGTCTCAACTGACTGTACTTTGAATTTAAGTGCAATTGTGTAAAAATTCAGCTGCCTCACAATGTAAACTGTTGCAATACAAACCCAAAGGGTAATCGATCCACTCCAGTACTTCACAGTTGGAGACGATCTTTTATGAAATGCTGCATACAGCATCTTTCCAAACACATCATGAATTAAAAAGTTCTACTTTACTTCATCAGCCCCCAGGCTTATCTATGTACAGTAGCAAATTTATGATGCGGAATTTTGTACTAAGGATGCAATTAAGCGTTTCTTCTGATGACTCAAATGTGACTGTTATATTTGTGACTGTGTTGCTGTACTGTAGAGCACCACTAAATCTACTAAATTTCCCTGTTCTCTCATAAGATTCTCTAGGTCTTTTAGAACTCCACGTGACCTCCGTTGTTCTTTCTAACTCATCTTAATTGCATTACAAACTGAGAAAAAAGACTACCTGAAAAGAATTTGCTATCTTTTAATAGCTTTCTCTGCCATTGTGGACATCAGTTATTTTAATTTTCAGATAGTTGTATAAAACCCATGGCTGCTGATCATTAGGACAAGATTTGAAGGGTCAGGGTGTTTGTAAAGCTTTAAAATCACTTGGCCTTTCCTAACAATGATTGTGACTAAGACACAGCCCACAGATGCAGTTTAAGGTCTGAGAATGTGATAAAAGTTAAGATTTCAAATATATTGGAATGCCCAAACTTTTGCATGCTTCTTCTTTGCATTTTCCCTCAAAAATTATGCAAAAATACACTTTACTGGCTTAAGTATTGAAAAGAACGTTTAATCTATAACTTGATGCCTTTTGGTGATCATTTCATCTCACTTTAACTATGTTAGCATTAAAAGTAGCAGAAATTTTTTACACACTACTGTATGCATGCATTACTAGCTTTTCCCCTTCTTTCCCAAATACAGAAACTACACAGAATACTCAAAGTCTTACAAAAACTTTTAACCTCTCCTGCTCCTTTTGCAAACATTGATTCAGTTTAAACCATAATTTTTATATTATGAAGGGAAGTCCTCACCAACATTAAAGAACATTTGCAAAGTGCTGCCCACAAATCAAGGAATTCTTGCATTACCAGGAAAGCATTCCAACCTGACAATAAGATCATAATATGACCTAAAACTAAACACACTAGGCTGATGAGCAGATTGAAACTCCACAATGAGTACAGCATAACAGCTCAGCAGGTCTGGTATTTCCAGCACATACTTGTACATTTTACATGTGGCCATTGCTCTGATTGCCTGGTTATGGAATGGATAGCAAAGCTACTGTAAGTGAATTGGGTGTCTTCAATCTTCCCCAATCACTTAGAGCCTGTGCATCAGTGCATGTCATCCATCATGCAGACCAGAACATGCCCCAGACAAATGATGCATCAGCATTCTGTGGGGTCTCAATGCTGCAGTCGCTGGTCAGATGGACTAGTGGTCAAGGCTATCTTCCGTCTGACCATCCAGAAGAGAGATGACCCCGCAATTACACTGCACTTGATATCAGACACCTAAACTGACCTTCGGTGATGCTCTTAAGTCGAAGGCTTTTATTTTGCTGAGCGTCAAATAGGCCACATGAAACAATACTTCCATTCCAGGAGAGGGGCAGATGGGGTCTGGCTGGGACAAACCAGAGATTTCAGGGAAGCATGGAAAGATGAAATGTAGAAAGATAGAGTTACAGCAGCAGGGAAAAGTGTAACGATCCCTGTGAGCATTTGTGGACATGAACAAATATCACCTGTGTACACTATGTCACAGAGTCTAACCCTGATGCAGGAACTTGGAGAGTCATAGGTAGGACAGGGTCAGCCTGGTAACCTTGGTAACGTGTCAGTATAGGACAGTTGAGCTTATTACTGAATGCTTGACCTGCACCTTGGCCTTCTCTCAAAGTGAAGAAGCCATCTCCTGATGGCCTAACCTAATCCGTAGATGGAGGGTCTGTTTAATGGATTACTACCAACACCCCCCCCCCCCCCCCCCCTCTCTCGCTGTCTTTACACAAATGCAAGCACATGCTCGTACACATGAAAACCTGCATATGCTCACACAACACCTGGAGATCCACTTAGAAAAGAGACTAAAGGAACAGTTACTACTGACAGTGTTGAGTGGTTGATAAGTGGTTGGTTTGCTGCTAATATCGAGTGATACTTTTTACTTTGTGTTGAAAGAAGTGGCTATTCGTGCCTTTGAAGAAATGGATCTTATGATTTCTAAAGAAATCTGTTAATACATTAGTCAGCCTAATTTTGTATTGGAGAGAGAGCAACTGAACACTTTAGATCCTTTATTTTGATTATTTCTATAGAGTATAATTATAAAAATATACAAAAAATTTGATATTTTGGTCAACACTCAAATTTGGATTGGTCCAAAGTCCCTGGTTCAAAGGTAAATAAAGGAAAATATGCCTGCTATACGGTGTATTTTTCACAAAAATGCATGTCAGCATTTATATTTTGTAGCCATTTTAATAATCTGATTTTAATTGTGAGATAGCACTGATGTCTTTCATTTTGCCAGTGAACTCATTGTATAATCCTACACAGAACTCCCTTTATAGAGAGTAAGAAATGATGCTGTATGCATTCTGATTTTGGAAAATGTGGCAATAAAATGAATGAAAGCAATGGAAAAGTCAGATTCTAAAGAGACAGAGGCTTTCTCAACTCATGACTGCATGTTTCTAAGGAGGCAGTGCACGACACTCTAATATGCTGTGCGGGAAACGGATCAGTTGCATCAGAAGCACAATCAGAGCAAAAGTGACCATCCTACAGTCAATAAATCAAGCTTTGCTCTTTGAAGGATAGAAAAGCAGCCTTGTCACTTTTACTTGTTAAATCAGAAAACTAAACAACATGAAAGCACTGTCATAACTACTTTTCAGTAAGGTAGACAAAACCAAACACCTGCAGTGGGCTACGACATTTTACTGTGAATGATTGAAAAAAAAAATTTCATCTGCTGATGAAGTTTTAGATTTATGACAGTAACAGAAGGGTTTGTGTAAGATAACAAACAAGAAAGAGAATGATACTGCACTGTATGAAACTCACAGTGAAAAAGCTATTCACTTATTGTCCCAGATGTTGGTCTCAGGGTGTTTGAGTTGCTTTGGAGTTTTTTAATTCTTGTTCACGTTTTAGTGTTTTCTCTTCAGGTTTATTGTTGTTACAATGCTTTTAGTATTTGTTTATTCATATTTTGGGATTTTGTTTCCTGTTTTGATTTCATTATCATTCCTATATCTTGAGCTGTGTTTGAGTTTTAGTTGGTGATCATGGAGGGTTTTTTTTTACTATTGTAGGATTGGTTTGAATCACTGGTCTTTGTTTTGCTTCACTTTTTATTTTAAGTTTGTTATAGTCCCCTCAGTCTCTTTTTCACAGAACTCCATACAGTCCTGTGAGAAACGAAGTACATCCCATGATTCAAAAACTTGTAGAACCACTCGTAGAGGCAATAACTTGAAGTAATTTTCGGTATGACCTTATCAGTCTTTCACATCATTGTGGAGGAATTTTGGCCCACTCTTTACAAAATTGTTTCAGTTCACTGAGGTTTGTACAGTGTTTATGCACAGCTCTCTTAAAGGCCCACCACAGCATTTCAGTCAGTGCCAGGTGTGGACTTTGAGTGGACCATTGCAACACCTTGATTTATTTATTTTACAGCCATCCTGTTGTAGATTTGCTGGTGTGTTTGGGACTGTTGTCCTGCTACATGACCCAATTTGGGCCAAGCTTTAGCTGTCACATGGATGGCCTCATGTGTGAGTTCAGAATATTTCGATATACAGAGGAGTTCATGGTCAACTCAATGACTACAGGTGCCCAGGTCATACAGTGGGAAAAAATGCCCAAATCATCACCCCTCCACCACCATGCTGACAGTTGGTATGAGGTCTTTCTGCTGATATGCCTTGTTTGTTTGTTTCCCAAAACACTAGGCTGTGTGTTTTAATTCCTTCGTAAGCTGTAAAGGTGTGATTTGTTTTTCACAAGATGACACACAAACTTTCTTTTTCACACAACTGTATCTTTATCATGCCCATCTGAAAGTGTGTGCCACGATATAATGAGGTGTATAGTATTTGTGAAACTTGGTGAGAACCATCTCCGAGGTATTTATAAAGCCACAACTTCCCTGTGTATTAACAGACTACTGGAAAAAAAATAAATAAATAAAAACTTGGCGCATGCACCTTTTCTGGGCTACCTGCCCAGAACCCTGGAAGGTTATGCTCTCCTATCAACACACTGTTCCATATGATAACCATTCATGTATTACACTAGGATATGTACGGTGGGGATTCACTTGAATTCTCTGATTCTGAAATGGGTGGCTCTGAGAAATTACCTTCACTGGTTCACTCCAGCTACTACACTATTCAAGATACTAAACACAAGCAGTTTTGGGGGGTACGACATTGCATATAGCCAGGACTCATAGACAATCTGGAGCCCGGTAAGATGGAAGTCCCACACGCAGTCAGACAAAATATTCCCCTGAGCTAAGATATCGACAGGGCAAACATCAAGGAGTCTCCCTTGCCTGAGCCTCTCTCTCCTCAGTATGTCAAAGCACACCCTCTTGACCTCAGGACTCTGGATTCTCTCCTCACACTGGTGGTTACATCAAACATTCAGAGACTATAGCTGCCACAACACGAAATGACATACATCCAGATGTATGCTCACATGCGCGCTCACACACACACACACACACACACACACACACACACACACACACACACACACACACACACACACACACACACACACACACACACACACACACACACACACACCAAGGCTATACATGTGCACACACACAGAGACGGAAAGAAATGGCAAATGGGTCAGTGAGGGAGTGTGCAGGGCTGTTTCCCAACAATTGTGTAAACTCTGTATTCCATATCTTCTAGCTAAGTAGAAAAACCTTCAGAAAACAGATCATTTTATGTTGGAAATGCCACAAACAACCTGTTCAGCTTGGCAAATGGCATTGATTGAGTAGCAAAATTGATCACAACCTAATTAATCAGATTGCAGATGCTACTCGTCCGTGTGACATTCATGTTTGAGTAAATCTTTAAGACACACCCATGCTTGTTCCTTTGTCCCACACTGCATGAAACCCCCTGCCATATAGGACACTGTTACATTACAGTTCTGTATGACAATGTAATCCTATAGTGGAGAAACAGCACTCCCCCATCTTCATTAGCAGGAGTTTAAATTCCTGCAGCCTCTCTGAGCACACTCGACTGGGGGAACTGTATCCCACGCTACACCGGAGCAGACGGAGGTGGCGCCTCTGCAATTTCATTTTGTTTAAAAATACTCCCCAAATGTTGTTAGGGCTGCATTAAAGGATCCTGTGTTAAAACAGGCAGGAGGGGAGGATTGAATCAGCTCACCGTGGGCTGGCACTCCTCACAGCTCCACTCTGCATTAAAGGCCTGTTGGGTTACAATCTCAGCAGGAGACAGTGCTACAGCGGCCCACGCTAACTGCATTAATTCCTCTGTGTTGTTAGATATACAGCACCTGTGGATACAACTTGCTCCGTTGTCTGTAATTACTGTCTGAACAACAAAGCAATACGCGCTGGAAGCAGCTGCCGGCTCGGTCAACGCAGAGCAATCTCCTCTGACAAACTGACATGAGGCTGTAACCTGCAAATGTTTGGAACTTTCTTGCTTGAGAAATGACTGCTACTATTAAATGAGAGTCAAAATAAATATAACTGATTAGGTTACTTCATTGGTTGCTGTAGCTTTGATAATATAAGTAAATGAATAATGTAAGACAGGATATCTTTCTGTATATTTAGATTTTCCTTGAATTCAGTTTGACAATTATCAAGTTTCACAATGTAACTCTAAAAAAAAACAAAACAAAAAAAAGACACAATTTTATTTTAAAAGTGTAAGGCTACATCTGTGCTCAGGGCCGAAACAATACACTGCTGTTGTTCATCATTCACGATTCAAGGTTTAACAGGCCATTCTTCTTCCAAATGTAAAATTGTTGAATCTTTCAGCAACCCAAGTTTGCCCTGGAAAAATTCATCTGTATGTGGTGAAGAAAACTATTGATTTCCCTGCAGTCTGAATGGTAGGAATGTGCTCAGACAGCGCAGCTGAGTGCAAGTGGGATTTTTGTCTGTCCTGTCCACCGTCTATTTGTCTCTTGTTTGTTCATCCCCTCTGTCCTGATTTGCATCTATCTAGCTGGATTCTTTCCACTTCTGTAGAGAACTGCACATAAATGAAGACAAAGCCCTTTTGTTATAGATCCTGTATAAGTTTACGCACATTGTTTTTTTGTTGCTTTGTGTAAATTGTTGAACTCTCAACACTGCTTGCTGAAATATGAACCTGTCTTATTGCTCACAGTAACACTGCAACACTGAGTAGTTTCAAACTCTCACAATACACTATTTGTGACATGTAGTCCTTGAAGTTGGGTTATTCTTTTGGCTTGTGATGTCGACTTAACCATCACCAATTCTGCTTTATTAGAGTTGACATATCAGAAATGTGTCTGTGGTTTCCCTTATCTTTCACCTAGATGAGTTGCTGCTTCAGCCAAACAATCTGTCAGCATTGAAGGTGCACAATATACGTCTAACAAAAGCCACGGCAATTATTTAGTCTGCTGCCTCCTTGCAAAAGCAGTTGTATAGATATGCAAGAATTCTAAGGTTTCAGCGGGATTTAATCTACATACTGTCATAACATCAGTCAGTGAATGCACATATTTGTGTCACCCATCAAAGTGCAAAGACACAGGAGTTGCTGAGAGACCTGTGAGCATAAGCAGTGATTGGCAACGAAGCAAGAAAATACATGAGGGTCATTTTTGAGGAGGGGTTTCTATCAATAAGACAGAGATCCAGCATCTTATAGAGACCAGATGGCAGCAATAGGCAGCATCTTTTTCATGTTCCTGCACTCAAGAGGCCCTTTAGGACTCATCACAAAAGCTGAATCACTTTGAATGCCTGTAGATGACGAGGCAGGAATTGTTATGCTTCAACAAGAATATGTGAGTGTATATACTGTATGAAGGGAAACCAGAGTGAAGGGTAGACAGCAATGAAATTCTCTGTACTGTCAGATCTCTGTAGAAATGAAAATGCGCACACATACAGTAGCAGATGTCTAAGGTTAGTGGTCTGTCTTTCCTTTTGTCAAGGCTCAGTGTCACGTCAAGGTAACAGATGGACACTGACCCTCCCCTTATGGACTCCGGTGGACTTGTGAAATCAAGATGGATCTCAGCATCTTCACATTTGCACTGAGTGAAAATGCCCCAGGCATTAATCAAAATGACACACAAAGAAGCCTTGGTTGTGTATTTCCAGTGTGGTCGAACCAAATGACTGCAGAGAGCTCACTTCAACTTCAGGCAGTTAAGACTTAGCCATGCGTACTCATGCCTTATTATGAGCAGGATTAGGTAACTCATTGATTTGTGTTACAGTTGAGATAATAAGCAAATAATGTGCATTCTGAGAATTAGTAAAAGGAAAATAGTATTTCGATACTCTGACTGCAGATGGGTTCTCCTTCTTTTCACTCACCTTCAGGGTAAATCGCTTAATCAGATAAGGCCATTCATCACTCTAAAGCTTTTGTTAAACCTGCTATGCCTCATATTTTTGTGATTAAGAGGTTTTTAACAGACTTTTTTTTTTTTTTCCCTCCTTGGAGCCCCAGGTGGTGAGGGAAGCTGCTACAAACTGCATGGACTAAAGCATGTGTACGTGTGTTCATGGCTAGCATTGTGCAAAACGTTGAGTGCATTACAGCTGGGGCGAGCAAAAGAGAACAAAACCAGACTGGTTCCGAATGAGTCCTTTCATCAGGCAATCGGTGTCCAGTGGGAAACCTTGAGAGCCCAAACTGTGTTTTAAGTGAGACTGCAACTGCTAGGGCCATTATCCTTTCACTCTTAAACCTTTCTCTCTCTGTCTGTATATGTGTCTGTATATATGTGCGCATACATGTGTGTCCATGCCTATGTGTGTGTGTGTCCTTCTACTGCCTTGAAAGCCCTCGGAGCCTCAGGGAGCTGTGAAAAATCAATACTCTTCGGCAGCTCTGCCTCTTTATTCATTTAATAACTCACTACCATTGCATTACTGTTCCACTGATCTCCCATCACAGAGCCCAGATTGACACCTTTGTGCTCTTTTACCACACTGAAGTTTGATGTAATCAGTTAAACCTCCACCTCACGCCTGACACATGCATCAAATGGACCTTGAGTATGAACATGGGTGCATCAACAACACAGCAATATGAAAAAGAGGAGTCAAAGTGTATAGCCTAAGTGTGAGGGAGGAATCTACGTGTCTGGGGTTTGCTTGATTGTCTGATGGCGAGCTGTGCTGTAATCCTGGAAGTGGACGTCAAAAAAGGAGCAACACTCAGCGATAACAGGAGCCATGTGCCTTGTATATATGGAAGTAAAGAATCAGAGTTTCATCAATAAGCAAGGTGAAATATGATGGGAGTGTTTTGAAGGGAGGGGTTCGGGGGGATCATCTGCATGAGGTGTTATTGGGTATGTAACATAAGAACACTGTGTGTTTTGCATACGTCTGTCTCTTTCTGTGCGCACAAGTACAGTGATTGTGATGGTGGAGGTGGGGGTTGCCTCCCTGTGTGGGACTCGGAGCAGAGAGCAGGTGGGCTCGGGATGGAGCAGAGAATCTGTATTGATTGTTTTTGTGCCTCAGAGCTGTTTAGCCGTTGTCAAAGCTGCCTCTACCAGCTGAGAGGCAAATTGCAGCATTTACACCGGGAGGCGTTTTCTTTCTCTTTTTTAATCTATTTATTTATTTATTTACTTTTACAATGGGAGATGTATTTGCAGTCTTCCATCTCAGAGCATCATCTATAGTCTTAGCCACGTAGCCAGAATTAAATACAGGCGGCTCGAAAAGGAAACTCACACTAAGACAAAAGTTATTACTTCATTTTAAAAAGAAGCAAACAGAGGATTTATAAAAGTCAGCCTCACAAAAGCGTACTTCATTATTAAAACCACCTATACATAATCCTTTTATCATACCTTACACTATGACTACTTATACCATACAGTTGATAAGAACATATTGACACGCTATTGCTTTTCTGCACATTTCTGGCTGGTTCATTTCTCGAAATAATTAAAGGAAGCAGAACTTCTGTTTTTGACAAACAAATCTTTGATTCGCAGAGACTGTGTGGGTTCAGCAGCTTAAAGGGAATCTTTTAAAAATCCACCTGATGTAAGAAAATGTAAGAGCACAGCAAACGCATGACATTATACTTCATATGCTATGATCTTAAGTTATTCACATCATGCAAAAGTTTTGTCAAGTTTTTGTTTTGTTCAGTCTACATGCTCAAGATGGAAATGGAGGGTAATGAAATGAATGGCATGTTTTTGATTTAATTCTGGATTAAAACTGACTTGCTAACGCATTACGGTTATGGTTCAACAGAGTGCGTCAGTCTGCTAAGACTGTTTAAGGGAAGAAAATTAAATAAAAATAATTAAAACTTTGCAATTTTAGCAAATTAAAATTACAGAAAAAAAGCTCTGAAAATACTCTAACTTAATTATTTTAATAGTTTATTATTTTTTATTCAATACAACAACAACAACAACAAAAACCCCTCAAATAAATAACCAGCAGAGCTCTAGTGCTGCCAAGCTGGCCGTTTATGCACAATCTTCACTATAGAGTTTCTTTTATATATTACATGACTTAAGTTATTAGAGTTTCAGTCAAGACAGATGGCAAACAATTAAGTATTTGATAACTTATATATGTGTTTGATACAACAGCTTGTGTAACCTGTACTACATCTCTTCCTACTGTAAAACCCAAACATGCTGGTTGATAAAGTTCCCATCATTTCGTGCATTGCATTGCTCATGGTAGGTTTTGAAAGGACAAGGTTGTATGCAATCAGTCAGAAAGAAAGATAAGGGGAAAAAAAGATGTATGCTTTCATCCAGTTATTCCATTGTGCACCACACGACCCTATTAGCAGCCCAAAGGTAAAGATGCAGAAAAAGACAGAAACGCAATACGCCTGGCGTTTTACCACCATAAAACACTGATTTAGGACCACAGAACTTTATTGTGCCTTGTTATACCAGAATTGAGTCATCAGTGCAGAGGGCTAAGTATATGATTTTATGATGGTTCTCAAGCAGAATATGCACACTACAGTGTGTTTGCTGATCCAATAACCAGTAGAGAAAGGTAATGACATGAAAGGAGCTGCTGTTTGCCAAACTGTCTGAGACAGATGATTGATTGATAATCTAGGGAGCCTCAATGCCAGGGCAGTATATAATATAATATCATATATCTGGAGTATATTAAAGTGCTGCATGAATACAACCACTGAAATTCTCTACAACTGTCAGTTTTACCACTAATTCAGGGTTTGGGGTTATACAGGGGTGATGGTAGGGGTGTAAAAACCAGTGCTCACAATCTCACCTATGCGAACTGGTAAGAAAGCCATGTCAAAAGCATGTCCTCCCCCTCTTACATTAAAGTATATGTGAGATTTTGGAGAGCAAGTGCTTCAAACTGAAATTGCTTGAATGGATGTGTTAATTGGCTGACATAAAAGCCGCACAGCTTCCAACTTAATACGTACTTGCTGTGATTTACAAGGCAGTAAAGTAGAATATAAAGAAAATATATAAAATGAATTAAACTTCTGACTTTGTTACCCAATACAACTTGTGCCAAGTCATATTGGGAAACTATTGTATAAATTAATCTGCCAATTGGACTTTATTTAAATATACACACATCTTACATCTAATGATATTAAAGACAGAGGAAGAGACAGACAAAGAAAGAAGATATGGAGAGTTAGAGGGTGTGTTGCTGGTTGGCTTGGCTCCATGCAGAGAAGCTGACATTAAATCATGCATTGTACTTGTTTGCGTGTGTGTGTATGTATAGGTGTGTGTGTGTGTGTGCGTGCACGTATTGATTGGCTTACACAGCTTTATAGCACTCAGTTGTAAATGTCATGTTTTTACAGGCTACTGTTTGATATAAACCTGATTAAAGTATTTGCTTTCTAACACAGATTGCAAGCAGCAATCAGACAATTACTCAGCAATTAGGAACCAACTAAATGACTATATGACTGTCTGATCAAGCAAAGTAAATAAAGCGTTTCCACCCTCCACCCCATCACCCTGCTTTTTTGTGTGTCGAAGTAATTCACCAATCACAGAAAGGTTTCCATCTCAAGCGCATACAGTTGTCCTAAATGGGACCTTATTTCAATATTAATTTTACATAACACGAATGGCAACAACGACAATTCAGCTTTACTCTCTGTATGTTCTATATTTTCTGCAGTGTTATTCTTTATGGGCCTGTGGATATGAAACTCTGTCCCCTCACAAATGTTCTGTGCACTCCATCCTAAAAGGCACTTATCCCCATCTTATGGCTAATTTAGACACCAGAGTAAGTGTGCAGATATCAAGCAGGTGTAATACTAGGAAATTAACATGATTATACGGAGTGATGTTTCTGAACCACTGCACAGGCCTTGTATGCCATTTGTCTCGCTCATGTTTGACTTAAATATGGACTTACAGCTACACTTAGTGGCTAAACACAATAACTGCAACAATAATGGCAAGACAGAGAAAAACAGTTCATAATCTCTGTGTTGAAGAAAACAATGACTGCTCTTAAACATTATTAAGCATGTCTAAGCATCTAAAGCCTAATGGGGATACGGTCTGCAAATTAGCTGTGGTCCAATACACACTGGAATGGGTGCCCTTTATGTAATCTAGCAATGTTTGCATGCATTGTCTCTGTTAAATGAAAGAAATACAAATAAAAGAAAATGTGGGGGTAAGGTGACCTCAACTCATTAACTATGACTTCAAGTTCTGCTTTCTCTTTGCAGATATCTCTGTCCTGGAGCAAAGTCCAGGTAAACATCACCTGAAATAAATGCATAAACCTCCATACTCCTGTTGATTAAGCACTGTTACTTTGTCCTCCACATCTTCACCGTAGAATAGATAGTATAAATGATGGCCATTGCCACTGTGATGCCACCCGCTGGTGTTGGACTCCGCATTTTGAAGCTTTGACATTAGCATTTCCTGCCATGCTGCTTTTAATTTATATGGATGAAAGGGTGGAGTGCTAATTTATCAGTTTAAGATAGCTAGTTGGGTTAGAAAGCTGCCTTCATATACTGTATGGGTGCAAGTCACAGACACACATATCGACTCACAAAACTGAAGCACATTTCTAGGTTACCCTGTACCCACCAGCAATATTAGCCACACACACATGCACACACACACACACACACACACACACACACACACACACAACACACACACACACACACACACACACACACACACCACACACACACACAAGACACACATACACACACACAAACTGTGAAATTATACATAGAAACCAGAATTGTATATTGTGCCAGGCTGTTCA
The DNA here is from genome assembly GCF_007364275.1 of Archocentrus centrarchus. Taxonomy (NCBI): domain Eukaryota; kingdom Metazoa; phylum Chordata; class Actinopteri; order Cichliformes; family Cichlidae; genus Archocentrus; species Archocentrus centrarchus. The sequence continues at coordinate 26,368,474 of NC_044348.1, forward strand.
CATCCTTTTTAATGCTGTTAAGTAGTATGTTTTTATATGAGACTAATAGACTCACTCTTGGAGCCAGCCTCACGTGGCACCTAGAGGAACTGCAGTTTTTTTTAATCACTATTCCACTGGCTTCATTTTCTTTCTTCTTCTTCTTCTTTTTTTTTCTTTTAGCTATGAAGGCTGTCCCTTGTTCCTCACAATATATTTGTTGCAAGTATTGTAGCGCTGGTGTCTTGATTATACTTATCATACATTTATCATGGAGTTCATGTTAAATCAAGGCTGTAATCATAATATATTCGGACACCTCCCTACACCCAGTATTTTCATATATAAATTTGAATAAATATAAATACAACATTTGTTTTACACTATGACAGGTAATCACATACTGCTGAAAGTAAATATATTTCTTTAATAATCCCACTCTGAAGATCTGCAAGTTGTTTGTCCAAGTGTTCGTTACGCATAACAGCAGAAGCTCTTGCTGGACTGCTGTGGGTGGCTGTAATCAGTGTATAATCATTGACACACTTCATCATCTCTCTGTTTCCATCCATCCATCCATCCATCCATCCATCCATCCATCATCCAATCCATCCATTTTCTTCCGCTTATCCGGGGCCGGGTCGCGGGGGCAGAAGCCTAAGCAGAGAAGCCCAAGCTTCCCTCTCCCCAGCCACCTCCTCCAGCTCATCCGGAGGGACCCCAAGGCGTTCCCAGGCCAGCCGAGACACATAATCTCTCCAGCGTGTCCTGGGTCTACCACGGGGCCTCTTCCCGGTGGGACATGCCCGGAACACCTCACCCAGGAGGCGGCCAGGAGGCATCCTAATCAGATGCCCGAGCCACCTCAACTGGCTCCTTTCGATGTGGAGGAGCAGCGGCTCTACTCTGAGCCCCTCCCGGATGGCCGCACTCCTCACCTTATCTCTAAGGGAGAGGGCCAGCCACCCTTCGAAGGAAACTCATTTCTGCCGCTTGTATTCGCGATCTTATTCTTTCGGTCACTACCCAAAGCTCGTGACCATAGGTGAGGGTAGGAACGTAGATCGACCGGTAAATCGAGAGCTTCGCTTTTACGCTAAGCTCCCTCTTCACCACGACGGACCGGTGCAGCGTCCGCATCACTGCAGAAGCAGCCCCGATCCGCCTGTCGATCTCCCGTTCCTACGCCCATCACTCGTGAACAAGACCCCGAGATACTTAAACTCCTCCACTTGAGGCAAGAACTCGTTCCTGAGCCGGAGATGGCACTCCACCCTTTTCCGGCTGAGGACCATGGCCTCAGACTTAGAGGTGCTGATTCTCATGCCAGCCGCTTCACACTCGGCTGCGAACCGTTCCACTGCGAGCTGGAGGCCACTCCCTGATGAAGCCAACAGAACCGCATCATCTGCAAAAAGCAGAGATGAGACTCTGAGGCCACCAAGGAAGAAGCCTTCCGCCACCTGGCTACGCCTAGAAATTCTGTCCATAAAAATTATGAACAGAATCGGTGACAAAGGGCAGCCCTGAGGAGTCCAACACCCACAGGAAACAAATCCGACTTATTACCGGCTATACGGACCAAGCTCTCACTGTGGTTGTACAAGGACTGAATGGCCCGCAACAATGGCCAGACACCCCATACTCCCGCAGAACCCTCCCAAGAACACCCGAGGAACACGGTCGAATGCCTTCTCCCAAGTCCACAAAGCACATGTAGACTGGTTGGGGCAAACTCCCACGCACACTCGAATATCCTTGAGAGGATAAAGAGCTGGTCCAGCGTTCCACGACCAGGACGAAAACCGCATTGTTCCTCCTGAATCCTGAGGTTCGACTAACGGCGACCCTCCTTTCCAGCACCCTGGCATAGACCTTACGGGAGGCTGAGGAGTGTGGATCCCCCCGAAAGTTGGAGCACACCCTCCGGTCTCCCTTCTTAAAGATGGGGACCACCACCCCGGTCTGCCAATCCAATGGCACTGCCCCAGATCTCCACGCGATGTTGCAGAGGCGTGTCAACCAAGACAGCCCTACAACATCCAGAGCCTTCAGGAACTCAGGGCGAATCTCGTCCACCCCAGGGGCTCTGCCACCAAGGAGTTGTTTAACTACCTCAGTGACCCTCACCCCCAGTGATGGTCAAGTCATCCCCATCATCCCCAGACTCTGCTTCCACTACGGAAGGCGTGTCAGTGGGATTCAGAAGGTCCTCGAAGTATTCCTTCCACCGTCCGACTATAGCCTCAGTTGAAGTCAGCAGCACCCCCCCCCCGCACTATAAACAGTGTGAGTGAAGCACTGCTTTCCCCTCCTGAGTCGCCTGACGGTTTGCCAGAATCGCTTCGATGCCGTCCGAAAGTCTTTTTCCATAGCCTCACCAAACTCCTCCCACACCCGAGTTTTTGCTTTGGCCACTACCCGAGCTGCATTCCGCTTGGCCTGTCGATACCTGTCAGCTTGCCTCCGGAAGTCCACAGGCTAACCAAGCCCGATAGGACTCTTTCTTCAGCTTGATGGCTCCCTTTCACCTCCGGTGACCACCATCTGGTTCGGGGGTTACCACCACGACAGGCACCAACCACCTTGCAGCCACAGCTCTGAGCAGCAGCCTCAACAATGAAGGTGCGGAACATGGTCCATTCGGACTCAATGTCCTCAGCCTCCCTCGGAATGCTGTCGAAGTTCTGCCGGAGGTGGGAGTTGAAGATCTCCCGGACTGGGGCTTCTGCCAGGCGTTCCCAGCGCACCCTCACAATACGTTTAGGTGTGCCAGGTCTGTCCAGCATCTTCCCCCGCCACCTGATCCAACTCACCACCAGGTGGTGATCAGTTGACAGCTCAGCTCCGCTCTTCACCCGAGTGTCCAGAACATACGGCCGCAGATCTGATGATACGATTACAAAATCGATCATCGAACCTGCGACCTAGGGTGTCCTGGTGCCATATCACTTATGGACATCCTTGTGTTCGAACACGGTGTTTGTTATGGACAACTGTGGTTTGCACAGAAGTCCAATAACAAAACACCATTCGGGTTCAGATCGGGCAGGCCGTTCTTCCAATCACGCCCCTCCAGGTCTCACTGTCATTGCCCACGTGAGCGTTGAAGTCTCCCAGCAAGACTATGGAGTCACCAGATGGAGCACTCTCCAGCACCCCACCCAGCAACTCCAAAAAGGGTGGGTACCCTGAACTGTCATTCGGCGCATAAGCGCAAACAACAGTCAGGACCCGTTCCCCAGCCCGAAGGCGCAGGGAAACTACCCTCTCGTCCACCGGTGAAAACTCCGACGTACAGGCAGCAAGCTGGGGGGATACAAGAATACCCACCCCAGCTCGCCGCCTCTCACCGAGGGCAACTCCAGACTGGAACAGAGTCCAGCCCTTCTCCAGGAGACTGGTTCCAGAGCCCAGGCCATGCGTTGAGGTGAGCCCAACTATGTCTAGCTGGTATCTCTCAACCTCACGCACTAGCTCAGGCTCCTTCCCCACCAGAGAGGTGACATTCCATGTCCCAACAGCCAGTTTCGATAGCCGGGGATCGGTCCGCCAGGGCCTCCGCCCTCGGCCACCGCCCGACACACATTGCACCCGACCCCTACGACACCTCCTGCGGGTGGTGGGCCTGCAGGAGGGCGGGCCCATGTAACCTCTTCGGGCTGCGCCCGGCCAAGCACCACGGGCTAATGCCTGGCCACCAGACGCTCTTCCTCGAGCTCCCTCCCCAGGCCTGGCTCCAGGGTGGGGCCCCAGTAACCCTATCCCGGGCAGGGTAAACTGTTCCCTTGTTTTTTCACTCATAAGGGTCTTCTGAACCGCTCTTTGTCTGGACCCTCACCCAGGACCAGTTTGCCATGGGAGACCCTGCCAGGGGGACAAGCCCCCAGACAACATAGCTCCTGGGATCACTGGGACACACAAACCCCTCCACCACGATAAGGTGGCGATTCACGGAGGAATCTGTTTCATGCATTAAAATCAGAAAGGACATGATAGATGTACACTACCACTCAAAAGTTTGGACACACTCAAGCTTGTATAAAGTTAGGAATCATGATCCTATTAGTTGTTCATAGCGATGACAAAGTGCAATTTTTTTTTAAGTGTGAGTAAATATGTGTAATAGAAACAAATGTTTTAGGTGAACAGAGGCTAATCATCCAACCAGACCCCAATATCCTGGACTAGATTTGGTCCCTACAGTGCTGACTCTAAAGCTACAGCCTTGTGTTAAACTTGCCATGTGGGGGCTCCAACTGGAAAAGTAGAGTGGATCGCTCAATAATCAGAAGGTTGGTGGGCTGATCCTCCAGATTTGGCTGTCCTTGGGGTGTCCCTTACTGTATTATTGCCCCTGATGTCAGTGTAATGGATAAGTGTAAAATAAAGAACTGTATGAATCTTTTTATGAATGACTCAATATAATTCCCTCAAAGCACAGGAGAAACAGACATTTTTCTTTTTACTGGTTTATTCACTCCAAGGCCGCTACGTAAACTACACAGTTTGACATAATCAAGGCTATTAACTTAAATAAAATACCATGTGCAGCATATCGACTTAAATTCTGCTGAAATAAATTGCACAAAAAAACCCAAAACAAAATACCTTGGTGTCTGCATGCTCTCAATACAACTCTCCATAAAATACTATAGAAATGAATATTACAATCTAGATGAAGTAATTGTGGAGTGCATCTCCAAATCCAAAAATGGTAGGACTTATGAACTAAAATGTAAATAAAAACAGAATACAGTGATTTGCAAATCTCATAAACCCATATTTTATTCATAATGCAACAAAAAAAATATATAAATTGTTCATACTAAAAAAAAATAGTGCCATTTTAAGAAAATATCGGGTAGTTTTGCATTTGAGAAACACATCTTAAAAAAGCTGGAACAGGGCTGTGTTTACCACTATCTAACATCCTTTCTTCTTTTAACAATAAACATCTGGGAAGTGAGGAGACCAGTTCCTGGACTTTTGAGAGAGGAATGTTCTCCCATTTTTGTCTGATATAGGATTCTAGCTGCTCAACAGTTCTAGGTCTTCTTTACTCTATTTTTCATTTCTAAATGCACCAAATGTGCATTATGAATGTGCATCCCAAATTTTATGGAACTGGGGTTGTACATGACACCAGTACATGATGCACATAAACTATATATAAAAGATGGATGTAGCCACAGTGGCATCACCCAATTGTTTTGGACTCCCCGATCTGAAACCTCAGTGTTAATCATGACTAGATTAGTTTTTTGGAGCCGCGGGTTGCAATATTTGGAGCGATATGTTATCAGATAAAGCTTCCAAATTTGGTTAGCAAGCCGCATTCATAAACTGCAGCACACAGTCAGAGAGCTTTGGTAATTAGTGTTAATTAGAGTTTCACTCACCAAAAAGTGAAGCACAAACTTTATATGGGCTGTACCACACTGCAGGCTAAAATATTAGTCAGATAATTCCATTAAAAATGCACAGACATGGCAGAGAGGTCCAGTGGACACCAGTCACTGCAGATGTGGTGCTGGGACACATGTGGCATGACACCAACTCCAGTAATCACAGCAACTCTCCTGCTGTAGTTGTAGTAGGACCTAAACTCCTTCAGATTAGTTTCACAAGGCTTTCATAAAGGAAGGACAGATTACAAAGAATAATGTAGACATCATTTGCTGCTTTTTCTTGACACTTCTCTGTACTAGTGTATACGCAAATTTTGTTGCTTTTGTCCCTGCTGACCAAATCAAATCTTTCAGGAAACTGAATTTAAATTTAATTAATTTATCTCATGGTTAAATTTTTTGCTTATGTTTTGCTCTACATAATCTTTTATTGGTTGTTATTATTGTCTCTGTTATTTGTGGAAATGGACAGAAAGAGCTAAAGAAAAACACAACAGCAGCAAAACATACACCAGAGGACATTCTTCTTAAGGGAGAAATTAATATCTATAAATGGGTAGCATTGCTTCTTACTAATGGTGGGTGTTAAGGCACTGTTTACTATCAGATCCTAATGACATTTAGTAACTGAATGGCTATGTAAAACATTTTATCTTTGCCTCGAAGGAGTGACGTGTGAGTACTCGACTGTGTGTGTGTTTGTGCTCCAGGTTGTGTGGACACAGTCACATATTATGAGAAGTTTCTTCTTTATGGGACAAAAAAACAAATCTATTAAATTTAGTTTAAAAATGTTTTAGAGTGAGGGTAAAATTAGCTGTGGTTAGGCATGGTTAGGCATTTATTTTCTGGAGCCCTCCAGAAAATAAATGCCTCAGTAAGTTTGGGTAATGTCTTCTAAAGCCATGATTGTGTGCATATGGTGTGTGTGTGTGTGTGTGTATAATTATTGTGTGTATGCATGCCTGCCATTTCTTTGAGTGCACATTTGCCTGTACTGTATATATTAAGGACCCCAGGGAATGGATTCCTGGTGTCTCTGTGAATATGCATGGCTGTTTGCATGCATAATTAATTTTTTGAGCAAATGTCACCGCATATGAGATTAGAATGTAAATCCAAATTTTTGTCTGCAGAGCATAAAGCTATGGTTTAGCATTTAACTTTGTGTTGCACTTGCATAGGATGAATTTATTTAAATCTATATATCTTGTTAAAAAGTATCCAAAAAATTACAGAGGTAAAATCCCAAAGCAATTTGTCTGGTCATGTCAAAGCACTGGTGATCTCTGTCATTTTTGTACAGCACAGCAGACTGTGAGCATGGGTTTTCTTTTAAAAGTTCCAGATATTCTTTAAATGACTGTTTAGGGTAAAAATGGGAAATGAATGAGTTGCTGAAAATCATGTAGGTCAAACATGACCTGCATGATTTGCTGGTCAAGCTGATCAAGCTGCGCAGCATGGATCTTTTGCAGAATGCGTGAGTGTGAGCATGCATGCTCAGCAAGTCACCCAAAAGCTGGTAAAGGATATAGAAATCAGAAACAGTGTACTGGCGCCACCTAGGGTGGACGCAGTGATGAAACAGACACTTAAGAACTGATGGTGAAAACGGCACTTGATGCAGAGGTATCTGCTGTGTTTAAGGCAGCTCCTGTCTGAAACATTTTTATGAGCAGATTTATCATTATTATTATTATTGGATGTGGTGGTGATATCCGCAAGGATATCTTTTTTTTTTTTTGGTTCTTTCATTGTTCACTTTCTGCAAAGAAGATGAAAGGGCAGAGTAACTCACTGGTCTGTATGGTACTAACAGGAAACATAAAAGGGAAATTTGGTTTTAATATAGCTCATGTTTTACTTTTATGTTGCTTGAGATCTAGTGGTCTTATTTCAATAGCATTTAATAGCTTGAGGAGTACAGAGAAATGCTGCATGGTGAACAGGGCAAAACTTATTATGCTGCAAATCACTTTGTTCAGTGGGTTTAATCAGCAGAATAAAATGAAAATGTAATAACTGGGAGTATATTATGAGAGTGTTTGTCTTTTACAATGTACAGTGTAAGTATTCAATAAGTGCTCACATTTCTTTCCTGTTTTAACAGTCTGACATTAAATCTAATTTCAACTGTAGACGATTGAAAGCAATCTGAGCATTCCTCTAATAGCACGGCCCAAAGAAAAGTTTAACGCTTTAGCACAGAAAAATCAAGAGGCATGTTTGGTATTTTACCAGCTCTTTAACATGAACAGTGGCACGACTGCATAAGAATGTGGAGCAGAGAGACTGCAATCAAGCACTGAGTGCTGGGGTGGGAAAAAATTGCAAACAAATAAGATGGGTGAGAAACATAATTCACTCAGATGAGAAGACACTGCAATCAGCACATTTGTCAATGGTGACATAAATGGCGTTATGAAAGCAACTGTAGACTGAGGATTCACATTCATGATCACAGTAAAGCAGATTTATTAACAATGCCTTTTTTTTTCATTTCTTTCATTCCTTCCCTTTTGTCCTTGACTTTCTGCTTTTATCATAAATTCAAATGAATATTATGAAATATTATGAAATTAAAATCAACAACAACAAAAAAATATTGGAAATAGTTTGACAAAACTTCCCTAACCTGTCACATTGGTTTGCCCAGGAGGTCTTAAGCAGGTGATTGATGTCCTTTCACTCTTTTGTCCCACATCCTGTTGAGGAGACAACCAGGAAGAGGCAAGTACTGCTACTGTAATATCTGTATTAATTGCGCACACAGGTTTGTAAACCATGTACCAGACATCATTAAAGTTTACAGTACAAAATACTCATAACTTAATTATAAGTCAAAATAATAGTTCTAGTTAAGGTTTTCTTCTACACAGGTAGGATGGCCAGCCCCACTCTGCCCTCACCTCCCACAACTGTCACTCAATTACAGAATCACGAACAATAAATTTGTGTATATTTTCACTATGCATGTAAATAATCTATCAATTAAAAAACATATAGGATAAAAACCTCATTCCCACTGTATACAGACATAGCATTTTTAGACCTGGTGTAGCTCAAGAGTTTACAGTATAGTAGAAGGCTGATTTAGAAGTGCATTCAAAATACATTTCAAAATTGAGATGCATTCTGTTATGTGGGTTAACCCGATATAAAATTCTTAAAATCTGAAAGAAGTTCCCATCTGAGCACGTCAGAATAACTGATTTACTGCAGCAATGCCTGCGTTGCTCAAAGTTAACACTACAGTAACTGCATGTGGCTGCTGTCGACCATGCAGGAAGATATCCATCTAGACTTCATGATGCCTAAAGATCCTGCACAATCACTTCCCTTGCCTGTAGAAAAGATGAGTGTTGTCTAGTTTAACCAGCAGAGGGCATTAAGAGCTTAGCTACCTGTACCAAGCTCTTGATGCATTTACAAGTCATTTATGCTCATGGTCAAAAACAAAATCATTAGGCAGCAAGTTAGCAGAGTAAAGTAGGTGGGAAATTTGTTTATTGTTTTACTCAGTTATTTGAAATGAGTAGCTCACAGGGCCAGTTATGTTTACCCAAGCTTACAATAGTTAAAGCATGCATGGTTTAATAAGACAATCCAGTGTTAAATACAATGTTTATTGGTAAATGTTATTTTGTTATAATGTTAGATGCATTACACACACACACATAAATATTTCCTGTGACCATGTACTCATTTTCAAGTACAGTATTATAAGTTTAATCATTACTACAGACCAGTTAACAAAAACAAACACACAAAAAGCTTATCCTTGGAGTTAAACATTTTTGATTTAGTCTGGACCACAGGGTGTGTCAATCTCAGTCTGCAACACTAGCTCTTGCAAATGTCAAGCCTAGGGAGCTTTGCAGTTGAAGGAGTGTCATGAATGTCATTTTCTGAGGCCATGACAACAGTCCCAAATATCCTTTATGCTGATGTGACCAGAATCCACAAGTAATTGTTTAGATTCCTAAACTGAAATGCCTTGATTTTTGTTCACCAGAGGGCACCATTGTCCTGCCTGCGCCTTTCTGCACAGCCCCGCTCAGGGCGTTTTCTCACTTATCATAAAGGCCAGTTGCTGGGTGCATGTTACAGCTCAAGGTAATGCCTTTGCAAACATTACTTTCTTTTTGCTGGTGTCTTTCTGCGGGGTGGGTGGTGGAATCAATATGTGCAACTTGTGGTTTTGTTGTGATGTTAGGATTAGATGATTGTACATGACTGTCATTGTGCAATGTGATTTAAAATACTGACCACATGCTACAAAGAATTCTGACAGCCAGTATGTGATTTTAATCAATAACCTTAGGAAGAACAAATGGTTCCAGTGTTTTTTTCTTTTTATTAACAAAAATAAACTCAATCTTCAATTGCCTCTAAAAAATATTCCACAATTTTCAGTTTATCCACCCATCCATTTTCTTAACTGATTTTCTTAGAATGCTGGAGGCTATCCCAGCTGTCATAAGGAAAAGGTGCACAACAGACAGGTTGCCTATCTATCACAGGGCTAATACACACACACACACACACACACACACACACACACACACACACACACACACACACACACACACACACACACACACACACACACACACACACACACACACACACACAGAAAGAGAGAGAGAGATGGCCACACAATCTCACACAAACACCTAAACCAACTCAGAATCACCAGTTAACCTAACAAGTCTTTGGACTGTGGGAGGAAGCCAAAGCACCTGGAAGAAACCCACACAGGCACAGGGAGAACATAAAAACTCCATACAGAAAGACCACAGCTGGCCAGCAACTATTCATTGTGAGGCAACAGTACTAACCACTGGGCCACTCAATTCTGTGACAGGTCGACCTCCTTCAGCATCACGGGAAACTTCACCTAAACCCCAGGCACAGAAAGCCCACATGAATGGAGTCTTTGAACCTCTAAGGCCCAACCCAGTTCACAGTCTCGAATATTACTGAAAACAAGACTAGCCTAGTGAGGAGGAAAAAAATATGAAGAGTTCAGATGCAAAAGCTGCTAAACGCCACCTCTGTCAAAAATTTTATAATTATATATACGGAATCCTTTCCACACGTACTGTACGTCAATCAATCATGTCGCATCATAACTTGTTAAATACGCATCCCTGACTAGTCTGAATTATCAAAAGCCTCCAAACGCCACTTACCATTGCCCGTAAAAGCCTCCATGTCCCTAGAACTAATCAGAATGCCAGATCGGATCGTGTGATTTCAAGTATTTTCAGGACTGCACAGCAGTGAAGAGCTGGCTTTTATTGGTGGTGATCAGATTGTAGGTAAGTCTAACCTTATTTTGTGTTGATAAAATATTCATTGGTCAAACTTGGCTAACTAAAGGAAGTAAAACTTGTAACGAGACTTCCGTCTGTGAATCTGCAGAAGGATCGTTACTGACTGCCGAGCCTACTCTCCATCCTGCGTGGGGCTCCGGTCTCCTTTGCTGTGAGGGTCTCTCACACGGTCTGTTCGTGGGGGACCGGACGGGTACCTACACGCGTGTGTCCCTCGGTTGTCACAAACCCCACGGCCTAGTATCTACTATTCTGTTATTGTTAAATGTTAACATGTTGCCATTTTGTGCCATTGCAGTTGTATGAATCTATGTAGAAATCTTTTTATCACAGTGTAGTTTTTGCGCCTTTTGCCTTTATTCAACCTGAGTGGAGGACAGACTGAAGATTTAGCTGATTTTGTCACAAAACAAAATATTATTTGTTAAAACATAGGTAATTACTATATTTACATTTTTGGATAAAAGGCACCTCACCATTGCCTGTGAAATGAAATTAGTGAACTTTACCATAACATCCAGATAAAAAAAATAAGCTCTTTTCAAATAAAAGCAACCAGCTTTAGAGGGTTTTTTTATCTGAACTCTCCATATCTTCCTATATTCATTAAAAAAAAAAAAATCAACAACAGAAACGCCTTCTGAGAAGTAGATTGTGCATAGATAAACTTGTTGCTCTCATTTAACACTTTATTGTTTCCCATGCTCAGATCTATAATGAGAACTGCGCACAATTGGTGTTTCCATAACAACCCTCAACATAACAGAGAAGAGAACATGTAAGTGCTAAATTTGTACATCACATCAAAAATAGTATGAATTTGAAAGGAAAATTGATATATCAAATGATAATATATTACTTTGGATTAATTTTATTGTACTTTTTGGGCGCATCTGGCCCTCACATTGTCTTCTCTACAGAGTAGAGTAATCCTAAACTGTCACTCCATCAGTTTAATGGGGATTTATTTATTTTACTGTACAAGTTTATAATGTGCTCAGGGCTATAAGTGATTTCAGTATTCTTTGCACTGCAGAGTATATGTCAAGCTAAGAGAGAAAAAAATAGTATAGGAGAAAACAGCTGGGTGCTTTCTGCATCAGTTGACTGGATCCACACTTGTGGCGAGTGGCTCTGTCTATTTGTAATACTTGTCCTCATTCTCAGGCTTTTTATACAGTGACATCTCCTGGGACATCTCAACAAATAAATCTAGTAGAGCACTCGGTGAGTCCATTCATCCTTTCTTGGTTGTCTTTTTCTTTGTTGTTGTTTTTGTTTTTTTCTCAGCTGGTTATATTTATAAACAAATCTTATTTTCAATTTAGGGTTAAAAGAACTAATCATCATTACCTACATAAATATATAAAGACATAGTGACAACATGTAATGTACTTTATATTTCCTTCTGAATGAATGACCATATTTCTTGTTTTACAGAAAACTTTTTTCCATGGTCGTACCCCTCAGATGCAATCAAAAGAGAAGAAAACAAGTAAATCCACACAGAATTATCACCCAACTCTGTGGACTCTGCAGCAGAGTAATTCAAAGACTGATCTTTGAAATTAATCTTTGGTTTTAAGCTGACATTTTTCTGTTCTACCCAGCTGTTTTTAAAGCATTACTTTTAAAAATATGATGACGTTTTTGTCACCTGGTCCCAAGTGGATCCTTGCATACTTGCTAGTAACACACCCACTTCACTGGCACATAATCCCACTCTACAACTCCCACTCTTTCACACGCACACATCTCTATAACACACCCACTTCACTGGCACATAATCCCACTCTACACCCTCAGCTTTTCACACGCACACACATGCTTCATACAAACACATACAAGCCAGGTTTGATTGACTTAACAGCCATTGAGCCAATCACAGCCAATCCATCAGAGTCAGAGAACAGAGGAGAAAGGAATAAGTAGCCAGCATGTTGAAGTGTGAGTAACTCATGTTTTTAGGTCCCTATAACATTGCATTTTCCTATGAAAGGAGAAGAGAAACAGAGACAAATTTTTTCAAGTAACTTCTTGAAGATGTCAATGAAATCATGGTATGGAACTATGCTAAGTTAGGCTGGTTAGACAGTTGGAAACAACAGGCACTGAGGACTGTCATAATTACAATGTATGCTATGTTAAAGTATGAGTTACCCCTTGCTTTTAAGCAGTATCATGCAGCATTAACCTTTCTTATAGATTTTGCCATTGAGCTACCACTGTTCTTTTTGTTATGCTAGGAAGGAAAATGAGAGGTAATTGACTCCTTTTCAAGTTAAATTAACACAGTTACAGTAGGATTAAACTTACGCCTAGCACGCCTGCCAGCTGACTGAACCCCTGTGACTCTGAATTGGAGAAGTGGCTACGAAAATGGATGATTGGATGCATATGTTTGCCCTAATATTTTACATAATGTGGATACTTTTGAATGAAAGATAGGCATGCGAGAGGAGGAGGGAGAGACTGGCCAAGTAAGAGAGGAAACAAAGAAATGAGCAAATATTAAGTTTAAATTTGATTATTTAATGTTTACTTTTCATTTTGGGTATATTTTAGTACGTGTCTAGGAGTCCAGAGAGGGAACAGATGAGGAAAAAGGCAGAGAAAAGGAAAGATTCTTCTGCCGGCAGGCACCAACTGAAAGGCATCAGCCTTAGTGAGACTAGAGGAAGTTGCCAATAATGTTGTACAGGTGAGCAGTCAAGTAAAGTCTTTATTCATCCCTGAGGAAATTTTTAAAAATTCCAGGAGTCAGGAGGGGATAGATGAAAAAGGAGATGGGAGATGAAGAAAGGAGACATAGATGGTCAGGATTCTGCTGTGGCAATCACCAATGAACAATTAACTGAACCCTATTTACCCTAATTGTCAAGCAGTTACTGCCAAACTTTACTTTCCAAACATAGTGGAACAGGAGACTTCATTGGCTCCATTACAGGTCTGGTTTGGAAGGTATGTTGTGCTTTTAAACACCACTGGCAACCAATGCCACATCACCATTTCTTCTTCTTTTTTTTTTTTTTAAATCATAGAAAAGCCCTTGAGCGATTCAGATCACAAGAGAGGTCATATAGTTACAGGACAGCCATAACAACATCTGTAGGATGACAGATCAGTTCAGTATCTGCTCTTTAGTGTCAGTGTTAGACAGCTAGAGGAAGCAAGGGCATCTCTGTTGAAAATAATTTGTACTGTGCAGACACTGGCAAGCCAGGGCTCAGATTTAGGGGGGAATCACTGAAGGAAATCTCGATCAGTTACAGAAATAGAAATCAGACGACTATCCTTATCTTGTGAAGTGTTTAACTGAAAGAAATGATTTTCACACTAAAGAAGTGATGACCGGTGGGACATGTGTCAGGATGATGCATCAGGTAAAAGGCAAGAGACGTGTTTGAGATATACTGACAATGATTTCATTTTGCTCATAAGGAGTTAATAAATTGAGCCACTGTAATGCATCTATCACCACTCTAGCTTGAGTGGTGATGCATTATATTGGCTCAATTTGCCCATCAGTGGGTTAAGAGTTAGATCAGAAGAGGTGAAAACAACCACTACTAATTTCTACTGTGGTGCCCACTGTGTGAACAGCATTACACAGCAAGCTTATGCTTCCTTAACATTTATAAACAAGTCTCTTGAGAAGATCAGTGAGAAAGCTAAACTAGGACATATTTTATAGGAATTGCTAAGCCTGAGAATGACCTCTGCTAGACAACCAAGTAGTGGCGCTCATGCTGTGCTGAATATATGCTTTGGGTGAGATGGCAGCAGGTAAGTCAGATGCAACTGGTAGGGAACCAGGTTTTAATGACAAATTTCAACTTGAAAATGTTGTTCTCTGCCTTTTGTGTGCTTTGGAGACAACGGAGGAATTGGAGATTCTGAACCGTCCCTCCATAGCAGAACAAATCCGTAGAAGGCAGACTTGCTGCTGTCCCTTGTGTCAAACTTTAGTAAAAAAAAAAGACATCCAGAGAGTTACAAGCTGTTAAAAACATCAAATTGTGTGAAACACTTTATCTCACTCAGTTCCGTGTACTACAAAACTGAATTTTACACGGTCCGTGATGTTGTGGATATGCAGTTTAAAGAACGATTTGAGCAGGAGGGAATACAAGTGATCAGACATCTGGAACACATCGTCTTAATTGGAGTTGTACATGATGCTGTGCAACGGTACTCAGATCTATGATCAGACTGCCTGGAGATACTACTAGCAATGTTGGGAATGAAGTACAATTTCTAATCTACACTGAAGTTGCTGGTATTCATAAGGGGATAAGCCCAGAGGTCTGTAGCCTCTGATCATGTAGAAACAAATGCCAGATTGCTTGTTGTCATTCCTATGTCATCAACTGGAACTGAAAGAGGATTTAGCTGTCTGTAGGCTCTGTAGGGCGGTGTCACTAACATGCCCCAATAGGTTTGTCACATACAAAATAAGCTGGACAGTTTGGACAGATAAATGACAGCTAAATAATTTATTTCTCATAAAAAAAGAGAGTAAACAGTAATATTTAGTTGTTCTGATTAGCAAATAAACTGAAGTTGTGGTCAGTATTAGCGTAGTTATATGGATTATGGATATAATGTATTCTCAAACTCTCAAATTATACTTTAGAAACCCACAAAGTGTTCTGTAGTTGAAACTGCTGTTTTAGAGTGTGTAATTGTCAAGTTTACATGAGTGAAAATGTAGTACTCAGAAATTGATATGCATATCTAAGCCGGTTACATTTACAAGTGAATTAGTGTGCTGGTATAAATATTTAATATTTTTGGATCTACCTCTAGATGACTGAGTTATGAAGTAATGGTGCTCAGAGAAAAAGAAGACACATACTTTGGCACTCATATCATGATTACACTCTCACCACACTGTGGTGGATTTTTCATATTAGTGGCTGTAGTTTGTCTCTTGTGGTCATTTTCCAAGAGCAAGGTTCAAGCGCTGAAGCAAAGAAGGCTTAGAGCACAGGGCTGGAACACTGGAAATAGCCCATGTGGATAAGGACTTCCATCTGTACAGTATCTATGTGACTCATAACTGTTATGCTGAAAAGCAGTCTTTTTTTAATTGTACTGTACATCAGATGCAGCACTCTTTTTCATGGACAACATTGATCATCAAAAACACTTAGAAAAGGTCACTCAGTGTAGATTACATAGTCTAAAGGTCTACAATAGGAACGAGTTTTTGCCTTTATGGACCGAATGTGAGAGTGACACTCCTCATGCAGTCTGCTGACACCCCTGTCAGAGCTGATGAGCTTTAGAAACTCTTATCATGAAGCTGACCCCAAGGTGGTTTCCTTTCACTGTCAAGAGCTGCAGGGTAAGCCACAGTTCACAGGGTTCCCACAAGCCTGTGAAATCTAACTTTCTTAAAAGTAATTTTAATTTCTTACATTTTTACTTTAAAAAGTTTTTGCCTATTTTTTTAAAGTCAGTTTAAGTGGTTATACTTTAGAAATGACTTCAAGAAAAGTATGTCCCTTGCCTGATAAATTCAAGAAAAGTTAAAAGTTTTAATATTAAAGCCAGCTTCTCATTTATTGGTGGGTTGTAAGCCAGCCTGCCACTCACTTGGTTTAGATGTTGTAGACTTCACAGCACCTTCATGCTAAACACCTCCCTCCACTGGGAGTGGTCTGCACCCTGTTACCTACTATCCAACCAGAGAGATTTTCTATCCTCTTGCTTTTGGTGTTTGAAGTCCTCATTTAGTTTCCATGCAAACACACAGCTAAGGCACTCACCGAACACTAAATCATTCATTGGATGAGGGGAGAGCAGCAGATGTGTGCAGACTATGACAAACAAGTTCAGGGAGTGGCTGAGAGTCCCAAAACTCTAAAAATAGGGATGGCAACCCTCCATCCTTTGCTTTATTTCAGGTTGACCACAGTAAAGCATGGTGCGAGGGTGAAAATCCTGAAAGAGAGTTGGGTGTGGTTCACTGATTGATCGTTTGATAACATATCTTATCAGTTAATCACATTCTGGTAAAATAAATGTGCTTTTTTTCTTCTTTTTTAACCCATTTTTTCTCCCCCTTTTCAAAAAATTACAACCACAAATTACACTCAAGTGAGTTCATTTGTATGGCATGCAGGGTCAAGGTCAAATCAATACTGGCAATCCCTGAGTTACTAATTCAGTTATTACTTCCCAAGTGTTTATTGCCAGTTAGGAAATTTGAATTTTGCAAAATAGCTCTGCTAGATTTTCTCCTCTCTTCTCTCATTCCAACATTTCCAGCTGTTTGTAACCATGTCCTGAACAGCACTGTAGATCTACATGTAGAATGATGAAGTATACATGTCTTCCGATTGCTAAAGACACACCCAGTAGCTACAGAGTAAAATGCAGCTCATCGGACAGCTAACCCAGTCATTAAAAATCATAATCATGATTATTTTGGTCAATATTGAAATCACTATTATTTAACACGATTAGTCACTGACTTTGTAAACATGCTGCATTTATTGCACTTAAAGAACAGTGAATACTTTGAAAACTAGTGCACTTCTACAATTTCTTGAAAATAAATAAATACTAAATTGAAAATAAAATACAAAACAATATATATATAAAAAAAATCTAAATTACAAATATATATATTGTAAATTAAACACAAATAATAAATCAATCAACCCATCATAGCCCAGCAAATACTGGTTGTAATGGCAGGGCTACGATGTTTGAACTTCAGGTGGTTGAGCAGATTGGCCACGAGATGGTGCAGATACCACCGTGTAGCAAATCTGCATTAATTTATTAGTTAATTACCTTGCGGAGGTGTCCCCAGTGTTTTATACGCAGTGCCAGCCCATATAAACAAATAAAATGCTGGGACGTTTCCCCTCCTGGGCAGTGTTAATTTCGTTGACGAAATATTTTCGTCATAATTTTCGTCAACGACCCTTTTTTTCATGACGATAACGAGACGATAACTAAATAAAAAACTGCCTAAAAGGATAAAAACGATAACGAAATTAATTGACACTTTCGTCAACGAATGAAAACGAGACGAAAATGTTTGGCGGTGATGAAATCCAATCAGAACTGATTTAATTTTGTGACAGGGCGGGACAAGTTAGGAAAACATCCAATCAAACACACAGATGCACAAATTTGCTCTAAACCCAGGAAGGACAAACTAGCCTGTGCGTTTTCTTTACTTCCAATAGAATTAAGTTATGTAAACAACGTCAGCAGGGAGAAAGAGAAGAGCCGATGTATGGACACGTTTGTCCTTTGATACTGTGACAAATATCTCGGTTAAAAAAACGGGGGCGCCACAGGGCACGGTCCTCTCACCCTTTCTGTTCAGTCTGTACACCTCAGACTTCAGGTACAACTCAGACCATTGCCACCTACAGAAGTTCTCAGATGATACGGCCATCATGGATGTGTATCAGATGGGAACGACGAGGAATACAGGGGAGTCATCAGTGACTTTGTCGGCTGGTGTGAGAACAACGCACTCCAAATCAATGCTAGCAAGACGAAGGAGATGGTCATAGACTTCAGGAGGAAGCCACCTCCTACAGCACTGGTGAACATCCAGGGAAAGGACATTGAGACAGTGGTCTCTTACAAGTACCTGGGTGTTCATCTCAATAACAAGTTGGACTGGACTACAAACACAGACGTCCTGTATGAGAAGGGCCAGAGTCGACTACACCTGCTGAGGAGACTGAGGTCCTTCGGTGTCTGCAGGACTCTGTTAAAGACCTTTTATGACACAGTGGTAGCATCTGCCCTTTTCTATGCAGCGGCCTGCTGGGGGGGTGGATGCACCGAAAGGGACAGGAGCAGGATCGACAAACTGGTGCGGAGGTCTAGCTCTGTGCTGGGATGTCCTCTGGAGCCTGTGATGGTGGTGGGTGAGAGGAGGATGTTAGCAAAGCTGACATCCATCATGGACAACCCCCATCACCCTCTGCATGAGACCGTGGGTGAGCTGAGCAGCTCCTTCAGTCAGAGACTGAAACATCCTCGCTGCAGGAAGGAGCGCTTTCACAGGTCATTCATCCCAACAGCAGTTAGACTGTATAACACATCATAATGTCTTGAGTCACTTGGACACTTTACCTCCTCTGCCATCACTTTATCCATACAGTCCAGATACATTTTATTTATTACACTCACCCATATAATGAATACCGTGTATGCTGTGTACCTTACCGGCTACAAATGTATATGTTTTGATATCTGTATATAGTGTTTTGATATGTGTGTATATGTAAATGTGTGTATTGACACTGATATATATATTTTATGTATATAGTGCTTATGTACGTGTGTATAGTGTTTTTCTATTTTATTTTATTTTATTCTATTCTATTTTTAGTTCATTTGTTTTTACTCATCCTTTACATTTTTCTCTCTACTGAGATGCTGTAATGCGCAAATTTCCCCGTCGTGGGATCATTAAAGTTTTATCTTATCTTGTCTTATCTTAAAAACACGACAAATCTTAAACAACATCTGCAAACGAGTCACCCAGATCTCCATGCAAAGGTAAGCATTTTAATGTCATGCAGGGTAAAATGTTTTTCCCAGTTTAGCGTTTGTGTTTAGAGAAAATCTCCACACCGCGGTGGATTAGCCTTTCCTAATCTTAGTCCTGAACACTGCCCTGCACCTTTCAGAGCGTGTCCTGCTGTAAAACGCTGGTATTATCTCAGTAAGGTGGTCTTAATGATCACGTGTGTGGGAAGCAGGTGAAATGCTAATGTTAATATTATTAATAATATTCCATAACTTTTAATAAATGTTTAATTTCGTGTAAGTGTGTATAATGACTAATTCAAGGGAACTGAAGAAAAAGCATTTACATTTTACACTCTTTATATTTTAGTCGACTAAATCGACTGTAGATTTAGTCGACTATATTCTTACGATAATTTCGTCGACTAAAACTAGACTAAAACTAAAACTATTCAGATGACTAAATTATGACTAAAACTAAATCAAAATTTGCTGTCAAAATTAACTCTGCTCCTGGGTCCTCATTCTTTGTGGTCAACTTTTTTCAGGTGTGAACGTATTTGTCCCTCTAGCTTTCAGTTTCAGCAATCTCCCTCCAAGAATTTACTGAGATGTATGAGTCCTTACACTGATGTTATGATTATTTTTCCTTATATTAAGACGATTATTGTTATTCTCTCACTGATCCATTCAAGAACTACGGGAAAAAAAGTAGCTGGAAATTCACCCAAGGAATCGACGGTGCTGAACAGGCCAATCAGAATCATTGCAGGCGGCGTCAACCCGACCTGTAGGCACATTTCTCGAGAGGTGCACATCAGGTTATGTTGTAAGATACAGAGGGGTTTCAGGTCAGGACCACATATAATAAACACATAATGCACCTCGTACTAGCATAAGTGCTGGCAATGTCGCTGGCCACTTAAGTAGGTTTTTGTAGGCCCTGCAGAGACGCAACAATGAAGCATAAATCAGGAATGATAATATACTTGCACAGTTTAATGTGACAATTAACAATAATAGTTTTTTGTTGATTACACTGTTTTTCTGATCGTTTGGAGCCAAAAGTGAAATTGAAATTCAATTAATTACACCGCCCTGTCTTGCACTATGTTTGTTCACACCAGCATTGATGACCAAGGGACCACTGGGGAGAGGTTACTGAAACTTGGTGAGAATGGGGTTGATTTCATGTTTTCTGATCAGTAGTTTCCATTTACTCTTTAACAAAACAGATTTTTTTAATCAAAACACAATCTTAACTGTCATGGTCCTGGGTCTGTGACTTTTGGACTTTCTAATTCTGTTAATATCTCTGGTTGATTCTCAGTTTTTTGGGGTTTTTGCAGTTTTGAGGTTTGTACTTTCTGTAGTAATCCCTGGTTGGTTTCTATGTTTATTTCCTTTGGAATTCTTAGTTTAGTTTTATATTCTGTTCTTGGTTATAGTTTATTTGTACTTAATCCCTGGTTTTCCTATATTCTCTATGTCAGATCCACTTTTCTGTGTTCCCATGTCTGTCCCTAGTCCCTTGTCTTTTGTGTTTTGCACTGGGTTTTACTTCCCTGTATTCCTCTGTGTGCCTGCCTCCTTGAGTTGTGTCAAGTCTGCGTTTCTATTTGCATGTTTACTCACATCCTGTTTTACTTTGCCAGTCTTTTGTATTGTGTGCTTTGTATTCAGTTTTGCTTCCCTTGTCTCATTAGTTAGATTCAGTTCACCTGTTCTCCCCTGCTGTCTCCACTTTCCCTGATTACCTCGTGTGTATATATTGTCTGTGTCTTTCTCAGTTCTTTGTTGTGTCCTTGTCTTTGGCTCCCTGTTTGTTCCCTAGCTATGTGTTTTCCCGTGTTGTTTCCTAGTTTTCCTAAGTTAGTGTTTTTCTGGCTCCAGTCCAGCCTTTTTTATACCTAGTATATTTTCCCTGTGAATGAAAGCTGAGTTTTAAGGTTATTCCTGTCCTCCGAGTCCTGCATTTGGGTCCAACTCTGCCTGCCAAACAACTGTTCCATGACACTTACTGTGTTGTTTTAAAGATACATTAAAATTTAATTTCATTCCAAAAAAGGAAGGGAAAAAATAGAAGATAGATCCTCCTTACTGAGAGTCACTAGATCAAATTAGATCAAAATTATGTGCATTCTTTTTAGTTTCTTTAGTTTGTTGTTTTGCAGATTAAGGTCTTTCATTCTATATGTAGAAGTATACTGCTCAAAAAATTAAAGGAACACTTTGAAAACACATCAAATCTCAATGGGGAAAAAAAAACCATGTTGGATATCTTTACTGATATGGACTGGCTGATGTGTTAGGAATGAAAGGATGCCCTATCGTTTGATGGAAATGAAAATGATGAACCTACAGAGGGCTAAATTCAAAGTGAAAAATCATGTGACAGGCTAATCCAATTTGCCCACATTTTCACTGCAGCAACTCAGAAGTTTGTATGGCCCCCATGTGTTTGTATGCATGCCTGACAATATCAGGGCATTCTCCAAATGAGATGACAAATGGTGTCCTGGGGGATCACCTCCCAGATCTGGACCAGGGCATCACTGAGCTCCTGGACATTCTGAAGTGCAACCTGGTGCCGTCTGATGGACCGAAACATAGCATCCCGGAGATGTTCTGTTGGATTTATGTCACGCAAGTGTAGGTGCCAGTCAGTGGCATTCCATTCCATTCAATTCAATTCAATTTATATAGCACCAAATCACAACAAACAGTCACCTCAAGGTGTATTATATTGTAAGGTAAAGACTTACTTGCAGTTATTACAGAGAAAACTCAACAGTGAAAACGACCCCCTATGAGCATGCACTTGGCGATAGTGGGAAGGAAGCACTCCCTTTTAAGAGATAGAACCCTCTTTCAGAACGAGGCTCAGGAAGGGGCAGATATCTACCGGTTGGGGCTGAGTGGAGAGAGGACAAAAGACATGCTGTGGAAGAGAGCCAGAGATTAATAATAACTCATGAATAAATGCGGAGATGTCCTGTTGTGGGGTTAAGGATGTCCTCAAAGTATTCTTTCCACTGCCCGACTATACAACGCGTGATTAGAGCACCACTTTCCCCTCCCGAGTCACCTGACAGTTTGTCAGAATCATTTTGAGGCAGTCCGAAAGTCTTTTCCATGGCCTCAACAAACTCCTCAACACCCCCAGTTTTGCTCAGCCACCCCTGAGCTGTGTCCCGAAGTCTCACAGGCTAACAAAGCCTGATAGGACTCCTTGTTTAGCTTGATGGCTCCCTTCACCCCTGGTTTCCACCATCTTGTTTGGGGATTACCACCACAACAGGCACCAACCTCCTGCAGCCACAGCTCCTTGCTGCAGCCTCAACAACTGAGGTGCGGAACATGGTCTATTCTGACTAATGTCCTCAACCTCCCTCTGAATGCTGGTTAACGTTCTGCCTCCGCCCACACACATTGCACCCAACCTCTGCAACACCTGCTGCGAGTGGTGGGCCAAGAAGAGGGTGGGCCCATGTCTCATTTTTGGGCTGCGTCCGGCAGGCCCCATGGACTAAAGTCTGGCACCAAGCTCTCTCCCTTGAGCACTCTCCCCAGGTCTGGCTCCAGAGTGGGGTCCCGGTAACCCTATCCCAGGTAGCATAAACTGTATCCTTGATTTTTCTCTCCAAGGGGTCATTGGAATTGTCTTTCTCTTGCCCTTCACCCAGGACCAATTTGCCATGGGAGAACCTACCAGGGGGCAAAAGCTCCCAGACAGCATAGCCCCTGGGATCACTGTATCAGTTTTATTTATATAAGAGAAGCTATTTGTTTCGTTGGATATCTGAGATAAATTATAAGATATCTAAAGTTAAATTTAAATTCTTGGATTCTTTTATAACACATACTTCATGTTCTCAGGTAGCTCAATCCCAATATGTATAGCATTACTAAAATAAATTACTGCTACATTACCTGCTGATAGACTTCAGCCGTGATCAAAATATGACAGGTGTGCCGAGAATACTAAAGACTACTTTTCTTACCTACTTCCAAATGCATACAGTCCTTATTCTCTTATTGTGCTCCCTTTTTCTTATCATAAATACTGTCAGAACTGCATCTTAATTTTTTCTGCAATGATATGACATCCCAGTACAGATCATTAAAGGTCATGAAGATAACAAAGGTTTTATCTAATCTTACCTGATCTAATCCAACATAATGTAATATAACATAATATAATCACACACAGGGCAGAGCAGTGGCATAGACCTGCCATTCTAATTTGTCTGCAAATCTAATAAAAATTGCATTTAGATAGGACATTAGCAGATTTCAGCACAGATGTGCAAACACAAAATAATGCGTGGAAACATTTCCCATATGAACAAGTCAGTCTCTAATCTGTTTTAGATATTACAGAGATGAGACAATCCAGTATGACCACTTACACAGTGTATGTCACGAATTGGGATAGATAGCTACAGCTGGTTCTCGTGGAAAATATCTTTGGATATGTGGGAAATGTACCTTTATGCAGTGATCTGTTGTTACTGGCCAACTGCTCTGTGTTTAATATTATAATGGTTATTGTTTCTCACAGTTCATCTTTTCTCTGTCCACTCTCCTCTCACCCAACTGGTTAAGACAGCCCACTTTGTTAAAAGGGACCACCAATACTAAAAGGGGAAACTTTTTGTTTCTCTAATATTGTAAGGTCTTGTTTTGTATTACTCTGCTTTTTAGCTGGCGTAACAGTACAATACCAGTAATATCATCAATATAACATTGAAATATATATACCTCAGTGTTCTGATGTACAGTGTAGTCATATGCAAAAAAAATATGGATCTCTAGAGTACCTAGGTAAGAGTCAAAGATATTTCCTGTCTTGGACAAACTCTTCATCTTGCGCTTGTGTGAACATTTTGTTCTAAGGATTAATGGTCTTGAAACAGCTTAGTTTTACAAGGCTCCTTTCTCTGTAAAGCAACGTCCCAATTTGCAGTTTCAGTTTGAAATTTTGTTATATGGCACTGGCTCAATTTGTGGAAGTTGTTGAAAACTAATGATGCATAAGTGATGATTGTCAGCAGTATCCTGAGTCTCATTAATATGAACACAAAGATTGAAAACATCCTCTGAACCTATCTCATAGCAGTCCATGTGGACAAGAAGGACACACTTCATTGATGAGTGGCTGATGAAATGGTTGCGGTTTGTAGTGTATTGCTCTTCTGAGGGTCACCTTGGAATCATGAGGCTTCCATAATAATCCTTAGATTTTATTATATAATAGCAGGCTTTTTCCTGGCTCAGAATGGGCCTTTGGGGGGTGATGACGCATGACACTAAGCATGATTGGCTTGCTTATAGCCAGACATGAGTCTATGTTTCCTTGTTTGACAAAAATCTATGCATTGTCCTGTTATGTATGACCAGTGTGACCTGTTCATTAGTGAAAGATCAACAATAATAGATGGAAAACCAGATGTAATAAATACTAAATAAATAAAACAGACAATATAGCACTCGCTATCCATCAGTATTACAAATGAACAGCTATACAACTGTATTTTTATTTAAGAACTATATGGGCTTTTGTTCCACAGTCTGATATTGTCATATGTTGCAGACTTAACATGGGCAGGTGGGATGGAACTTAAATCATTCCTTTATTGAATGGTAGTTGAAACAGTCCAACAGAAAACAAGTTCAAAAGGATTAAAATCCAGGGAAAACATTTAAGAAGGTAAAACTTCCTAAAACTAACTAGAAAACAAAACATGAGAACACCTAACATAGAGATGGAGACTTAACAACAAGATGCGGGAAACACAGGGGAGCCAGCATAAACTGAAGCTGAAGATATAAGCAAACTATAACCAAGAACTAAGCATGATAGCAAAACCAAAACGAAGAATAGCCTGAGGATGTATACAAAGAAAACAACCATGAATATCTGCTATATATAAAAATAAAAAACTCAAAACTATAACCAAAAACTGGAACTAATAACTCAAAATACTAAATAACAAATTTAACAGTCCACAGCTCAAAATGCTGGGTCAGAAGACCCAGGATCATGACAGATATATCGGTCAAAACTCCAAGATTCCTCACAGTGTTACTGGAGACCGAGGTATTGCCATCCAGAGTAAATATCTGGTTAGGCACTTTGTTTCTAAGATTAATTTATAATAACCTCAGTTTTATCTGAATTTAGAAGCAAGAAATTGGAGGTCATCCAGGCCTTTATGTCTTTAAGACATTCCTGCAGTTTAATTAATTGATGTGATACCCAGATGAAGCTGGGTATCATCCACATAAAAATAAAAAAGTATGCATTGCTTTCTAATAATACTGCCTAAGGGCAGCATGTATTAGATAAATATGATTCAAACCATTGCAGCGCAGTACCTTTAATACCTACGGCATGCTCTAATCTCTGTAATAAAATATTATGGTCAACAGTATTGAATGCTGCACTGAGGTCTAGCAGGACAAGCACAGATATGAGTCCACTGACAGAGGTCACACATCAGATGACTAGTACATTACACTGATCACTAGTAGATCCTCACCAGACCATGCAGGCAGAAGTTTCTATGTTTCTATATTTATGACAAAGAATGTGACAAAAAAAATTGTTGATAATTGAATTGTTGATAAAGAATTGTTGATTGTTGTTCACAGTGAAAACAACACAAAACCATTGTGAAGTCACTCACTGGAGCCAGAAGTAACCATATTTGGATCAAAGCATTAATTGCTAAATTGTCAGTTAACACTAGCTGTCTCTGTTAGCATCCATAAACTATATCAATGTATCCCACAAACACTGAAAATTAGTACTAATACAAATAAAAATAATACTAGTATTTGACACGCTGTAAAAAATGCTCCAACTTTCGGGGGATCACACTCCTCAGCCTCCCCGGTAAGGTCTATGCCAGGGTGCTGGAAAGGAGGGTGCGTCCGTTAGTCGAACCTCGGATTCAGGAGGAACAATGCGGTTTTCGTCCTGGTCGTGGAACGCTGGACCAGCTCTTTATCCTCTCAAGGATATTCGAGTGTGCGTGGGAGTTTGCCCAACCAGTCTACATGTGCTTTGTGGACTTGGAGAAGGCATTCGACCGTGTTCCTCGGGGTGTTCTTTGGGAGGTTCTGCGGGAGTATGGGGTGTCTGGCCCATTGTTGCGGGCCATTCAGTCCTTGTACAACCACAGTGAGAGCTTGGTCCGTATAGCCGGTAATAAGTCGGATTTGTTTCCTGTGGGTGTTGGACTCCGTCAGGGCTGCCCTTTGTCACCGATTCTGTTCATAATTTTTATGGACAGAATTTCTAGGCGTAGCCAGGTGGCGGAAGGCTTCTTCCTTGGTGGCCTCAGAGTCACATCTCTGCTTTTTGCAGATGATGCGGTTCTGTTGGCTTCATCACGGGGGGGCCTCCAGCTCGCAGTGGAACGGTTCGCAGCCGAGTGTGAAGCGGCTGGCATGAGAATCAGCACCTCTAAGTCTGAGGCCATGGTCCTCAGCCGGAAAAGGGTGGAGTGCCATCTCCGGCTCAGGAACGAGTTCTTGCCTCAAGTGGAGGAGTTTAAGTATCTCGGGGTCTTGTTCACGAGTGATGGGAGAAGGGAACGGGAGATCGACAGGCGGATCGGGGCTGCTTCTGCAGTGATGCGGACGCTGCACCGGTCCGTCGTGGTGAAGAGGGAGCTTAGCGTAAAAGCGAGGCTCTCGATTTACCGGTCGATCTACGTTCCTACCCTCACCTATGGTCACGAGCTTTGGGTAGTGACCGAAAGAATAAGATCGCGAATACAAGCGGCAGAAATGAGTTTCCTTCGAAGGGTGGCTGGCCTCTCCCTTAGAGATAAGGTGAGGAGTGCGGCCATCCGGGAGGGGCTCGGAGTAGAGCCGCTGCTCCTCCACATCGAAAGGAGCCAGTTGAGGTGGCTCGGGCATCTGATTAGGATGCCTCCTGGCCGCCTCCTGGGTGAGGTGTTCCGGGCATGTCCCACCGGGAGGAGGCCCCGTGGTAGACCCAGGACACGCTGGAGAGATTGTGTATCTCGGCTGGCCTGGGAACGCCTTGGGGTCCCTCCGGATGGGCTGGAGGAGGTGGCTGGGGAGAGGGAAGCTTGGGCTTCTCTGCTTAGGCTTCTGCCCCCGCGACCCGGCCCCGGATAAGCGAAGAAAATGGATGGATGGATGGATGGATGGATAAAAAATGCTGTAGACTTCTTAGACTGGCTGTTAGAGTGCAGGTAACCACAGATAAACACTCTCAAAAGGCCATTTGCTTTCCAATGCTACTACTGTTATTCAATGCCACAATGCTCAGTGATGCCAATAATATGTCTAGTGGCCTTAAAGCACCATTAAAAAAATATATCATGAGTGATTTTTCTTTTTTGTCTGTTTGTTTTTTGTGCTATGTATTTCAATACATTTACTGTATATAGATTAAAAACCTGAAGGTTGTTCCTTTGGCTATGTACCATTGCTTGTCACTTAGTGAAAGTAATTTAAATTCTTCTTTTGGATACTCCCTTGAGGCAATGTTTTTTATGAAGGCTGAAATCTCTGCCCTTGACTTTAGATGCACCTGCTACACACTGCCTTTGTTCATTCTGTAATCGTCAGTGGGTGCTGGGTTTTTTTTTCAGTGTCACTAAGATACATCCTGGTCCTTTCTTTGAAAACGCCAAATACGCGGATGTGCTGAGAAATCTTCCTGGGCTTCAGTCTTTGAGGCCGTCTTGCTTAAGGACTTTAAAAAAAAAAAAAAAATTCAATCTTCTGTTTCTAGATGTTTCTGTTTACATTTCTAAGAGGAGAAGAGATGACAAATGAGAGAGTGGAAGAGGAAGAAGGTTAGATAAAGTGAGAAGGAGGTAGCATTACCTGTTACTGTATGGGGTACACCAAAGTGATGCTGAACTGTGATGGGAGGTGACACCTTTCTGAAGCAGTAAAAGTCCCCATGAATCACACAGCACTCACCCCTTTCTCTCTCCCTGTATATCTTACTCTCTCTCTTTTTTTTGTCTTCCTTTGGGAGAGATTGTGTGGTTCTCTCTCTGTTTGTTTCCGCACTGTCACATGTACCTGGTTTAAAGCCCTATGGGATATGCTGGGGAGAAATTAAATGCGTTTGTCACCATTTTCACATTTATATACTCTTCCTGCCACATGCTGTTTTGTTTCTCACTGAATCTTTACACTTGTCTCAGTTCTCAGTTGGACTGTCTCAGCCTAGTTCTACAGTATATGCATAGTAGAACAAATAAACCCTTCATCAGCCAACAAGAATAATGAACTTCCTTGAATTTTAAAACTTTTAGTGTTAAAAGTAATATGATTCTTATATTTGTCAGATGAACTGGCAGTCACCCTTTTTGATGCCCCCAAAAGTTCTGTTTTACATCTATGACAAGTAGTGAGTATTTAAGGTGAATTGAAAATACAAATAGCAGTGCACACCCAAAAGACATTTTCAGGCCTCATGTGGGGAACAGCAGTGCATTTCAAATGGCATTACATCTTTTATGATCAGATTTCAGTAGAAAATATTAAAAAGACAAGTGTAAGCAAGGCCTACATTTTTTTTTTCTTTGCTCACTTGCAAAGAGGAAAAACAGATTTAAAATAGAAGCTCCTGCAGCGAGCAATGCACTGTGCTGATAATCAGAGCTGACATGCTACTTCATGTGTGCAGGGGCAATGGGAAAGCCACTCTTTAGGGTCCTATTTTGTGAGTTTGTGTCCATTTGTATATTTGTTTGTGTGGGGTTGTTTTGTGTGACTTCTTGAGGGCAAAGGAAAGCCTATTCCAATGGGGGGAGAGAGGGAGGAAAAAAGAGCGAGAGAATGAGAGCTCGAGAGGGGAAGAGGGACGTTGATTGGTGTAAGAAGATGTGCCCGGTGAACACAAATAGATTCTGACAATCCCAAATTCAACCCTTTCCCTAGTGTATCTGCAGCAGTAACTATGTATGTCAGTACTGTGTTTGTTATAACTCAGTTTTCAAGGGCCTCTAATACATGTAGCTGGTGAAATTTGGGATGCAGTCGTATAAGGTACTTTGTTTAACAATGTGTATTTAGTTAGTGAGTCATGAAATAATGGTAATCCAGGCTTCTATATTTTTTACAGGAAAAGAGAAGCCTGGATTACAGGAAAACCCCCCAGTATACTTTAACATATATATTTTTAACATACTGTGTTTGTCTGCTTAGTATGAACAACTCTGTATGTGGCTACCAGTATGCAGTGTTGGGGAGAACCTACTTACACATAATAGTTGTTATAATTGTTGTTATATGTTATAAAATAAAAAGTATGTTCAAGTGTAATCATTTACTGAGAAAAGCAACGTATTTGATTCACAAAGCTATGACATCACAAAAGTGTGGTTGGTCACTTGCAATGATGGTCTTGGGGCAGCATGTTATAGAAATGTAACCCTGATTTCTGGTTGAGGTAGCGTTCTCCTCTCGCTCTCTCTGGGGAGTGGGTGTATGGTGTGCTACAGTTTGTCAACACCAACACAGCAGGACAGCGTGAACTCAACTTTTACTCCATCATTTTCCCCACACATGGCACTCAGAGCATGTAGCCCCCCCCCCCCCCCCCCCCCCCCAAAACAAAACAAAAACAAAAGTCCCACCGTAAACACTAACCAAACGACCTCTCATAAGGTGTCATAATAAATAACTTAAATACTGCACATTAAATTATACGGTGAGGTAAATGATCATGAAATAACTATATAATAAACTCAGTTATTTAAAATCATGAATAATATTGCAAAGCCTAGCTGAATGTGTTTTTTTCTTTCTATCCACCCGTCATGCAGGTAACTGAAGAACCTTTTTAATGCAAGTAATGACATAATTGTAGCTGTAATGTTATTACTGAATTTACTACAGTAAATCACTGTATTACTGAAAAATGTAATGTGATTGCAGCAAAGATAACCAAAACTGCCAAAGATAACCAAATTGTGAGTGAAATAACAGTTTGAGTTATTATGTAACAACAGTTTCATCAGTCCTGCTGTACATAATTCCTGTTTTTGCTTTTGTTTTGCTTTGCAGCCAAACATTTGACATCAACCAGCTTTATGGATTTTTAGGTGCTGATCCATGCAGCCTAAGGGGTTTCAGGAGTGGGACAAGGAGGTCCATAAATGCATATGTAAATGATAGTGTGAGTGTGATTATATAGCTTCTCCATTTATTACTTTGAAGATTGTAGAACCCTATGTGTACTCTGTTTTTATTTAATTATGATGCTTTCAGACAATGTCTTCAAGCTAATTATGGGTTCTCCTTTGGGGTTCTTGATGTGTCAGCACATCAGATGACTTCTTCATTGTCTCCACTCCCAAGTTTGTTTAGCATCATAACCAGTTTTTAATTCTCCAGAGCATGGCCAAGCAGCCTTCATGGCTTAAAGTAATGGCTTGATGACTCATTGCTCTGTTCATAATGCTTAGTTGAATGTGGCACTGAAACAGAGCAATCTTAAAGGTACCTTCAAAATGTTTTAAATCTGCCATTTCCCAGCTGTACTTAAGTTGCAAACAGAGCGGTCAGCATTCCACGTACTGCTTGTTATCCTCCTTAGAAAATTGTGAAGAACTGTTTGCAACCTCCTGTGTCCCTCCTTGTGCAAAACAGCGGTTGCTTCTGTGTGTGTCACACTCTGACAGCCTGCATATAATCAAGTATTGTAACTACTTGATGCAGAAAGGTTTTGTAGCGTTTTATCAAGCTATCTCTCAGAGAACACAAAGGTTCATACCTATCTTGAAAAGGGCATCCATAATCCAACTGCTCTCCCTATATTTTTCAAGGTAACTTATCCGCCTATAGTGGTTTAATTAAAAACATCAAGGACATAAGTGTTAATCGCTGAATTTTACCAGCATTTGGCAGATGGTTGATTTTGTTTTTGACATTCTTCCCAGTGAAAGTATCATTGAATCGTCACCCAAATGTGTGGGTGGATGGAGGCTAGAATATCTGGTCCAGAAGGAGTCATCATAAGGGTCACAGATAAGAACTCTCTTGAGTTAGCGCTTGCTGTCATTTGCTTTGGGTTAAGTTGCTCATCTAGTGACTGATGGGAACCATGACGATCGATCTTCTGAAAGTGTATTGATCAGTCTCTCTTACCACTTTGATCCACTCCATCTTTCTCTCTCTCTTTCTCTTTTCAAATGTTGGAAAGTCTGCTTTGCCCATGTAATGTTAGCAGCCTTTTCTTTCTGTCTGACTACAGCTGTTTCTGTCTCCCCTGTTAACATTTTGCCATACGTCGAAAGCAAAAATACGGCAGTCTGACTGCTATGGTTCATGACATACAATTACTAGAGTACACAAGGCTCTCAAAAAGCTTTTAAAAATGTTCTTTGCTTTCCATTAGCTGTTACCTTTGGAACCACAGATCTTAAAGGGTACACGAAAACAGTTACCCAGATGTTATGGTTTCTACATGAATGTTGGTATTACATTAGGATGTCAGTAATAGAATGTTAATAATCACACATACACACATTGTTGTTCTTGTTGGGGGATAAAGATTGGATAATGCAAGACTGAGTATAACATGAAAAAGTCACATTAAACAGTACGTATTTTGGACGTATTATAACTTAGTGAATGAAATTTGGGGCAGACACATTTACAATCAGTTATTCTGTGCCCACATACTCTCTTTCATATAAACAGCATTAATCTCACTCTCCTGTTTTGGAAAGTAAAATTCTCAAAATAATGCATAATGTTTTCTGTTATGAGAAACAGAGATGTGAGATTGAAATTTCATGAATACTGTATCCTTATTGGAAATTCATTGATTCCCTCCTGTCGTGCTTTAAATTTAACAGATAGGGCACAGGACTCACAATACTTGTTTTGTGCAAAAAAATTATTCTATTTTGTTTTATTTAAACCACACTGCATATTTCAGCACACACAGAGGTATTTTCTCTATTGCCTTTTCACCTTTGCTTTATCCTACATAGTAAGTTAAGTTGCACTTTGGTGCTAGAGTTTGGCAAGTCTTGATTTCTAGAACAATCAGGGCAATACAAGTTTTTTTTTTGTTTTTTTTAATAAGTTGGCACAGCAGGGATCAAGACTAGGTTGTGGAGAGTCGTGGGAAACTCAAAAAAATTGTATTAGAAATAAATACAGCGTTAAAAATTGGCTTAGAAAACACTGGGCAACATTTTCAAGCAGTACTTTTCCGCAGTGTCACTGCTAAAGTTTCTGCTTGCCATTTTTGATGCAGTAAAAGAATTATCTGACATATATTAACAGATATTATTATTATTATTTCATCATCATTACATTTGGCATACATGTATATACATATTTAATTGCATATTCATAATTATACTGGCCACAAGCCAAACCTGGGGCAGGATGGCCACATGTGGTGCAGTTGAGCTTATTAGGGAATTTAGTTGAGGAAGCAGTTACTGAGAAAAACAGTAAAAGGAGAGAAAAAATAGCAATAATGTTTTTCAGTGTGAGACGCATTTCCTGTTGTCTTGAAGGCGTTCCTGGCTCACACGGGAGGGTCATCAGCTCACCTGGACCTTTCGTGCAATAAAAGCTTTTCCAGATGAGCTACTCAGGCTACTCCCTGTCTTCTATTCCACCTCACATCAACACTTTTAAGCCATTTGTGCTTTTTAGTTTATGGTTAATGAGTGATATTTCAAGTAAACCTATATGGACTAGGGATCAGTGTTATACATCACAGGTCACTTTCACTGAAAATAAAGCTAATGTGGTTGAAAAAAATCCTGCATGGAAATCAATTTTTGCTTTTTAGAAAATGCATTCAAAATACAGAGTTTGTTTCATGGTTTGCTGGAAGACACAAGTCTGCAGGTCCTGTGGTGTAATTCATGAACAGGTAACTCCATACTGGCCAAAATTCCAAGTATCTACATAATAAAGGACCATTTCTCTATGTGTATCTGATATTGTCTGTCTTTCTTTACATCCTGTAGACTGGAATATTATTATTATTTTGGAATTAGACTTTACAAATAATTTTAATTGTGCTTGTTGCAAAACAATATAATTTTGTACCATCAATTTATTTTCACAGATTGTAATCACACATGTAATTTGTTTTCCATTTCTTATTGATATTTTCTCATTTTCTCGCTATTTAATCTAGCTGGATATGTTTCTGTGTCAGCTCCTCTCCCCTCTAAATATTTACAACAATGACTCCAAGACTCCTACATGAGCAGGGGAAAAACTAATGAAAAACACATAACCTATATTTGTTATTAACATGTGGTCCACAGAGTGTTATTAAAGAATGAAGATTATGATTTAGTTGGAAAGAGAAACACTCTCTGCCCATACCACATGACCCAATTATGATTATTGGTGTGAGACTGAGTGCCCTTTTGTGAGAGATGAAGATGTTATTTGTATGTGTGAGAGGTAGTAAAAGTTGGAGAAAGAGTCAGTTGAGTACCGTTGCTGCAGAGGATATACAGTTAGGACCTGGGTGATAAATACCTCCTCCATTTTATTACGTTGGAGCTGAGCCCTGGAACAAGCATGCGTACAGTGGAGCCTCCGATTGATTCTTCTTTGATGCTCTGCAACTTGGCAAACTTCCTCTCAGTGATGAGAATATTAATTATGTCCTTCCTTTGATATTGAATGTGAAACTCCTCCAGCTGAAGATGACTTTTGAGGGCTGTGTTGTTGATAGTTGCTTTCATCTGTAATGCAGTTGTTCCTGCCCTGTGTTAGCTAACTTTTTATATTTAGAAATCACTTCTGAAACAGAATTCTTATTGTTTCTGTAGTGTTTCACTTATAACTTCGGTTCTAATTTGAATATTTAGTGTCTGTGAGTTAAAGGGTGCTCACAGAGAAATGGGGGCTGGTACAGTGGTATTCATTTCTCATCCCATAAACCCTTCATTCAGCCGAATTTCACAATGACCTAAAGATCTTTGTCGATCTGCCTGATTACAGTGGTAATGTATTAATATATCGCAGTACTGTCCTTAAAGGTACAGTCAGTGATTTTTTTTAGTTTATTTAACATAAACATACATTGATTAGTATGTAATTACATCTTCCAACAAACTGATGCATGCTCATAAATAATAGGAGTGGGTGCCAGTTTGTAGAAGCTGTCATGTTGCCCTGCCATCTTCAATATGGGTGAGATGGAGATTGCGGTTCCGCCTAATTGCATTCAAAGTATGTGGCTAGAGACTGGCCACATTATGTAGTATGCCAAAGGCAGAAGAGATGAGAACTCGTAGGCGTGTGGAGGCAAATTTGAATTTATGTCGCACTTTCAGACACAAACAGTAAAACAGATATGAAGGCTGTTTTATCATCTGAGAAGGGGTCCCCTTCACCAAAGAATTGTGCCAGAAGGGCATCCAATGGCATCCAGTGCAAAATTCTCATCAAATATGGGGAGCTACCACAAAAGAAACCACATGATGTATCATTTGAAAAAAAATTTGTTGTAGCTTTGCTTGTTGCTCTTGTTTTTTGCACTTACTGCTGCTGTAAGAGGTGAATTTCCCCACTGTGAGATTATTAAAGTCTTATCTACCTGCTGTGGTACCCTTGTGAATAAGAGAGCTATTGCAGCTATTGTTAGTATATCAGTGCAGAATGTATAAGCAAACATCACTTTCTTAATGAGAATGGATTTTCAAAGTGCAGCACCTTGGCCAGTTGCAGCCACTGGTCAATTTCAGGGCAGCTGTTGAGCCATTATATCAGACTAAACCTTCCCTAAAATTAACAAATACAGCTAGCATTAAAAAAAAAAATCTACCTCTCTAATAGTGAAAAACTACAAGCCAGCAAAAAATTGCCAATTACCAACAAAGAACATCATAAGATAGTGTTTATTCATCACATGCACAGTTATACACAGTACAATGCACAGTGAAATGTATTAAATGTAAATGTAGGCGATGAAATGTATTCATCGCCTGTCCGACACTTTGCATGGTTCAGAAAGTAGGCCTTCCAAACTACACTGCTCAAAAAAATAAAGGGAACACTTAAACAACACAATATAACTCCAAGTAAATCAAACTTCTATGAAATCAAACTGTCCAGGAAGCAACACTGATTGACAATCAATTTCACATGCTGTTGAGCAAATGGAATAGACAACAGGTGGAAATTATTGGCAATTAGCAAGACACACGCAATAAAGGAGTGGTTCTGCAGGTGGGGACCACAGACCACTTCTCAGTACCTTTGCTTTCTGACTGATGTTTTGGTCACTTTTGAATGTTGGTGGTGCTTTCACACTCGTGGTAGCATGAGACGGACTCTACAACCCACACAAGTGGCTCAGGTAGTGCAGCTCATTCAGGATGGCACATCAGTGCGAGCTGTGGAAAGGTTTGCTGTGTCTGTCCAGAGGCAGGAGGCGCTACCAGGAGACAGGCCAGTATACCAGGAGACGTGGAGCAGGGCGTAGGAGGGCAACAACCCAGCAGCAGGACCGCTACCTCCGCCTTTGTGCAAGGAGGAACAGGAGGAGCACTGCCAGAGTCCTGCAAAATGACCTCCAGCAGGCCACAAATGTGCATGTGTCTGCACAAATGGTTAGTAACCGACTCCATGAGGATGGTATGAGGGCCCGACGTCCACAGATGGGGTTGTGCTCACAGCCCAACACCGTGCAGGACGCTTGGCAAATTGGCCACTGGCGCCCTGTGCTCTTCACAGATGAAAGCAGGTTCACACTGAGCACATGTGACAGACGTGACATAGTCTGGAGACTATGGAGCATTTCTTTGGAGGGCCGCACAGCCCTCCATGTGCTCGCCAGAGGTAGCATGACTGCCATTAGGTACCGAGATGAGATCCTCAGACCCCTTGTGAGACCATATGCTGGTGCGGTTGGCCCTGGGTTCCTCCTAATGCAGGACAATGCTACATCTCATGTGGCTGGAGTGTGTCAGCAGTTCCTGCAAGATGAAGGCATTGAAGCTATGGACTGGCCCGCCCGTTCCCCAGACCTGAATCCGATTGAGCACATCTGGGACATCATGTCTCGCTCCATCCACCAACGTCATGTTGCACCACAGACTGTCCAGGAGTTGGCGGATGCTTTAGTCCAGGTCTGGGAGGAGATCCCTCAGGGGGCCATCGGCCACGTCATCAGGAGCATGCCCAGGCATTGTAGGGAGGTCATACAAGCACGTGGAGGCCACACACAATACTGAGCCTCATTTTGACATGTTTTAAGGACATTACATCAAAGTTGGATCAGCCTGTAGTGTGTTTTTCCACTTTAATTTTGTGTGTGACTCAAATCCAGGCCTCCATTGGTTAATAAATTTGATTTCCATCAATGATTTTTGTGTGATTTTGTTGTCAGCACATTCAACTTTGTACAGAACAAAGTACTCAATGAGAATATTTCATTCATTCAGATCTAGGATGTGTTATTTGAGTGTTCCCTTAATTCTTTTGAGCAGTGTATTTATAGACTATAGAACTTATTTTTTATGATTCTTCTAACTGTTTTTAATGGTTTGTGTTTATTGTGTTGCTTTTTCAGTCTGCAGATATGATTATTATTAAAAAATACTAGTCTTAATGAGACTAATTAAATAAAGATCATTTAATAACAACAATAATAACAGCTGGTTGTAGCCCCTCTATAGGTTACCATTTACTTTTCCTTTGTTTGTATGTTGGTTAAATTTTTTTAAACATTACTATTAAACATTCATTCGTTGGCTCTATTCGTTGCAATGTGTGTAGCTGTGACAGCACTAGGATTGTGATTTTTTTTTTATTCTGTATGAGAACAGAGTTAAACCAATATTTTAAACAAAAGCTAGGAGCAAGACCAAGATCTTATGGCTGTGTGTGTGTGTGTGTGTGTGTGTGTGTGTGTGTGTCAGGCTGTCGAAAAGGCCTCTCAGAGGTGTCCCACAGAGGCCTGACGCTCTGAGGCATGACCAGGTGTCGCTGCACTGGGAGTCTGTCTGCACACTGTGCAGAATATTAACAAGCCTGACCACACAAACAGTCAGAGACACATTTCTATGCATAGAAATTAAAGACCATGACATACATACAGTGCACATATACACATTTATTATTCAATTTAGCACAGGTAACTGACCACACATTACATTTGACTGCATCTTTATGTATAAACACAAATACATGCTAAATACAGACAGAAAAGTCCAAGATTAAAACAGAAAACATCTTACTCACCTCACCCTACTCCCACTTTGGCATAATAATGTGAGATTGTAGTGAGAGGAAAAGATTTTTCTCTGCTCTTTTTGTCTGCCTGTGGTAAAAGACTCAATATTTACTCACACAAACATGAGTAGCCAGGCCAAATAGGAAGCCACACTTAATTATAGGAGGATATGAATATACAGCCACACAAAACAGAAGAGATCAGGAAAGGGCTTTGGCAAATGAGGCTTCACACACTGTTTCTGTTTGAGGTACATTTGTGATGTCTTACTGTGTCGTCATCATGGCAACTTGCCATGACTTCATTAGTGCTAGAGGCAGCTAGCCACAGATTACAGTAAGCCCCTTGTGTGTGTATATAAGGCTTTAAGCATTCACATGTACACGTGTACACTGTGTTTTTTTACATGTGCTTCTAGATTTGAGTGTAAATCCTCAGTTTGTAGGTTGGAATTAGTCAACATCTCTTATTGGTAGTGGGATGGTGGAATTAAAGTCCCAGGATTATTTTTCCTCAAGATCCTTGTGTGACTGTTTGATATGCAGGCAGTGGCGTGCTTCACATCTAGTCACATCTAGTCTACTGTAAGATTTTTGTTAGATAATTGCATTAATGGTCATGCTTTGCAAAATTTATAGTCCCTAATTTTCAGTTTTAACTTTGTCTGAGAAGACAATAGAAAATACCTGCCTGATAGCTGAAGGCTCTGCCTCCCATTCTACTTTTAGAAACTCTGAAAACCACAAGTAAGCCAGCAGTCTGAGAGCAAAGTGCTCTGTTAGGATAATATGGTACTATGACGTCTATAAGATATGATGGGGCTTAATTATTCAAGACCTGCTTTGTGAAGAGGAGGGACATCCAGGTCTTTAAGACATGCCTGTAGTTTAAGTAATTGAATTGTGTCATCTGGCTTCATAGATGGATACAACTGGGTATCATCTGCATAGCAATGAAAATGCTAAAATCTTAATAATATGACCAAAGGTAATGTAACATGTAAATGGACTGGACTCTGTACTTGTCATGTACACAAACAAACTGGAAACTATTTGATAGATACATTTCAAACCACTGCAGTGCTTTTCCTTTAATACCAACAGTGTATTCTAGTCTCTGTATTAAAAATGTTATAAAATTTTGTGAACAATGGTATCGAATGCTACACTGACATCTAACAGGACAGGAGTCCGGCTGTCAGATACCAGTCATTAGTTACTGTCATTAGTAACCTTCTCTAGTGCTGTTTATGTACTGTGATAATTTCTGAAACCTGAATGACTGAAACTCTTCAAATAAACCATTCCTCTGCAGATGATCAGTTAGCTTTTTCACAACTGCTCTTTCATGAATTTTTGAAATAAGAGAAAGTTTGGAAATCGATCTATAATCTAAGACAGCTGGATCAAGAAAAGGCTTTTTAAGTAGTGATTTGATTACAACCATGTACCTGTGGTGCATATTTGTTTGATGATTTTAGATAAATCATATTTAAAATTCTAGCAATAATTTATGGCTTTTTTGAAAAGTCTTGTGGGAATGGGGTCTAATAGACGATGATTCAGAGGAAGAAATTATTGAATTTCAGAAAGATCATTTGGAAAGAATAAATAAATATCAGCAGTTATTGAAATTGTTGTATTTGATACATTTGACTGTAAATATTTTTTTCCCTACTGATTAAAATTTTAATTGTAAAGATAATCTACCTCTGTGGAAAAATGTAGGTAGCTGCTCAGTATTATGTTATCACATGACATTTAAGAAGATTACAAAGGAAGAAGCATTTCTTTAAATTTTGTCACAGCATTTTCAGAAAGACATCTCGTGTACTGAAATTGTTTTTCCAGTCTTGGGTAATCTATTATTAAGGCAGCACAGTGGCACAGTGGTTTGCACTGTTGCCTCACAGCAAGAAGACCTGGGTTTGAATCCACTTTGGCAGGTGCCTTTCTGTGTGGAGATTGCATGTTCTCCCAGTGTCTTCGTGGGTTTTCTCCGGGTACTCCGGTTTCCTATCACAGTCCAAAGACATGCAATTAGTGGGTTTAGGTTAACTGGTGATTCTTTTTTTTTTTTTTTTTTTTTTTTTTTCTCCTTCTTTTTTTTTTTAGGATTATCTGATACAGAACAATTGAGGAAGCTAACCCAAATGAGACTAAAAAGGGCGGGGCAGACAGATTTTTTTCCTCTCATTTTTCGTCTTGTTAACTGGTGATTCTAAATTACCCATGTGTCATGGTCCTGGGCCGGTGGCCCAGTGTTTTGGTTTCTAATTGTGAAGTTCTGTTCTATTTCTAGTTTTGGTTATAGTTTAGTATTTGAATCTTAGTTTCTTAGTTTTCTGTTTTGGTTTCTCATGTTCTGTTTTTCCCTATACTCCCGTGTGTGTGTGTAAGTCATGACCCTCTTGTATTTAGGTTCCCTTTGGTTTAGTTCTGTGTTTCTTAGTGTCTCTCCTTTGTCCCAGGTCTGGTTTAGTTGGTCATGTTCTCACTCCCTTTGTCAGTCTGTTAAGTCAGCATGTTTTTGGTTGGGTCAGTTCCTGTTTTATTTTGACAGTCTTGTGTTCCTTGTGCTTTGTGTTTAGTTTTGCTTCCCCTTTGTCATTAGTCTCATTTGGTTCACCTGTCATCCCCTGTTGTTTCCACTTGCCCTAATTCCCCTGTGTGTATTTAAACCCTTAGTCTGCCTTTGTTAGTTGTTGCGTCGTCGTCATTGTTTTCCCCCAGTGTTCCCTTCCTAGCTGTGTGTTTTGGATTTTGCTTTTGCTTTCTCCCAGGCTTCTAGTTTGTTTATTGCCTTGGTTGAGATTTCTGGTTTTTGTATTTTGTATTTTTGAGTCCCTGTGAATAAACAAGTTTTAGTTCACATCTGCGTATGTCCTGCACTTGGGTCCTCTCCTTCCGCACACAGCCCCTCACCGTGACACCATGGTTGTCTGTCTCTCTGTGCTGGTGACCTGTACAGGGTGCACCATGCCTCTTGCCCTATGACCCTGAACAGGATAAGCAGAAGAGAATTAGTCTAACCATCCAAGCCAGAGAAAGGGTACAGTTTTCATCTGCCCATCTTTGATTGAGGACAAATTAACACCAGTGATTCCCCCAATTGGTGACTAGAGCAATTAAACATCACTATCCTCGATTATTGGTAACAGAAATATTGGTGGGTTAAACTAAGTATTTATATTTAATTGATAAACAATGCCAATTAAATGTAAGCTGTTAAGCAGCCAGCTGTCACCACAGCAACCTCCCTATATCTGTGCCTCAATGTTGCAAAACCACAAGGAGGAAAGAGGGACAGATGACGTCTTTTGAAACTAGCACAGCTTGGCCGCTATTTTAATGGTATCAACATGGCATTAAATGTTAAGTTGATTATATAAACTTTTCATCAATCTGTTGCTTATTTATACCTCCAACAGTAACACAGCAGTAACTATTCAATTTTAGCTGTGTTTTAGTTTTGTACAAACTTGTGAATCATCTCCTCAGTATAAGGTGTTTTTACAGATGGATGGCCTTTTTGCATGGCGAATAATTGGTGAATATGGTAAATTTTTAACATGAAAGCAGAACTAAAAAAAATATGTGAAAATTCTGGCTTGAAGCTCCTTTCCTCTTAATGATCTCCCTCGCATTGATAGCTTTCATGATATTTCTCACAGAAAGAAGAAAATTTGCTATAACAACATGTCACATTGCCATTCAGAGCTCACTGATTTCATGATTCAAAGATTTAAGTAGATTTGACAGGAGGGATGGTGCAGTGGGCAAATAAACTGTCCGCTCTCGTTTCTCATAACATTAAGTCGGTAGAGCACATGCATACTATAATTTCTCTCTTAACCATTCCCAACCAGTTAAATTGCCCCCTCACCCGCTGATCTCATCACTTTCATAGTTCCAAATCCAAAAAGCTGTAGACTGATAAAAAGAAATGATTTCTCACAGTGCTTTCCAGTTTAAGGCTTTCAGAAAATCTCTCTTTATTTGAAATTAAAGCTGTAAAT
This sequence comes from Archocentrus centrarchus, assembly GCF_007364275.1. Taxonomy (NCBI): domain Eukaryota; kingdom Metazoa; phylum Chordata; class Actinopteri; order Cichliformes; family Cichlidae; genus Archocentrus; species Archocentrus centrarchus. Next base: position 26,409,973 of record NC_044348.1, read on the forward strand.
CTCTCATGGAGCAGACATTTTCTGAGTCTCTTGGCGATTAAAAGGACTGATTTGATTGATACGCATACAAATGGCACGCACGCCATCGCCTCATCACTCCAATTTTGTTAGGCAGATGGTATGTAAATATGTTTCACCAAGTGTTTATGTTTCTGTGCATACTATAGTATTTGTACTACTCTTATGTATTTCTTTCCTCTACAGTACGTGTATGTTCGTGGCGATCAAATTCAGACTGTGCCGTTCTCAGTAACTGGTCCTTTGAGTACTCACATGCAGTTGGGTGTAAACACCTCGCACTGCCAACATCAGTGGATTACTGCCATGTTTATTGTTTGTGTTGACATTTTCTGGCATAACAATAACAGATGGAAAATGTCATAGCCTGCAAAAGTCCTTACATATCCCACTTATATTTACCTCTAACAGACTGTCATGAATTGCACTTTGCAGTTTGCTGGAATTTAACATCAGAAAAATCTGTTGTGACATGTATGCAGTGTTGGAGTATTACAGCACTGCCGTAGGCATCCTGGTAGTGAAAATAACTAATTTAGTACTGATGCCTGGACTCGGGAGTGGAGACATTTTAATTTATCATGTGTGCCATTCTAAAAATGCTTGAAGAAGATTGTGCAAGTATGCTGGATGTTCTTAGTGTTAAGTAAAGTTTTATTTTTGAATATAAAAACACAGATTTATTAGGATGTTTACCATAAACAGAATACCCCCAAAAGTCATGCTGGAAGTCTGATTCAGGGTCAAAGGGTTTATTATTGATTTTGAGGAATGGACGTGCCCGCAGGGGGATAGAAAATGTCACTATGATTTTTTTTTCTCAGGATAAGAGTGTTAGTTGTATTTATTACTGATGTTTTAATTTTTTTGGTAAAGAAACATAAAATGTGAGGCGAACAATCAAAGTTAATTTTGAAGACAAAAATAGATTTATTACTCTTTGATGTGGGATACAGTTAAATATTTGAAATAATGAAAATGTATTATTTGTGTCAGAATTATACAATCTATTGCACAACTCAGTTCTGAGAAAGCAGCTTTGTCTTTTATGTGTCTTTAACGGTATCTCATCTTTTATGTCTCTTATGTTTTGAATAGGAAACATTTTAGTTTCTTTTAGTTTTGTTGTTTTTTTCTTCCTTCAGATATAATTCTGTCAGAACAGCACAAAGTGAAACCTCTAGATTTTCCAAACATGGTCTGTTAAGTGTGTTCACACAAACTAATGAGTCAAATGTATGTTAATTCAATGAAATATTACATGGGATACACAAACTGGGCCTTTTTTTGACCATGAGTAATTGTTCTTCTTCTTCTTTAGCTGCTCCTTTTATGGGTCACCACAGTGAATCATCTGCCTCCATCTCACCCCATCCCTAACATCCTCCTCTGTCACATCAACCCTCTGCATGTCCTCCTTCACTACATCCATGAATACTCTCTGTGGTCTTCCTCCTTTCCTCCTACCTGGCAGTTCCATATTCAACATCCTTTGTCCAATATATCCACTATGCCTCCTCTGCACATGTCCAAACCATCTCAACCTTGACAGCATATACAAACAAAATAAACTTTTCTTCAATGCAGAATGTTCTTTGCATAATAAAAGAAATTCTTAAACTTTACAACTTCCCCCAAACTGCAGTGACTTTCAGGAGTTTCTCTCACTTAAATAACTAAAAATAAAGTGCTCTGCTACAGGAAAGAGGTACAAATAATTAACTGTAAATGAAATGCTGTACATCCACCTTTACCCGACATATTACCTTACCAAACAAAAGCAGGTGGAGCAGATTTATATAACAAAACAAATGACAGGTACTTACATCATTTTATAGTATGTTTATAAATTCAACAGATAACAGGACATCAAACAACCATTCTCTTTTTTGTTTGTCCCCATCATTTTTCTGATAACTGTGCTGATCCTTTGCTCTTACTGAAGCTGGCTTGTGGCTGGCTCTGAGCTCTGGACACTTTAGCTTTAGCCACTTTTCCTTTTGTTAGCTTCTTTAAAATGTCTGTGGTTAGGTTGCTGATTAGGTTTGTCATTTCTAATGTTTTCATGCTGGTTCACCCACAGTTTACTTTGGCAAAATTTGTCTCTTTGCTCACAGTGAGGCGCCTCCACATTAACAACATATCAGCATGTGGCTGAGAGTGTGCACGTGACTATTTGCCTCTGCTGATGTTCGCATGTTACATATGAATCAAATGGACCAGCTCACAGTCAGTCATGTGGGAGGCTGACTGGCCGGTCAAAACCGGAAATTTGGGCGATTCTGCTCTCTGGCCAGTCAATCACTACATCTCCAGAAAAATCTTAGTATCTTCAACTCTGCCACCTCCAGCTCAGCTACCATATTGTAAATCTTCCCTTTCACTCTTACTGCTATCCTTTTGTCACAAATCACCCCTGACACTCGTCTCCACCCACTCCATGCTGCCTGCACTCTCTTCTTCACCTCTCTTGTGCACTGTCCGTTGCTTTGGATGGTTGACCCCAAGTATTTAAGTTCACCTACTTCACTATCTCTATTCCTTGCATGTTCACCTTTCTATCTGTCTCCCTCTCAGTGACACACATGTATTCTGTCTTGCTTGTACTGACTTTCATTTCTCTTCTCTCCAGTGCATACCTCTACCTCTCCTGGCTCTCTTCCATCTGCTCCCTACTCTCACTACAGATCACAATGTTGTCTGCAAGCATCATAGTCCACGATGACTCCTGCTTGACCTCATCGGTCAACCTGTCCATCACCACTGCAAACAAGAAGGGGCTTAGAGATGATCCCTGATGCAATCCCACCCCCACATTAAACCCACCTTGAACCTGGATATCTGCATACCTCCATAGGTATGTCATCAGGACAGATGGTCTGATTTCCTTCTTTCTTATTCTTTCTTCATGCTCCCTTTCTTAATGCAAAACAAAAAAAATAAGTGACCTGTGCTGAAGGGATAAACATAAAATTAAATGAGCAAACATTTTGGATTTGACAGTATAAAAGAGGCTTTTTGACGACTGTGTTATTATAAATTCAATCTTTCACAGTAATATTAGCTCAAGGCTTGAGTGAGTCAACTAAAGCAACACAAATTAAAGGCGCTACATTAATTCTACAGCACAGTGCAGTGGTTTAGGCAGCATGCTTTTAAATGTGTTTCATAAAATAATATTACAAAGCCTGCAACTGTAAGCTTGTTTGTCTAAATTAAAAATCAAGTAAATCAATAATGTGTTTGGAAATACTGGGTATAAAGGGCGTAGTGTATAGTTAGTATAGGGTTAAGGGTTGGATAGAAAGCTGTTGGAGATGATGATTCTTTATTGTAAATACCAAGGAAACTGTATTTCTATTTCTTTTCTTTTCTTTTTTTTTTTTGCATCCATGTGTCATTGTCATTATTAATCCGTGGTTTAATTTATGTAACATTTGTTAATATACAGTGTAAGTGTGTTTTGGTCAGGTAATGTATGCATGTCTGCATTTAGCTAATTATGCATATTCATCTTTGTTCACATGCTTGTGTCACGTGTGGCGCGTGAAGGCTGAAAACCTGAATACAGGACTCAGAGGCAGGCACACAGGAATAAACAGAATCCGAGCCTTTATTGTGACTGTTAATGTAACAAAACTAACAAGGACAGGGAAACAAACTATGGAAAAGCTAAACTGGGAAAAATTAACTAGGGAATGCTGGAGACACAGAAACACTGGAAACACAGGAACAAACAATGCCACATACGACGATGACAACAAGGCTGCAGCAAATGACAAGGGGAAGACTGAGACAAGAAATACACAGGAGGGTGATTAGGGAAGTGGAGACACCTGGGGCAGAACAGGTGAACAGAGGGACATTAATGAGACTAAGGGAAGTAAAGCAAGACACGGCAAAATAAAACAGGAAGTGAGAAGACTCAAAAATACAGACTATACACAACACGGGAAGATGGACACACTGAGGAAAACAGACACAAAAGACTCCACACAATAGGGAGGAACACTAAGGAAAAAACACAGGGAAAATTAAACTCTAAGGCTACTGGGAACTTAAATAAATGTACATAAGTAGAACAATATTAACCATAACTGATCAGAAAACCTAACTAATTAGAAAAGTTCATTCAACAAAGAAACACAGGGTCGCTGACCCAGGACCATGACAGCTTGCTGCACTGTGACACTGATTTCAAATGTGATTGCAGTGGTGTTCGTGTCTCTGGCCTGCACCCTGGGTGATTCTGTCGAGGATGGGATGTCACAAGACATTATATCATTTTTAATCTCCCTAAATCATCAAGCTGAAGAAGTGTAGGCGGCAATAATGAAGAAAGGAAGTGCCACCTCTAACCAGGAACATGCCTGAGGCACAGTGATATGTCTCACGATGAAGAGTTGACCCTGAAAGAGAGGGCTTCTAACCTCCCACACATTTACAGTAATAGAATTATTTAGTTTTTAGTGGAGACTTTGCTCAACTTCAGAACTTTCACAGCCAAAGTTAAATTTTTATAAATGGAATGTAAATGCATTACTGAACTGAGGGTTGTTGAATTTGTTATCAAACCAACAACATAACAGGCACCGCTCTTTGTTGGTTCAGTGGCAGCCGTGTTCTCTGGTGCATTGTAGCCTCTGGTCTGCTAGCTGCTAGCACTGTTTGATAGCCAAACTCTGATACCAGAAAAGCCAAGTATGTTTTGTTGCATCTAAATCTGTTTATCTTCTATGAACATTATAGGCAAGAGCAGATCTATGATCAGCAGACCACCCTTTAATTTGCATATATTTTTCTTTTTTCTTTCTTTCTTTTTTTTTTTTTACATTGGAGTGACACTTAAACCACCACTGAAGGCACAGGGGAATAGTGGATTACAACTTCATTTTTTAGGTAAGTTTAACAAAGTAGATATATTATTGTAACACCTGACACATGTGAGGTTGTGCTGAAAAACATGATGACAAATAAGACAAGGTGAAAGGTAAAATCAAAAGTAGTCAAAAACAGCCAATTATACCCTAGACCAGGGATCCTCAAATCCACGCCTTGAGGGCTGGTGTCCTGCGGGTTTTAGATGTGTCCCTGATCCAACACACCTGATTCAAATGGCTGAATTACCTCCTCAGTATGCAGTCAAGTTCTCTATAAGAGATAAAGCTTTTATGAAAAAAAAAAATTAAATAACCAAAAAAGAAAGTTCTTTTAGTGCAACTTTTCAAACCTTGGAAAATTATGGGTGTGGATAATAGGACCTGTGTGTTATCTTGGTGATTCAATATTTGGAGAGTGATTTGTTTGTGAGACAGACAAACTTTCAAATCAGCTAAAACGTCTGCTGGGGGTGGGGTTTGTTGTGCCTGGCACCACTTGTTAAGAAATAAACACAGTGTGGATCCAGTGTTTACTGTTATTCATTATAAAATGCAGCAGAAGGCAAAATGTGTTTCTACACTGCAGCTAAATCAATGAACAAATGAGTGTGAGATTAAGTTAAGACAGTTAATTTTTTTTGTCTCTGCAAGTAAACATTGACCCTCATGAGTGCCAATGTTCACTTGCTGAGACTTTGTAGGTTCCCAGTCATCTAGATCATCAAAAGGATAGCACCTAGCCACTGGTACACATGTGGATTACACCTGAGTCAAAATCAAAACCCAAGAAGTAGAAGCATTCACTGACCACATCAGCTCAGTGGATAAAACTTAAATTTCCCCAGGGAGGATACCCAGGATAAAAGGTTACCATTCCTGGACTGTGCTGTGCTCACTGGGGAAGAAGCCTCATCACTGAAGTTTACCAGAAGCCCCCCCACACAGACCAGTACCTACTCTTTGACTCCCGCCTCCCACTGGAACACAAACTTGGGGTGATCAGGACCCTGCAACACCTGGTGGAAAATGTTCACTCTAAAGCATAAGGGAAAGAAAAGGAACACGTGTAAACAAAGCTCTCATATGTGGTTATCCCAGATCAGCAAAGATGCACAGGAAAGACACCAACTAGGGAGAAAGAGGATGACAAACAGAACAACACTGTCATCTCTCATGTAGCAGGTTTGTCAGAGAAACTCAGGAAATTTTTTTTCCAAACATGACATAGCAGTATGTTCGGACCTCTACACTGAAACCAAACAGCCACTCTGCAAACCCATGCATGGCACAACATAGAAGAGCCACCTCAACAGGACAAGACTCAGCTGTACGTCTGCATCTAAAGGATAAAGGACACTCTTTGGTCACATTTTGGACCAGGAAGACAGATGGCTTGAAAGAGGACTAAAAGAAGCCATCTATGGCCACTGTGAACAACCGTCACTGAACAGAAGTAGTGGCTTACGACACCAGCTGTCACTCAACTACAATGCAGTCTTGAGATCCCTTCCACACTCACACCTAACTTCAGGTGACCTCAATAGGTCACTTGATAGAGTGGGTCAAGGTTTCACAGCAGTTTCACCCAAAATCCCCGACCTATGTCTTTTTCACACCGTGGCTCGTGTGATGATGCACGCGAACAATAATGTGTCAATGACCACCTCCAAGGGGACAACCCCCACTAGGTTTTAAATCCCTGGGACTCTCCACCATTTGGTTTTAAAACAGAAGAGACTCTTGGATGAGAGGTGAAACATCTTCAAAAAACTTGAAGTCCATTCATCTTTTTTCAAGCTCCAGAGACATGGCAATCGATATTTGTTTTAATCTAGTCATGTAACATTTACAACACAGCATGGAAAATCCCATCCTATCAGTCATCCTGCCTCTATGCACCTTTAAACTAATAACACATCATTCATTGTTTTGTCAGGGTAATAAATTATGACACAGTTCCACAGGTAGGTAAATGCCTTTTCACAATTTTTGACATTTTAATGAAATAGTATTTATTTGTTTAAGTTTATTTAGTAGGGAAAATGCACAAAACATTTATTGCACCAAACAGAGCTAAAAACTCATTTGCATCTCTCGCCCCCAATCAGTGAGGAAACAATACTAGCAATGACTTTAAAAAATGATAATAATTTACAAATAAAGAGCAGTTTGATCAGTGCAAAGAAATTTAAACCATGTGAACCCAAGCTGCCACATTCATTCTCACACAGGTCACTGACTGTCGAGGTGAGACTTATTTTAAAAATAAATGTAAAATCTTTAGAAGTACTGCACGCTCTGGTATTTTCTGGTAAGGAATTTCTTGTCTTTGCTGCCTTAACTGAGAAACAGTTTTGTCCAAATGTTGTAGACCGGAATTTAAGAGAACAATCTCCTCGTGTGCAAAAAGGTGATGCTTCTTTTAACAATTTTGCAATAATGATGAAATAGAGAGAGGGGAAAAAAAGTGGAGTTTTTAAACCATTATCTTCAATGTTTGCTTACACACACACACACACACACACACACACACACACACACACACACACACACACACACACACACACACACACACACACACACACACACATATATTTTTAAAAATCCCAGCTCGCTCTGTGAGCGGTCTTTTGTCCTACAAGCTCGGGTCCTCTACCAGAGGCCTGGGAGCTTGAGGGTCCTGCGCAGTATCTTAGCTGTTCCCAGGACTGCGCTCTTCTGGACAGAGATCTCTGATGTTGTTCCTGGAACCTGCTGGAGCCACTCTCCCAGGTTGGGGGTCACTGCCCTGAGTGATCAGATTACCACGGGGACCACTGTTACCTTCACCTTCCACATCCTTTCTAGCTCCTCTCTGAGCTCTTGGTATTTATCGAGCTTCTCGTGTTCCTTCTTCCTGATGTTGCCATCACTTGGCATTGCAACGTCTATCACTACGGCCTTCTTCCTTCATTTGTCCACCACCACGATGTCCAGTTGGTTAGCCATCACAAGTTTGTCTGTCTGTATCTGGAAGTCCCACAGGATCTTAGCTCAGTCATTCTCAACAACCCTTGGGGGCGTATCCCATTTTGACCTTGGGACTTCCAGGTCATACTCGGCACAAAATAACACTAAGAAACACAACTGAGGAAAGAATAACAAAAACCCAAAAATGTAAAACACTGGGCAAAAGGCCATGACAGCTAGTTTCACATGCAGTATACTTTGGAAGAGCGGTTTGGGTCTTAGAATTTTTATGCTCTCATTTAGTGAGAGATCTCAGTTAGTAGATCTCAGTCTGACAAACATTTGATCTACCACCAATGTTTTCAGTAGAACTGCATTATTAGCTTTTGCCTGCAGTGTGACCAAGAAGTTGTCACAGATTTCCTTAAATCACATTTTATGCCAGGGTTAAGTAGTTAAGTAATTTTCTGCATATTTTGTGTATCATGTTTGGTTTGTGATTGTATTCCACACCTCAGTTAATTGTGATTGCATATAACTTGTTATTCAGTCAGTGTTTATTTATAGTCCAGGTGTTATATACAATATATATTTATGTATATAGTGCTTATGTATATGTGTATAGTTTTTTGCTATTTTATTTTATTCTATTGAATTTTAGTTTTAGTTTTTAGTTTAGTTATTTGTTCTTACTCATCCTTTTCATTTTTTCTCTGTATTGAGCTGCTGTAATGCACAAATTTCCCCGTCGTGGGATCATTAAAGTTTTATCTTATCTTATCTTATTAATTCTCACTTCATCTGTGTACATACTTGCTGTGCTGTGCCATATTCTTTGTGTCATTACTTTCCAACATTCTCTGTTCGTTCTTTCTTTCTTTCTTTCTTTCTTTCTTTCTTTCTTTCTTTCTTTCTTTCTTTCTTTCTTTCTTTCTTTCTATGTTGTTGTTTTCTGTGTTGCTTCTTGGGTTCTGCTTACATCTCTGCTTGAGTTTATGTGTTGGACTGTAATCCTTGTCCAGTTTTCTTCTTGTAAATAAAGCTCACCTTTTGTCCCCCCTAATCTGCCTCCTGGTGCCTCTTAGTACTTCTGATTAGATCATAACAAGGCAGTTGCTTTTTGGCAAAGAATTTTCAAAGCTCTCAGCTTAATAACCTCATTTGAATGAATTGGCAATTTGGGAGCTACTGTAAGTCCAGTGATTCAATAAATTACTGGTAATATTTGCTTGTGTGGAGCAAAAGCCACTTAATATTGATGTATTTATTTTGGGAGTTAATGAAAAAATAGTTAATGAGAATAATAATGAGATTGCTGGAATGTTAAAAATGAGGACCATTAGATCATTTTAAATGAATGAAAAGTATCTTGTTTAAGAAAAATATAAAATAGATTGCCCAATTAATAATTTGAAATGTTAAAATCATTGGTTCTTTCAAATTGGAACTAATGAATTGCAGATATGGCTTGCATGGTGACATTGTGACGGTGATGATAATGGTGTTGGCAGCCATGATGATGACTTGCCTTAAACTATTAAGATTCCATTTTTGAGCTGATCCACATTGATTGGATATCTAGCCTGACCTAATCTAACCCCTCAACAGGAAATTGATTTTCCATAATGAAATTACTCTGTCATTGACAGGCTTGTCTGAGAGCACTCATGGGGAGTCCTCCTTCAGTACTCACAATCTGATTCACCCAGTCATGCTTTGGACACCATTTCTGTGGACATACTTCAGTTGTCTTATTGTTTCCTTGGAAGCCGGATTACCTGCCTCCTTTCCTGTTCATGGACAGAATCCACAACAGATGGGAGGTCTTTAGAAACATGCCGTTTCCAGCCATACCAAAAGTTGATCAGTTAGAGGCTGAAGATGTTTTAATTCATTATATCACTGCCACCAGATGAAAATGGATGGTTACTAGACATGTAACCTAAAAGGCCACTTATTTATGCAGTTTATTACCTCTGCTAAGGTGGTTGTGTTTTTGTAACATTTGCGTGTGTGTGTCATTCTGTCTGTAATCACAATAGGTTGAAAACTTTTAGCTGAATTCTGCTAAAACTTTGTAGGGGTGCAGAGTGGGGGTCATGTAAACAATCCATTAAAATTTGCCTTACATGCACCAAGTTCTTCAAGGTCAACGTAATGATTTATTGGCCAAAAAAATTGACAAAAAGACTCATAACTTTATAAGTGTGGTGTGTATTATCAATATATAGAAAGTATTGTTATAAAAATGCAAAATATGTCACATTTGACCTCTGGCCTTTCTTTCAAGGTCAATGGATTCATCTGAAGGTCAAAGTAATAATAATGCTATATAGAGCCATTTGAAACTATGTTTCTACCTTTGTTTGTATTGGCAAGATTTAGGAAATTTATGGGAATTCTAAATATCACATTATACTTTGCATCTAAATATTATGTCACATTACAAACTTCTTAAAAGTACTTCTTAAGAAGAACAAAGAAAGCAAAATGAACATATACAAAATACAATACTATTCCCTTAAAAGTAAACACTGCCCAGAGAGTGAGCTGCCTTGGTGGAGGTTTGTGCTTTCGGAGTGCTTCTTGTGGTAAATGTTACTGTAGACATTATACATATATACAATAACATATATACATATATACAATAACAGCAGTTCCAAACATCCACTTAACTTCAAGGCCACAGGACAACAATACCATTCTTTATCTTTGTAACTAAAGTCTAAGCAAGAGTTTTTAAAATAAGTCTAATATCTGGAGAGCTAACATAGTGCTGAACCACAAGGTTAGCTATGTTTACATGGAGCATAAAAATCTCATTCTCGTCAGTTTATAAGTCAAAACACAATAGAAGTGCTCCATTATAAAAACATCAATCAGAAGAAACAGGCCATAAAAAATTAAATTAAGTTGCAGACGACTGGTTTATACCTTTTTATAACCTGCTCAAAAGAAAAATTGTAATATGTAAACAATTTAACCTAATTAGGTTCCTGTGGATGCCCTCTGTCTGGGCATAAATGTGTACCAGTGTACTCTTCTGCACCTTGGAAAATTGAAGGCATCCAAGCTGAAGTGGTCCCCAGCAGAAAGTTTGTTTTTAATACAAAGCCTGAAGGAATCCAGAGCAATATAATAACAGCAACTGCTGGGACAAGCTGACAATAGATATCTATCTTCAGGAAGCCAATCAAATGAAGCTTCAGGAAGACAAATACATGGTGTACTCATAACATTTACACATGTCAAACTGTTCCAAATATATGCTATTCTGCATTAAAAGACCAGACACCATCAAAATCACATCTCATTCAGAGTTGATCTGTAATCTGAAATTGAAAGGACTTCAATCAGAATACAAAAATGTGTGCACTTAACCTTGGCTACTGAAATTTGGTCTCACCATAAAGAACGCACACACACACACACACACACACACACACACACACACACACACACACACACACACACACACACACACACACACACACACACACACAAAATGTGCTTCTCATATTCAGGACGTTTTTGTGAAAAGGTATCATTGTCTGTTGCTGTGCTTGTTTCACATCCATTGATCGAACAGCAGCTGGCAGCAGTGGTAATATGTGATTATCACAGCATCATGTCTGTCATTCAGAGGCTGTTTGAGAGCTGGAGGTGCAAGGCTTATCTAACCTCAGAAAGACATGACAGACTCGAGCCAGAGCCAAGTCGACTGCTGCAAAACTGTCAAGTGGGTAAAAGGTTCTGGACAAAATTAATTTCCACCAGCCTACCTCACAGTTACCACTCAACTCCTTTTTCTGTTTCACTGCTGCAGATCTATAATTTAAATGAGATTGAGATCATGGATATTGTGCAACATTGTGGACTTGGTTCCCTCTGATAATCTTAATGCCATCTGTCTTTTATATTTGCTTTAGAATTAAACCAGGGATTAAAAAGAAGAGGTCGACGTATATCTTTACACTTGTGTCTTAATGCTTTGTTTGAACCTTAAACTACACATTGATGCCAAAACATGTCAAATTTGGGGTTTCGTCAATAAGCCTATGAGAGATTCTTAATTAAGTTTAGCCAGTTAAAGCTACTGTGCTGGTTCTACTGCCACTACTCTAATCAGCGTTATTTTTTCAAATCAGTATATTTAATATAAATGTGTTTACTTTTAGAGGCAAACTACTGAGTATTGCAGTACTATTAGCGCTACAGACCCAGACCTTCTTCCTGACATGTTTTGTTACAGGGCGTGTCAGTCTAATTTGATTTTGTGTGTAGCAAGACTGCATGATAAAGGTTAAGAACTGAAATTATTTGAAGAACAAAAAATCTTTTTTTCCCTCATTCAGACAATCTCATTCTTATGCACTCATCCAGCCAACCCAAGGACTAGGACTACAGTATGTTGAATGCTAACAAGCTTTTTTTTCCCCTCTTGTTGAGTCAACAACTGCACTTTCAGCCTTCTGATGTGCTGTGACGTCTCCAGTGGCATCCTTTGAAACTGATAGATTATGATGATTACAATGATTAGCTTCATTATTTTTAGAAAAGGCCTTTTTGAATTTGGTGGTTCAATGGTTTGTTATAAAGTCTAATTTCTAGTTACCACTGTGAGACCTTCCCCCACTCTATCATGTGACCTGTTGAGGCCACCTGAAGTAACGTGTGAGTGGATGTTGAGGCACCTGGGAAGGGATCTCAAGACTGCATTGTTGGTGGCTGATAGCTGGTGTTGTAAGCCACCGGAAGAAGGGAGAAACAGAATGACAAAGAGAGCAACACTGTCATCCCCTATGTAGCAGGTTTACCAGAGAAACTAAGGAGAATTTCCTCTCCTTTCCCAGTGTGCTTCAGACCCAGCCACACCCTAAGACAAAAATGGGTTCATTCCGAGGAAAAAAATTCCCAAATAACGAGTGCTTGGACCTCTACAGTGGAGAAACCAGTCGCTCCACAAATGCATGGCACAGCATAGACAGGACAAAGACTCAGCTGCACATCTGCATCTAAAGGAGAAAGGACACTCTTTTGAGGAAGTCAGTGTTCACATTGGACTAAAACCATCATTCAACAGAGGTGGTGGATCCCGACACCAACTGTCAGCCACCAACAATGCAGTCTTGAGATCCCTTCCCATGTGCCTCAACCCCCACTCACACCTTACTTCAGATGACCTCAATAGGTCACATAATAGAGTAGGGCAAGTCTCACAGTAGTTTCACCCAAAAATCCTTATAACAATGACCCATGTCTTTTTTCTCACCTTGTGATGATGCACATGATTAATAGGGGACTCTCCACCTTTTGGTTTTAGAACTGAAGAATCCTCTTGGATGAGAGGTGAAATGTCTTCAAAAAATGTAAAGAAGTCCAGCTGCTTTCGTTTCCAAGCTCTTAAGATGACCATGGACAGTTTTTATGTACAATCTGTGTTTAAAAACAAAACAAAAACTGCAGGCTCTAAGGAGTGATATTAAGGTTTGAGTCTTGTTATTTTTCTCTTCACTGCAAACAGCACCACAACTTGAAACGAGATACATGCTTTCCTCCTATGTTGAGTACTCTTGGTATAGGGATTAAGTGCCGGCAACAGGAAACCAGTGCAATGATCTTGAAATCATTAATTCATCTTTTCAGATTGCACTATCCTTCCTGAACAAACGTAACATGCTTAATCAACGGGGATTTGGAAGAAGCATTTAGAAGTGTAATGAAGTGAGAGGTGTGGGGAAAGAAGAGGGAACAGAATAGTTTGTTTTCAAGGTGACTGTGTAAGGGACTGAGGTTCTGTGCGCAGAAACTTTATTACCCTCATCTTTTTGTCTTCTCTTAGTAATCCTTTTATGTACTCACTCTCTATTTACATGTAGAAAGGGATCCTTTTTGCATTTCATGAGCTGCATTGTAAAGTCTAGCTGTTTTATCTCAGTTTGAATGCTGCTTTCAAAACAACTTTGCAAAACTGCTATTTCTTCATGTTTATGTAACGTTCTCTTCTGTGTTTTTCTCTTTTTACTTATCTACTTCACTTTATTCCTTCTATGTTTCTGCTGAAAATGTGTCTTTTTGTGCATGCAGTTAGGTGTGGGCAAGTGTCAGTCCAGATTACGCCCAGATGTTCTCACCAGTCTGGCACCCACACACCAGAAAATTCAGATCTAATCTTAATAGTCATAAGGCCTTAGGATGAAGGCTGCAGTTATCCCTATCATTATCATAATTTTTATGTTAATCTTTGTACTTCCACTGCTGGAATTTAATATCATATATATGTGGTATTTATGTGTGCTCTATCCTTGAGAACATCCAATGTCTAATGTAAGCTAAATCAAAAAGTGCCCAAACTGTCGCTTTCAAAGCATTCCTTAATTCAGCTCTGAAATGTAGTGGAAAGACGTCAAAGGAAGTAAGAAACCTACAAATCAAAACAAGTTTATGATTGATTAAGCAGCATCAGAGGTTCAAGTCAATCATGTTCTCAGTTGTGAATTGCCTTGCACTGTAATGGAAGTGAAATGGATGATGCAATGAGGCGCTGTCTTCTTGCTCTTCTTTCATAAATGAGAGTAAGAGAATTGTTTAATAATACTCAACATCAGAGTGAAAACTAACATCCCTGATTGTGTCTCTTCTGATCTAACATCTTGTTTCATATAGAAAGATCAAACCATGGCTTGTTTCAGAATGTCAAAACACAGCAGGACAAATTATGATGTGAAAATCTATTTCATGTGACCTTCGGAGTGAACTTCTTGTTCCCCGTTCATCACTATAAAGTTCTCAGATTAACAGGGGGATCCAGGATCAGCAGATCCTGGTTAGATTAATTTTGTTTGCAAAGTTCTTCAGGGCCATGAGATATTCAATCAATCCTGGAGCATTACATGCTCTTGTGGTCACTGACTATGGGAAATATATCCATATCCACTGAAAAGCATGATCACCAACTATGTAATTGGAGAAATGGTAGGTGGGTGGGTGTAGAAAGGAGGTTTTCACCCCAGCAGAGCAGCAAGAGCAGCAGAAATTTCTATTAGAGCACTATGAGGAATTTACCATGGTGATTTGCACTGAAAATAGGAATGGGTGGCAAAAAGTCTCTAACCCATAAGGCATCCGGCTTGGTAGTCTGCTGGCAAGCCATAAGGGCCAATCAGAGCTTTGCAGACCTGCATCTCCATGTTGTTATAGTGTATTATCATCAAGAGGCAGTGCCAAAAACATGTGGAAAAGCTGTTAATTTATTATTAGACTGTAGTTATATTTAAGACACTTTTCTATTGTATTCATCCCAGTAAATAAAATTAGCTAAGAAGCTGAAAGGAATGAAAAGGGAGTTGTTGTCATAACCTTTGTATGTCCACTTTATTAATAATCATATTTGTTTCTTCATGTTTAGAGCAAGTACAACTGCACTAATGATCTGGAGGGAAAAGTCACATATAAAGATATAGTACTGTGAAAAAAATCTTACTCTTTTACTAGGAAAATGGGAAATAGGTTCAGCAATTTACTGAAACATATGCAAATTCACGTGGAAATCCAGTACATAAGACAAAAACAGACAGTTTTAATGTGCTTGAAAGTCAATGTTTGTTATATCTACCTTTATTCTTCAACACATCCCAAACTCTCCTAGGCAAGCTTTGTTGTCTTTTCTTTCAGTAGTCTTCAAGAATAGTGCTTCAGGCTTCTTGGAAGATATCCAAAGCTCTTCTTTGGATGTTGGCTGCTTTTTGTTCTGGTCATGATGTCATGATGATCCCTCACTGCTTCAGTAATGCTGAAGTCTGGGCTCTGGGGAGGCCAATCCATGACTGATAGTGTCCCATTGTGTGTTTTTCTATCCAGGTATGCTTTTACTGCATTGGTAGTGTGTTTGAGCTCATTGCCATGTTGAAAAATGAAGTTGTTGCCAATCAGATGCTTTCCAGTATTGCATGGTAGATCAAAATGTGATGATACTTTTTTTGTGTCCAAAATTCCATCAATTTTAGCAAAATCCCCAACACCACTTGCTGAAATGCAGCCCTGAACCATGACAGAGCCTTCACTGCGATTTAAAGATGGCTGTAGACACTCAATGTTGTACCTCTTTCCTGACCTCTGTATATATACAGTATGGACATTGATTTGGACCAAAACTTTCAAATCTGGATTCATCACCCCATAAGACCTGTTACCACTAATTTTCAGTCAAGTTCATATGTAATTCGGCATACCCTGTCTCCCATCCTTAAGAATGTCTTCTTGACAGCCACCTTTTCACTGAGACCATTTCTGATGGGGCTTCAGCAAACAGTAGATGGATCAATGGAAGGGCCAAATACATCTCTCAGGTCCTGTGTCAGGTCTCTGCTGGATTTTTAAAAAAATTTTTTATTTCTTAAGGATATGACTTTCAGATAATGTTCATCTGCTGTAGATATTCTTTTATGCCTGCCACTTTTTTTTTGTCCTGCACTTGTCCAGTGTTTTCAAATCCTGCACTGCACATCATGCCAATATATATCAGGTTTTCAGCTAATAGCACTTTGGTAATCCCTTTGTTAATGCAAAATAAAGTTTTATGCCTGTTAAACTGTTATCATTTACATTTTTTGTAGATTCGGTTAAAGAAATGTGTGTTGTAAAGATACAACTTAAAATCAGTTTTTTGTAAGCTATCTGTTATGTGTAGCCACATCTCTTGACTTAAGAGCCTTTCTATGCTTGAATAATTCACACGTCAGTGTTAGAAGGTTTAATAAACAATAAAAAATCTAATAAAAACAAGGACTGCACTGAAAAGAAAGAAAGGCCTTTCAAAGAAAAACTTTGAAAGGCTTTCAGAAAGCGTGGATTAGAAAAATAGGTGGTAACTGTGAATGCACTGAAAAAAAATTTACTCATTTAGATGGGAGGGTGGGGATGGTGGGATATCTAAATAAGTAAATTCTTTTTAGGTTAAGTAAATTCATTGGACATACATGTATCTCTTGGTGGCATAACACAAGTTTTGTATGTAATTACCTCTGCCAAGGAGGTTATTTTTTGGTGGCATTTGCGTTTTTGAGTACATGTCATTCTGTCTGTAAACACGATAGCTCGAAAAGTTTTGAATCAATTCCTATAAAACTTTGTAGGAGTCTAGAGTGGGGTCATGTAAACAATCCATTAAAATTTGCCTTACATCCACCGAGGCCTTCAAGGTCAGCTTAATGATTTATTGGTCAAAAATGGACAAAAAGGCTTATAACTTAGAAACTATGATTCTTACAAATGTGGTGTGTATTGTCAACATATAGAAAGTACCATATATTTTATAGGGCTGCAACGATTCATCGATTAACTCGATTAAATCGATTCTAAAAATTTATCGACACAAATTTACTGTGTCGATGCTTCTTTTAAACTCTGCAGCGCTCAGCTGTCTCGGTGTAAGCGGCGCTCCTCACTAGCATTAGCAGCATTAGTGCTGACGTTTTTTTGTGGGTTTATTGGGGGCTGGCAAACCAACATAGAACTGCATTACCGCCACCTACTGGACTGGAGTGTGAATCACTCACGTATACACAAGCACACATGCTAAAAAGCTCTCCGTTGCTGCGATGGATTTCATTACACAGAGTGGATCATCACTAGAGTTGCCACCTGTCTCGTAAAATACAGAACCCCGTATGTTACGGGACTCCGTGGAATACGGCTCCGTAACATGCCGTGTTCCGTACTTTACGGGACGGGTGGCAACTGTCGCTGACATGCATTTCCACGCCTCCACTGCTCTCTGTGTGTCTGTGTGTGTTGTGCTCGCTGAGAATTTCAGCTGCTATTTTTGTCTTTACTTCAGCTGTAGCTACCAGAACTGGTTTGCTAGCGAGCGCGGGCCATTAGCACTAGCGATGGTTCGGTACCGGAAGGCCCGCCCCCCCAGGACCGAGGGGCTCCTTCAAAATATTTTTTATACTTTAATCCCTTATTAGTGACTAAATATAGACCTGCAGTAGAAACGTATTTTCGAGAATGCTTGTGAATACAAAGCATTACACCATTACTCACACATGCACCATGGGTCCCGCAGCCACTAGTTTTTCAAAACACTCATAGCAGGCAGCAGTTTTAACTGCGCAAGCGCAAAGAGGTGAAGCTGTGACGGTGAGCTCAAGTAGTGAAAAAGGAAACGTTTTTCCAGCGTCCAAAACAGCAGCTTTTTCTTTTAGTAACCACCATTAAATCTGTGAAACAGCTGGAGGTCCTTCATCAAGCACCTGATCAGCAAGTGTTAAGGTGAAGAAAAGAAAACTTTGTAGCTGCTCCATTCACCGCTGTTTGTTCACACGGCGAAAAACTGCATTACGGAAGTTAAAATATGCAGATAAACTGTTAATAAAAAAAAGTATTTCTTATCCGATTACTCGATTAATCGCTGGAATAATCGATAGAATACTCGATTACTAAAATAATCGTTTTATGCAGCCCTAATATTTTATATACCATATATACACCCCCTACCCCTAACTGACCACAACCCTCGGGGTATCCTGTGGGAGGTCCTGTGGGGGTATGGGGTATCTGACCCGTTGTTGCGGGTCATTCAGTCCCTGTATAGCTGCAGTGAGAGCTTGGTCCGTATAGCTGGCAATAAGTTGGACTGGTTTTCTGTGGGTTTTGGACTTTGCCAGGGCTGCCTTTTGTCACCGATTCTGTGCGTAATTTTTATGGACAGAATTTCTAGGTGTAGCCATGTGGCGGAAGGCTTCCACCTTGGTGGCCTCAGAATCTCGTCCCTGCTCTTTGCGAATGATTCGGTCCTGTTGGCTTCATCAGGTGGTGGCCTCCGGCTCGCAGAGGAACGGTTCACAGCCGAGTGTGAAGCGGCTGGCATGAGAATCAGCACCTCTAAGTCTGAGGCCATGGTCCTCAGCACACTCTGGCTCAGGAACGAGTTGCTGCCTCAGGTGGAGGAATTTAAGTATCTCGGGGTCTTGCTCACGAGTGATGAGAGAAGGAAATGGCAGATCGACAGACAGATTGGGGCTGCACCGGTCTGTCACGGTGAAGAGGGAGCTAAGCATAAAAGCAAAGCTGTTGATTTACTGGTTGATCTATGCAAAGCTGTTGATTTACTGGTTGATCTATGTCCCTACCCTCACCTGTGGTCATGAGCTTTGGGTAGTGACCAAAAGAAAAGGATCGTGAATACAAGCGGCAATAATGAGCTTCCTCTGAAGGGTGGCTGGCCTCTCCCTTAGAGATAGGGTGAGGAGTGCAACCATTCGGGAGGGGCTCAAAGTAGAGCCGCTGCTCCTCCACATCGAAAGGAGCCAGTTGAGGTGGCTCAGGCATCTGACTAGGATGCCTCCTGGGCGCCTCTTGGGTGAGGTGTTCCTGGCATGTCCTACTTGGAGGAGGCCCCGAGGCAGACCCAGGACATGCTGGAGAGATTATGTCTCTCGGCTGAAGGTCAAAGTGATAATAATGCTAAATAGAGCTTTTTAAAACTGTTTCTTAATGCCATTGTTTGTATTGACAACATGTAGGCATATAGAGAATGATATATATATATATATATATATATATATATATATATATATATATATATATATATATATATATATATATATATAGAGAGAGAGAGAGAGAGAGAGAGATTCTAAATATGATGTTACTTTGGACTTCTGACCTGTTCTTCAAGGTCAAATAAGGTCAAACTTTCGAACTATGCTTAAAATTCTGCTGCCTTTGGTTGTATTGGCAACATTTTGGAAATGATACTGTATATGGGGATTCTAAATATCACATTATAGTTTGCATCCAAATATCATGTCACATTTGACCTCTGACCTCACTTAAAAAATAGTTATACTTTAATTATGTCAAGTATATTACAATGGGTTTCAACAGGGCAAAAAACAAAAGCCTGCCCTTTGCACTTGTTTTTACTGCACTACAAACTTGGCGTAAGGTTGTACTCTCTGAGTGCTTCTTGTTTATCTCGTTATAATTGTTTAAGGGCAGTAATAGGAATTTCTAATGCACTTTACTCTTACTGAGCACTCAAGCTGCATTCAGCCATTCACACACATATCCGTACAGTGTTTTATTCAATGCACATTAAGTTTTTATGTCACGTTCAGATGAAGATTGATGCATCATGGAGAATTTGGGGTTGAGTATCTTGCCCAGGGACAGTTTAACAATACATAGAGTATGTAATCATTTACCAAATGTGGTATTACCTCTCTGTAAGTAATCAGTCAGTGTACACTGAAGTATTAAGACAATATGTTCTTCTTGTTAGCATACTAGTTTGTCCCACAAGAATGGTGCAGCCTTGATTGGGCAATGCAATTTCAGCCCATCACTTAATCTTGTTTACAATGAATAAACCATCTCCTCAGCAGATTTGACTTTATGGATATATTGCATTGCTGTAATAGCTGGGATCACAACAAATCATCAACAATTTAATTCAGCTAAAACCTCAGGCCAGGTACCTGGAACAGACCCCATATCTGTGGTACCTCGGATGTTATTTTGGAGTTTAGTACAATCTGCTAAGATGTTAGCATGCAGTATGTACACATTATGTGTCCCTGCATATATTTATGTTTTCCATAAGTGAAGGCTGATAATTGATTTATGAATTACAATGCTTAATTTGTTAACAGATTTTGCAGTAGCATTTGGCTTCCATTGCTATTGAGAGTTTAAGCAAAGGTGAGAAAAAGGCATTAGTATTGATTGGTCTTCTAAGAAGTCAGAGCCACTTAAACTACTGTCGTCTTTGTTTAATTCAATTTTGTAGCTTTCAGCAGTATATGCTCTTTACTGTGACCTCTAATAAGTGATGTCATCAGCCATCACAGCTACTGGTGGGAAGGCACTCCTCTGGGACAGCCCTTTCTCATCATTTGTAGTTAGAAAGGAATGTCCTCTCTCTAGGCCTTGATTACGCAGCATCCTTTGTATTTAGAGAACCGGCCAAGCCCATGAGCAATACAGCCTCCCTCTGTTTATGTGTGTTTTTGTGTGTATCATCTTAACAACCATTATTATGTAAATTCACCACATGAATATCTTTGTCATCTTAGCATGTAAACATGTACTGACCTGCATATCCACTCATGCACTTGTGCATTTGTGCCAATATATGCCTCCCCGCCTGCCCCTCCACAAATCTACACACATACACATGCACACGCAAACGTCAGCTCAGATCAGAACCACACTGGCAAATTGTGTGCTTTAGTGGGCAGCTTTTGTGTTTAGAAAGAACACTGTAAACCCGGATAAGTTGAATCTATTTAAAAAAAAAAACAAGGTAACTCGCTGCCTTAAATTTTTTGAAGTAATGAAGCATTAGCTGAATAAGTGCTGTGGACTATGTTCCATGTACTTGAGGCCCTTTTGGAATGGAATGAAAGATTTAAGTTGAATGTACTAATAACAGAGTTTCAGTAACTGAAGATACTTAGTTTAAGCAATCATTCACCACCCATTTATTTAACTCAGCTTGTTAAGTAAGCACTGCTTCATTACCAATTGAACTAAATTGTATGTTCTAATTGACCGAACTTATCTTTTATAGTTCTTAAAACTCAAAATGTGTCTTTTAATCAATAGAGCTGGGTAAATTAAATATATACAAAAATTTTTATTAAACATATCTTTATTATTATCAGGCTGTCCTAAAAGCTTACTGAAAAAGCCTTCAGCTGATCCAAAATGCTGCAGCTAGAGTACTGACAGGGACTAGAAAGAGAGAGCATATTTCTCCCATATTGGCTTCTCTTCATTGGCTCTCTGTTAAATCTAGAATAGAATTTAAAATTCTTCTCCTCACATACAAGGTCTTGAATAATCAGGCACCATCTTATCTCAAAGACCTCATAGTACCATATCACCCCAACAGAGCACTTCGCTCTCAGACTGCTGGCTTACTTGTGGTTCCTCGGATACTTAAGAGTAGAATGGGAGGCAGAGCCTTCAGCTTTCAGGCGCCTCTTCTGTGGAACCAGCTTCCAGCTTGGATTCGGGAGACAGACACCCTCTCTATTTTTAAGATTAGGCTTAAAACTTTCCTTTATGATAAAGCTTATAGTTAGGGCTGGATCAGGTGACCCTGAACCATCCCTTAGTTATGCTGCTATAGGCCTAGTCTGCTGGGGGGGTTCACATAATGCACTGTTTCTCATTCACCTTATTTACTTTGTTTATACTCCACTCTGCATTTAATCATTAATTGATATTAATCTCTGGCTCTCTTCCACAGCATGTCTTTCTCTCCCCTCAGCCCAACCGGTCGCGGCAGATGACTGCCCCTCCCTGAGCCTGGTTCTGCTGGAGGTTTCTTCCTGTTAAAAGGGAGTTTTTCCTTCCCACTGTCGCCAAGTGCTTGCTCATAGGGGGTCATTTTGACTGTTGGGTTTTCTCTGTATTATTGTAGGGTCTTTACCCACAATACAAAGCGCCTTGAGGCGACAGTTTGTTGTGATTTGGCGCTATATAAATAAAATTGAATTGAAATTGAATTGAATTGAATTGAATTGAATTGAATTGAATTGAATTGAATTGAATTGAATCCAGAGAGAGACAGACAACATTCATACTCACATTCACACCTACACTCAAAAAAAGGAATTTAGGTTGTCATTACATTAAAAAAATAGTAACATGTTCTTTTAACAAAATAATTTCATGGATGTTGGGAGTGGAAGTGATGAGTAACTTGGACAGTGTATCTTTTGCTGTAGAGAAGTTGCTGGGTCTTGTCTATGTGCTAAGAGAGGCAAGAGAGTTTATTCCTTGTTTAGTAGTCAGCAAGCATCTGCACTGCCCATGTAAAAGTAAATGCATTACATTTTTGGAAATACATTTTTGGAAATACAATTCTATTGTATTTTTTCTAATTTGTTGTGTATTCTTTCCACCCTTTCAACCAGTACTGTTAAAACACTTAATTTATTAACACTAAAAAACTATTCTTTAAGGTAACGTAATTCAATCATGGAAAGTATTTCCACAAGATTAAATTGCTTTCTTTCAGCATAAAGCAAATTTGTTAGGCTAACTTAATTTCCATGAATTGGATCAACTTAATTAAGTAGTGTAGTTATACCACTGTAAAATAAGTTGAATTCAACTAAATTTGAATTCATCTGAAACAAGTAAATTCATTTAGTTGGTCCAAAACATTACAAATTAGTTGGGCTGGCTCTATTAAATTAAATTGGGCCCAACTATAGTAAATAGGTTGAATCAACCTTAATAAATTAAGTTGAACCAACACAGGTGCTTTAAATTGGAGCAACAGAATTACATAATGCTGAAATAAAGTAAAGTAATCATGTGGAAATCTTTTCCATGATTTTTTTATGTTAATCCAAAGAGTTATTTTTTTGAGTGTATGGGCAATTTAGAGTGACTAATTAACCTAACCCCGGTAAGAGAGGCCCGGGCCAAGGTGGAATCAAACCCAGAGCTTCTAGATGTTATTCTAGCAGCAGTGCTAACCACCACGCCACCGTGCTGCCCAACATATCTTTTTTTTCACCCACAAAAGTAACAATAATAGTTTGTCTGTTTAAATTTGGTAAATAAACAAACATGATAAAACTCCGCCCTGCTGAACACTATTACATTAACATTTACAAATAACATTTTTCCATGGAACAATAAAAAACTGTACAAATAGAGAACCAGAGGGTGAAAAAAAAACCAATACAAAAAGACCAAATATCTACTCTTCCCTCCACCTCCACTCAATCCCCCTCCATCTTAGGAATCGTGAACTCAACATCAACAAATGACTAAATAATGAAATAATTTAAATGTGTCATTAATTTATTACAACTGGAAATAAATTCATAAATAATTTTATATATATATATATATATATATATATATATATATATATATATATATATATATATATATATATATATATATATACATGTATGTATGTATACACACACACACACACACACACACACGCGGTTTTTGTCATAGTACCGGCAAGAATTTAAAACTACATTCACCCCTGGTGTTAAATTACCATTTTGTCACTGAATTCTGGTCATTCAACCAAGGCTTCAAATGTGGGTCAGACAGCTTGTGTGCGTCTTTGTTGTCTACCATCTCTGCTCTGTCTCACAATGTTCAGAGTTCATCAATCCAGTCTGTTAAAACTGGTATAAACCAGATTGGGTGCAAAACCCTATGATAATAAGTTCTTTGAATTCAAACACATAATTACAATAAGAGAGACCATTAAAAAAGTACAATCTACTCAGAATTGATAATTAATGTAGCAAAATGACAGCTGTTTAAGTAATATAACCTCAGTTTATTTCAGTAGAAGCTGTTGATTGGACAATTACAATAAAAAAGGACATGGAACAGCTCAGCTTACTCAGAATTAACAAGTAATGTTCACATACTAGGCAATTTTAAATAATATGAACTCAATATTTTTAAGTCGAATCAAAATCTGGGTTTACAGTGAAAGCAAATCCCCTGCTGTAACCCTCACAAACTAAGAACAGTTATGATAATAAATATATAAATAAAATAAATAAATATATAATACATAAATAAATAAAAATGTCTTGTAAGACGAGGTGTACAGTGGGAATAATCTGAACTAAGAAATCACAAATTATTGTTATGTTACAGCAGCTCTGGTAGCCAGTTTGCAGCAGATCTGCATGTGATCCGTCATGATACAATGAAGGATTGCAACCCATTCATGCAAGCCGTCACTTTTCTAGATGACATTTTACTACACGCACAGCCAGAGGGGACAAATATAATAAACAGATTATACACAATTGCATTGTGCATTTACCACAGCGTCAACACGTCTGGGGTTGAATTCATTGTTTTGCTGTGAGCAGCCAAGCGTAGCAGAACTTCAGTGCAGACAAGTATATGTTTTGCCTGTACTGTTGTTGTGACAAAGACAATAACTGCATCATGAGCAGTTTTATATGCAGTTCACAAGGTTCAGTGGTCAGTACTGTTTTTAAAGATGAGATGCTCACTGTTGCTGAACGAGCATTCACGAACATGACTTTCAGTTTGCAAAGCTGAGTCACCAAATAGGAGTATTTAATCTCTTAGTGCCACAGAGGAACTCTGAATGAACTTGGAATCCAGAAATTCTTAAGCTGGCCATGGTCCAAAAACAGATAAAAACAAAATAACTGTTCCATGAGCAGTATGGTGTGCAGTTCTCAAACACTCAAAAAAACTCTGTCAAAATAAAATGTATTTAACATGTCATGCTTGAAGCTAATATAAATGCGAAAGGGTGAGGAAAATGTGTTGTTCTCTTATATGTGATCCACTAATCTTGCAAATATACCGTTAGAGAGCCTCTGGCATAGCATTTTAATGTTAACTTTAAGATCAAGTGGTATTTGAGCCTCTGGGTTCAAAGAAGTGCAATTTTGATTGAATTCTGCGAGCAAAGCACACAGGTTTGTACAGCTAAAAAAATTTTAAAAAAAGAAGTCTCGTTCATTGTATGAGAAGTTGCTTCTGCCTCTAATGATGTATAATAGTAATGAATGTCTCTATGTGATGGAATTGGTTGATCTACAAATCTTGGTGTCATCTGGTGATTTTATTTACCATCGAGTTAAAAAAAAATGCTTTTGTCTAAAATTATATTCATATTATTATTTCCGTATCTTACATTTGGATAAATCTGTATTAGTAAAATTAGTTGTATAATTGCATAACTATTGCTTCTTCTTCTTCTTCAGTGCTGATTGAACTGAATAGTGGCCAAGGACAATTTCATAGCACTGAACCAAGGAACAAAACAGTGTCCTTACCAGTGAGAATTCATTTAAAGAGCAAAGTATGTTTTTGAATGTAACTGACTTGCGTGATTCCATTCATGTCAGGCCAATTAAAATGAAAAGATGAAGAGAGACCTTCGGCTAAAACAGCCTGCAGAGGAACTCGATCAAAATATAGAACATAGAAAATTTTGGTTTGATTATCTATTCATGGTGCCAGTTAATATATTGTAGCTGTGTGAGCATTCTTTCTCTTGGAATTTAAGACAACTGTGACACTAAAAACACATCTAGAGCTGCTCTCAGTTGCTACAATAATGTGTGTTGTGTGTGTTTGTGTTCAAGTGTCGTGTCAGACAGTCAAGGGTCAGAGTCTACATCAAAGGTTTTGAAGAACACAGTAAACAGAACTTGGAAGAAGAACTGTAAAAGTAACCCTTTACTGCCCAAATCTGTCAATAAAATGTTTCTATCAGTAAGTTTCAAAGTTGTTTGGTGGATAAATTGCAGGGGAGATCTGCGTCTGTTTCGGATAATGATTACAAATTTCCTTGGGTGAAAACAAGTTTGGTTGTGGCCTAATGCATCAGTAGTTTTAATTAAAATGCAGAGAAGTTCCCAAATGATTAATCATAATTTAAAGTTTCCCAACAGGTTTAGCACACAGTTCTGTTATGATTGTGATCTTCCAACTTCAGCAGCACACGGTGTTCTGTTTTGTTCTATTTCTGCCCCAATACACAAGAGCTTTAAGACAAAGCTTACAATTTGTTAACAAGGGGGGGGGGGGGGGGGGGTTACACATTCAGTGACCAAATTAATTGCTTTTAACTCTTATGAGGAATGCTTGAGATCTTGTATTTTACATTAGTAGGAAATGAAAAAGCTACTCAAATGCAAAGATAACAGACTTGCTAAAGCTTTAGAACTATTAGGGTTTTTTTTTTTTTTTCATCTGTGACACTCCAACATTTCTTTTTTGTTCTAGAATATTGGCCGTGAATATGTATTTTGTTGTGTATGTGTGTGTGTTTATAAAGCTGAGGAAGTCCACAGACAGGCCATCTGTTGTGATCTCACCTCGCCTCTCTCTCTGTCCAAACCCCTGTTGTTTACCCGCCCACAGTCTCCTCTAATTTTTTGTAAACACACTTGCTTGTCAGATAGTGTCAGAAACCTCGTCCTACCCCACCTTTCTGATGTCACGAAGGAATTTTCTGTGAACCATAGTTGTTACTTTCCAAAGCTTATGTTCCAGCATTCATACGCTCACACTGTGTTTTCTCAACTGTGGGAAGATAAGAGAGAAATTAGGTTTCACAGTTTCCCTTTGTTTTCATTTACCGCTAGGTCAATACATATTTGGACAATTGCACTTTTTCGTATGTGTATTTTTCCATATGTATATCATCACAGTAGCTTTTAAATTAAATAATAAAGATGTTACTAAAGTGTAGAATTTCAGGTTTATTCAAGGGGTTTAACAAAAGCATCAAATTAACTGTTTAGGAGTTACAGACATTATTTTATACGTAGTCCCTCATTTTCAGAGGCTCAGAAGTAATGGACAATTGACTGACAAGCAGTTTCATAGCCAGTTTAGGGCTGTTCTCTCATTATTCCAAATTGTCAAATTGACAAGTGAAGCAAATAAAAGACCTGCAGTTAATTCCAAGTGGTGAACAAACATTTTGTACACTGGAACTCTCACCATGAGGTCCAAAGAGATGCAAGTGAAGGAGGCCATCATTAGGTTTTCAGAGATATGGCAAAAACTTTAGGAGAAGCCATGTAAACAATCTGTTAAAAAGAAGGAATGCTATGCCAGCTCAGTAACACCAAAAGGTCTGAAAGAAGACAGATAAACTGGATGATCACAGAATTATTTCATTGGTGAAACAAACAAAAAAAATTAGTTCTAGAAAACATGTTTTACAGATGAAACCAAGATTGACTTTGGTTTGGTAGCCATACATGTTATGATACGTATAGCTGCCAGTAGAAGTGAGTCACTAATGTTTAGTGATGGTGTGACTGCTGATAGGAGTAGCAGGATGAATTGTGAAGTGTACAGAGCTATGCTCTCCACTCAGATTCAACCAAATGCTTCAAAACTGATTGGGCAATGCTTCCAAGTGGAAATGGATAATGATCCAAAACATATTGCAGAAGCAATCAAAGTTTCTCAAGGCAGAGAAATGTGATATTCTTCAATGGCCAAGTCTGTCACCTGAGCTCAACCCAACAGAGCATGCGCTTCAGTGATTAAATACAAAACTGAAGGCAGAAGGGGAACCGCAAACAAGCAAACCTGAGTTGACCACAATAAAAGCACTAGCAGAGCAGCCTTATTTATTATTAGTTTGTCCAGTTCATTTTGAACCTCTGAAAATGAGGGAATATATATAATGCAATACTTTTGTGAAAGCCCATCCATTGAAGCTGAAAGTCTTCAATTCAGTCACATCTTGGTTATTTATTTTATGATTTAGAATCCACCGTGAGGCAAAATTACAAAAATGGCCTCATTCTCCAAATATTCATGGAACTATCTGTATTATTCAATCCATGGCCATCTCCCTCCTCTCTTTATGACAGTCATCTTTTCCTTGTGCCTTCACTGTGGCCTGTATGAAATGATTTATGAACCCTTTTCCTTTTATGACAGCGTCTGACATTACATCTGACAGTAAAAAGTATTCCTGAAATCCTATAACCTGGTTTTCTCTCGTACCTCTGATATATAAGTAAAAAATACAAGCCACTAAAAAGAAACCAATAGACCATAATTCAAACACATAGCATACCCAAAGGTGGGAAGTAACGAAGTACAAATACTTCGTTACTGTACTTAAGTAGATTTTTCAGGTATCTGTACTTTACTTGAGTATTTATTTTTCTGAGTACTTTTTACTTTTACTCCCTACATTTTTACACAAGTATCTGTACTTTCTACTTCTTACATTTTCAAACAGACTCGTAACTTTTTAACACGTCAGAGAGAAGTTTGAATTTCCGGTCAGTGCGCCGTCAAACATCAAACGATCTGAGCCTAAACGGAGGAATAATCGTACTGGCGTATCCTCCATCCCCGAGGCTTATCAGGTACAAAGGGATTAAATAAGCAAACCCATATAATTAATGTATCGTTTATAGCGCTATAATCAGGGGTTACAGCGAGCCGGACCGAGTCCATAAGTTGTGCTCGCGGGACATACTGAAGAAGAGCGAGCATAAAGGGAGTAACCTGTGGCAGGTAAACACAACGTTTCTAAATGCTCAACAAATATCAGCAAAAACACAAAGTGTGTGCAGTTTGTCACACAGTGTGTCTGCTAGCTAAAAGAACAGCTGCTGTATTTCCAAAGATGTAAGAAAGAGGAAGGAGAGAGCAGCAGGTCAGCTGATCACAGCCTGCACACCAACATCATTTACTGCAGCTACAATAGAAAGCTGTGATTCTTCTCCCCATGCAGAGCCACTACAGCTGATCTTAGGGTTCCTCCACCTTCTGAGTCCCACTGTAACCCCTGAGTATCCTCATGTTGGTGTTGTCAGGACTCGAGGAGGAAGAGGACACACAAGCGGTGGCTGATGAAAGCAAGGTGCAAGTTTATTTACAGTGATCGAGAAAGGTGCAAAGACAAGGGGGTCCAGGGAGGCGAGGGGGGAGGCGGCTGAAGCGGGTCGAGAGGCTGAAGGAATTCCCAGGTGGTGAGGGGCCAGCTGTGGTACGGCGTGGACGGCGGGTTGACGAAAAGCCGGGGTTCCGAAAGGACGAGCAGGAACTGACACGGGGATCTGAAAAAGGAGCGAACACGAAGAGCAGGTAAGTAATATAAATACACGAAAGCGAGAGTCACACAAGAGAGCCGGTACTAACTGAGAAGTAGTCAATGATCCAGCGAAGAGTGATGGTCTGCTGGCAGCTTAAAGAGACCCTGCCTGATGGCTTGATCCGTAGCAGGTGTGGTGATCTCCGCCCTAGGGAGGCGGAGACACCGGAACCTCCGCTGTGGCCCGCAGGACAAACACACATGTATACAGACACACACACACACACACAGACCCTCCCCCTAGGTTATGACAGTACCCCCTCCTCAACGGGAGCCTCCTGGCGACCGAAACTTCTCGGGATGGCGCCGCCGGAACTCCCGCACCATGGCCGCATCCAGAATGTTAGCTCGGGACACCCAGGATCGCTCTTCGGGACCGTAGCCCTCCCAGTCCACCAAGAACTGATAACCCCGCCCCCGACGGCGGGCGTCCATAATGCGACGGACGGTGTAGATCCGCTGGCCATCGAGAAAACGGGCAGGAGGAGGTGAGGCAGCTGGAGGGCACAAAGGACTGGTGGCAACAGGCTTAAGTTGGGAGACATGGAAGACGTTATGGATGCGCATGGTACGAGGGAGTTTGAGGCGGACAGACACAGGGTTAACGATGGAGTCGATCTCGAAGGGCCCCAGGAAGGTGGGGGCCAGTTTCCTAGACTCGGCACGGACTGGAACATTTTTCGTGGAGAGCCATACCTTTTGGCCTGGTTGGTAGTCCGGCGCAGGGGTCCGATGGCGATCAGCGATGCGTTTGTTTTGCTCCTTCGTCCGAAGCAGAGCTGCGCGGGTGGACCTCCATAGCCGGCGACAGCGGCGAAGGTGATGCTGGACGGAGGGAATGGTGAGATCCTCCTCGATGGCAGGGAGGAGTGGCGGTTGGAAACCCAAGGAGGCCTCGAAGGGGGACACCCCTGTGGCGGAGGAGGAGAGAGAGTTATGTGCATACTCAACCCACGCCAAGTGGGAACTCCAGGTGGCCTGATTGGTGGACGCCACGCATCGTAATGCTGCCTCCAACTCCTGGTTGGCCCGTTCCGTCTGCCCATTTGTCTGAGGATGATAACCAGAGGAGAGGCTCACCTTGGCTCCGAGAGATGTACAGAACTCCTTCCAGACCTGAGATGTGAACTGGGGCCCCCGATCCGACACGATGTCTTCAGGAATCCCATGGAGCCGAAAAACGTGGGTGGTGAGAAGCCGGGCCGTCTCCAAGGCGGAGGGGAGCTTGGGTAGCGCAACGAAGTGGGTGGCCTTGGAAAACCGGTCGATAATGGTCAGGACCACGGTGTTTCCTTCAGAGGGAGGAAGTCCTGTGACGAAGTCCAGAGCTATGTGAGACCACGGTCGCTTAGGGGTGGGTAAGGGCCGGAGGAGACCTGATGGAGGTGACAGAGAAGGTTTATTTTGTGCACAAACGCTGCATGCTGCCACGTACTCACGGGTATCCTTAATCAATGTAGGCCACCAGAAATAACGCTGGAGGAAGGCCACAGTGCGATTGGCCCCGGGATGGCACGTGAATTTGGCTGCGTGTCCCCATTGCAGTACGCGGCTTCGCACTCAAGAGGGAACATAAAGGCGGTTGGGGGGTCCCGTCCCAGGATCTGGTTCAGTCTGTAGAGCTGCCTGAATGGCGGATTCGATCTCCCAGGTGATGGCTCCAATGACGCAAGAGGGAGGCAAGACAAACTCTGGCTGCGAGGAGGAGTCCGTGGAGCTGAACTGTCGGGACAGAGCGTCGGGCTTGACATTCCGTGATCCAGGTCTATAAGAGATAGTAAAGTTAAATCGGGTAAAAAACAAGGCCCACCTGGCCTGCCAGGGTTTCAAACGTCTGGCGGTTCGCAGATAGGCCAGGTTCTTGTGATCAGTCCAGACCAAGAAGGGATGCGTCGCGCCCTCCAGCCAGTGCCACCATTCCTCCAAGGCTAGTTTGATGGCCAGCAGCTCCCGGTCCCCTACGTCGTAATTCCGTTCTGCCGGGGAGAGGCGGCGAGAGAAGAAGGCGCAGGGTCGGAGGCTACCCATGGACTGTTGGGACAACACTGCCCCTACCCCCACGTCGAACGCGTCCACCTCCACGACGAATGAGTTGGATAGGTCAGGTTGGATGAGGATGGGTGCGGAGGCAAACCGACCCTTCAGGAGCGCGAAAGCCTCTGCAGCGGCGGGGGTCCATCTGAAAGGAATCTTGGGAGAGGTGAGAGAGGTCAGAACATGGGTGATGGAGCTGTAATCTTTAATGAAGCGGCGGTAGAAATTGGCGAAGCCCAGAAAACGCTGCAGCTGTTTCCGATCCGCTGGCTCGGGCCAATCCAGGACCGCTTGTACCTTAACTGGGTCCGCCTTGATCTGCCCTTTACCAATAATGTATCCCAAGAACGCCGTGGACTCCACATGAAACTCGCACTTCTCCCCCTTCACGAACAGACGATTCTCCAGTAACCGCTGCAACACCTGCCGCACATGTCCCTGATGCTCCTGTAATGAGGATGAGAAGATCAAAATATCATCGAGATAGACAAACACAAAATGATTGATGAAGTCCCGGAGTATGTCGTTTACGAGGGCCTGGAACACAGCTGGCGCGTTGGTTAGGCCGAAGGGCATGACAAGATACTCGAAGTGGCCGAGGTGAGTGTTGAAGGCAGTCTTCCACTCGTCTCCCTGCCGGATCCGGACGAGATGGTAAGCGTTCCGGAGATCCAGTTTGGTGAAGACGGCTGCCCCCTGCAGGAGCTCAAAGGCAGAGGTGAGAAGTGGCAAAGGATATTTGTTGCGCACAGTGATTTCGTTCAGACCGCGGTAGTCAATACAGGGCCGGAGGGTCTTGTCCTTCTTGGCCACGAAGAAAAACCCCGCGCCCATTGGAGAGGTGGAGGGTCGAATCAGACCGGACGCCCGAGCTTCGGTGATATATTTTTCCATGGCATCCCGTTCCTGCGGAGAGATGCTGTAGAGGCGGCTGGAGGGGTAGGGCGCCCCCGGGATGAGGTCGATGGCGCAGTCGTAAGGCCGGTGGGGAGGCAGGGAAACAGCCCGGTCCTTATTGAATACTTCAGCGAGGTCGTGATAGATCGAGGGGACGCCGGACAGGTCAGGTGGGGTCCCCTCCCCCAAATCGGTGGACCGAGGGAGAGAGGGAGTTGCGGATCTGAGGCAGCGCTGGTGGCACCGCTCACTCCAACCCGAGATGCTGCGATTCGCCCAGTTGATCTGTGGATTGTGCAGTTGCAACCAGGGAAAGCCGAGGACGATGGGCGTCTGTGCAGAGTCAAACAGGTAAAAGGAGAGCCGTTCAGAGTGATTACCCGACAGAGTCACAGAAAGCGGTTGGGTCTTATGAGTGATTTCAGAAAGCTCGGCGCCGTCCAGAGCGGAGACCAGGAGAGGCGTGGGTAGCGCTGTGGATGGAACACCCCACTGCTGGGCGAGGGCACGGTCCATGAGATTTTTTTCAGCTCCGGAATCGAGGAGTGCCAAGACTGTGTGACTGCCTGATGGAAGATTTATCCTTGTCTGAAGCGTGAATCTGGGCAGGGAGGAGCATGCGTTAGCTTGACCCGCCAGTATCCCCACCATTACTGACGGGCGCGGTCTTTTGGGCAAACAGGGCATGACGCGATGTAGTGGCCCTTTTTGCCACAGTAGATGCACTCCCCCGCCTCCCATCTCCGTCGTCGCTCAGAGAGAGACAGCCGTGCGCGGCCGAGTTGCATGGGTTGCTCCTCCGCGCCGCAAGGGGGCGCCGTAGCCGGGCTGTCGTCCGCTAGGAGGCTCCTCCGGTCCGCGGAAACCGCCCGGCGAGGGGCATGCTGGGAGTTGTAGTTCCTCGGAGTCCGTCGTGCTCTCAGGCGGTCATCTACATGGATACACAATGAAATCACGGCCTCCAAGGACTGAGGCAAATCCCTAGTGGCAAGTTCATACTTGAGATCATCATTAATATTGTTCAGGAATACTCCCCTGAGCGCCTTTTCCTCCCAGCCGGCCTCCTCCGCGAGGATCCGGAAATCCACGGAGAAATCCGCCATGCTCTGTTGTCCCTGCCGCAGGCTGAGCAACTTCTGGGATGCGGATTCGGGGCTGGTTCCTTTATCAAACACCTCCTTAAATCGAGACAAGAACGCATGGAAAGACAGATCGGGGTTTCCCCGTAACACAGCGTGCCCCCACTCTAATGCTCTACCGCGGAACAGATTGACCATAAAACCAATCTTTGCACAATCAGAAGCGTAGGCAATTTCTCTGTTGCCGGAAAACGAGGGAACATTGGGTGAGGAACCCTCCACATTTCCCTAACTCACCGCGGAACACCTCCGGGATGGGCAGGGCTTTCTCCAACGCTACGGCGGGCTCGGTCGCGGAAGCCAAACCAGCCGGCGGATCTGGCGGCGGAGGGGATAAATCCTGGTGACGGGGCGTAGCGGATGACATGGTGGATTCCAACATACCTCGGAGATCGGCGAGCTGTTGGGTGGCTGCGCCCAGCTGACTGGAAACCAGACGGAGCATATGGTCGTGACGCTGGAGGGTTTCCTCTTGAATAGCCAGGGCCCGATGAACCGGATCAGCGTCCGCGGTGTCCGGTTTTGGCTGGATCATTCTGTCAGGACTCGAGGAGGAAGAGGACACACAAGCGGTGGCTGATGAAAGCAAGGTGCAAGTTTATTTACAGTGATCGAGAAAGGTGCAAAGACAAGGGGGTCCAGGGAGGCGAGGGGGGAGGCGGCTGAAGCGGGTCGAGAGGCTGAAGGAATTCCCAGGTGGTGAGGGGCCAGCTGTGGTACGGCGTGGACGGCGGGTTGACGAAAAGCCGGGGTTCCGAAAGGACGAGCAGGAACTGACACGGGGATCTGAAAAAGGAGCGAACACGAAGAGCAGGTAAGTAATATAAATACACGAAAGCGAGAGTCACACAAGAGAGCCGGTACTAACTGAGAAGTAGTCAATGATCCAGCGAAGAGTGATGGTCTGCTGGCAGCTTAAAGAGACCCTGCCTGATGGCTTGATCCGTAGCAGGTGTGGTGATCTCCGCCCTAGGGAGGCGGAGACACCGGAACCTCCGCTGTGGCCCGCAGGACAAACACACATGTATACAGACACACACACACACACACACACAGACCCTCCCCCTAGGTTATGACAGGTGTTTAGGTGGAGGCACAGTCACCCTCTACTATGGAGGACACAGAGAACAGAGCTGTGTTTAAATTCACTTTCACAGTTTGTGTCCTACATAACAGATTCCAGCTGAGTGCATTCATTAGAATTAAAATTTAGATTGGAATAACGTTTGTATTCTCGTGTATTACATTCTCATGTATGTATCATGTATTATTTTATATTATTACAATAATATAGAATATAATATAGAATATATTATACAATAATATAGAATGATTTGTGTTACACAAAAATAGTTGTTAGAAACGTCCTCCAAAGAGCTACTTTTACTTTCTTACTTTGAGTACATTTCAGAGCCTGTACTTTTTTATTTTTACTTAAGTAAAGAAGTTGAACTAGTACTTCAACTTTTACCAAAGTATTTTTTAACACAAGTACTTGTACTTCTACTCAAGTACAGAATCTCAGTACTTTTGCCACCTCTGAGCATACCTCATTTTGGAAAGTATTACAAGTTTTTGATTGTATATGATTGTTTACATATGAGATTGCTTGCTTTAACTCTCCATCATGTCTTTATTGATGCATTGTCCCGTTTCCTTGCAGATTAATTTTCAGTCAGAGAGCATATGAGTCATATGAGCATATGTACTGTATGTATCATGTACATGTTCTTGTGCATGATAAAAAATAAATGGAGAGCTAAACTGTAGTTTACTACTACTAGTGGCCAAATACTCTACAGGGTACCTTAGTATTTCAAGTTATTGTTGATATAGTGTTAATTTTTCAAAACTCCACAAAAACTGCGTAGAGTTAAAGAAAGTAACATAGTGCTACCTCACGTAGGCTATGGAGCCCTCAGCTCTCTATTTCATCATATTTATACCATCACCGCTGATTAATCTTTTGAGTTTGTTGTACTAGTAAGTTATGATATAGTATATATGCAAATATACATACAGTACGTTCCTCTTACATGTAAATAAGTGATTGATGGCGACAGTTAGGCACTCAGTGGGTTTTCCATGTCATTGAGCTGAATCATCTCCCACTTTCTACCCCACCTCCTGCCATAATAAGCTAACTCACATTTTTAGCTGCTAGAATTCTACACGTCAGCTCATTTGTGCCTGTAATTATAGGTTGCAGTAAAATACACTGGCCATGAATTGTTCTGTAAATAACCACAGAAAGTGCCATATTGTCACTGTAAAGTCCGTGTGGAGATTAATAACACAAGTACAAACTGTGGAACTCTATGATAATTGCTCTCGGGGGAAATTCAACTTCATATACGTGCTTGTGTGTGTGTGTGTGTGTGTGTGTGTGTGTGTGTGTGTGTGTTAGTGCGTAAGAGATGGGAAAGGCTATGAATATGGTGAGGGCAGCTGCAAGTAAATCAAAGCAGAGCCACATTTATCACTGAGGCTGAAACATAATTAGCCTGCTGTGGTGAGGGTAGGCATATTCTCCAGTGACAGACATATTGTACACAGAGACATTTACAGCTTCATTCTAGTCATGAACCATCCAGGAGGCGTTACAATAAAACAGCATAGACTTCAACTACAGTATGCTAGGTACACATTTACAGGTTTGGTGTGTGAGATATATGTATCTGTGCACTTTGCCATACATGCAGCATTGTACTAAACGTAATTATACCCTTACTTCAAAGTTTATTTTGGGTACATTAGGTATGGGGCATAGATGTTTAAGCTTAGACTTGGATGGCAGTGAAGCAGATCTGATAAGGACTGAAATAGTAGCTTTTATATGTTATCACCACATGTTTTGCTTTTCTCGTGTCATTTCATGCTGTGAATATTGCTTTAAATCCGACTTTAATCATAATCCACAATTTATTTGTGTCATTTAACACTGTAAATAGATATATGACAAAGACTGAATCTGTAGATGTGACAAGCAATTATACCTAATCATATAACCAAAACAATGGTACAGAGTTTGACCTGTTTTATTGAGTATGCTCGTACCATAGCATAGCTCTAATAATAACAATAATAAAAACTCTTTTTCTGTAGCATCTTTCATATGTACAGTGCAGCTCAAGGTTCTTTGCATAATTACCAATGCATTACATATATAAGACACATTTGACATAAATACAGCAACAGTTAACACCTAATTACGATGCAGCGAAGGACTTACATAAATGCAATTAAGAGTTAGATGAAAAGGAATGAAAATGAATTGTAGTAGGAATAAATAAAGAGAAGGATATAGACTGCATTAGCACTGCACAGCCTAAGTGCACCCTCATGGTGCGAGAAGAATATGGCTATAAACTCTTGGTCTTGTTAATTTATATCTGTTTTGGTAGTTGCAGAGAAAATGTGAGGAACAGATTGCACTGCCAACAGTTGATATAGAAAATTCAACATCAGTGTTTTTAGATTTTGTTTGAAAAAATGTTGGATGGATGGATGGATGGATGGATGGAAAATGTTAATGAAGGTAGAGATGTTTGTGGGAACACTGAAGGAATTGTAGCCCTCCCACAAATGTAGGACAGCAATTTGTTAACTGTAATTTCCCTATTGTGGGACTAATAAAGGTATTCGTATAAATGTACAAACAAAACAGGGACTTATGTCATTCTCGTGACATGAGTGAGCTTCAGTTTTACCTGCCAAAGAAGAAATTCAAGGTAAAAAAGTCTCCAAAACAAAAAACAAACCCCAAAAAAGTGAAAATGTTGATAATTTGAGGTACTGTAGCAAGGTAGCATCTGGTCCTAGCTGCTGAGAGTAAGGGTAAAAGTTTCTCTTTTAGCAGGGCCAAGCACAGCCATTAAGCAAATTAGTTAGCTCCCCCAGCTGACGTCCATCCATCCATCCATCCATCCATCCATCCATTTTCTTCCACTTATCCAATTCAGGGTCAAGGGGGGAGCTGGAGCCTTTCCCAGCTGCCATGTGACGAGAGGCAGGGTACATCCGGGACAGGTCGCCAGTCTGTTGCAGGGCTAACACAGAGAGACAGACAATCATTTGCACTCACATTCACACTTATGGGCAATTTAGAATCACCAATTAACCTAACCCTACTAAATGCATGTATTTCTCCATGTACTCCGCCTTCCTCCCACAACCCAAAGACAGTTGGGGTACAAAGTGCATAGAAGTGTCAAATTATCTCTAGATGGCATGCATCTAATGGACACCAGTTCCTGGGCATAAACTTTCTTGGGCTACTTCTTCCTGATTATTTTCAGCCACAAAGTACAAGCAAAACAACATGTTTGCCTTTGCGGGTTTTTCTTTAAAAAGATGGGTGTATACCAGTCCTGCTTGTGTATTTCCTGAACCTTCAAAGAATATTGCCCCCTTAGGAGGTACTTTATCTTTCCACTACTCAGCTTGGACAGTCTTTTTCTAGTGAAAACGGAATTCCTCAAAATGTTCCTGTTCACCATGTAACAGTGGAAAGGAACTTATAGATATATAGGACTGACTCACTGCAAATACTTTAAAATTATGAACGTAAAATGGCTAAGAACAGAATTCTTCTCCACTTGTCAGCAATTGGCACTAAGCAATTTAATCCTATAGATGTTTAATTTTGTGTCCAGCCTGCAGGAGTTAAGAGACAAAACGATAAATAAATGTCTTATTGTCCAAATACTTCTTGGCAGCACAGTGTATAACTATATACTAATAACTATACACTAAATGCACCCATTATAATTTATGAACTTATCTACATACATAACCCTTTAATTTCTATTTTAAATCATAGCCATACCAAGTACATTTTTATGGAATCGATAACCCTGTAACAAATATAAATATGTGTCTCTTAAGGCTAGAACACCCTGACTGATTGTAAGCAGCAGTTTAAGTATTTGAACGTGGTATTTTTTGCTCATCTTCTCGGGATACAAATGTACCGTGGTTTGCTCTTTTGAGTTTGCCTCTCTAGCCTTGGACCTTCTGTTAATCTTCACACCCTTTGGTTTTAGGCAAGACTTCTTTTCTGCCAGCTAGTCAGCCTACGCAAAAACTACCCAGCCAAATGTCATGAAAGTTAGCAGAGAAGTGGAAAGCAGTCAAAGGAAAATGCCATAAGCATTTGGTGTAGAATTTGATCACTTTCTTTCAGACTTTAAGACGGGGACTGGCTAGGGCAGATGATGCAATTTCCATGTACCATTCTAATAGTGGGAATTTTGCTAACCATAGATATATCATGCACATTAAAAATTTGATTATTATTTGCTAAATGGTGTATGAATGATACAATCTAAAACTATGTTTGATTATGTTTTACATATATATGTTACAAATCCAGGTCTATATGTCATGTTTTCTGTTATTCCCTCTTTTTCTCATACACTGAGTTGTTTCAGGGAGTAAGACTAAGTGATGCCACATCAGGGAACGACAGTCGCTACAGGGGGGGCCAGCATATTTTATGGCGCTTTTATCTCCAAGCATGCTTTGTGCTGTTATCTGGTGTCTGCAGCCTGCTGTGGGACTAAATGGTAAACAGGAAGTGCTGTGCTGACACAGCCGTGCTGCTAACACTATACTGTAGAGAGTCTTTGTAGTGCTCACAGCTAATTTTAATGATAATCAGCTATGCACTCTATTGGCGTTGAAGCATCATGCAATCACACCTGAGCAAGACTGTGCGTGCATATGTGCATTTGTGTGTGTGAGAGAGAGGAAAAGGAAATGAGAGAGAGAGCATCTTTGCCGTTGGATACAAGGTTTGATCAAAAAAAAAAGAACAAGTCTATGAATATTAAAACCTTTTCCTGATTTAAATTCAGTCAATCTCACGTTCAAGAACTCCTTGCCGGGCATGTTTAGACAGCTTTGGTCATGCTGTTGTTCCCTGAAAGTCCCGTTCTGACTATGTCCACTGTACAAGCTGAAATTTCACAATGGACCTCTAACTTATATTTCCAACCCAAATTTCGTAAGTATGATCATCGCTGGTGATGTCAGCTGGTTATGACTTAGAGCTTTTCACTAATTTTCAGTTGAAGAGTCTACAGGTGAGGAAAGATAATGCTTGAAATATTTTTCTTCCTTCATCGACCCAGTGAAACTGTTGAGAGGAAACAATCTGAACTGTTGTGCATGCCAGAGTGCGATCTCATGCCAGCTCAGAGCACACTGAAAACATAGGGACATTTTGGCAACACAGGCACAATCTTTGCTCACCACCTGGCCTATTCACCAAATTTGGCTCCCTGCAACTTTGTCCACTTCTCGAAAATTAAAGTGAAGTTGAAGGATCACACATCATTTTGACACACTGGAAAAGATCCAGCATCTGTCTCAGAGGCACAAGTGCAAGGGGACATAAAGGGAATTAGAGTTAGCTATAGAAAAGTTGCAGCTTTGCTGAAATGGTCCAGAAAATGATGAACCTGAACATCAGACTGACCAAATTTGGATCACTTAAGGCTTTTAAATTTTATGGACCTGTTCTCAGAACTTTTTGGTCACCCCTTGTATTTGTCAATGGTTTATGAATCTTCAGTCATCGTGAATTAAATGGTATTTGTTAACCTTGGTGGTTCAGATGTTAACCTAGCAGTTGTTTGTTAACCTTGCAGTGGTTCAGATGGTGTTTCTTAACCTTGTTTAATGAGGCTGTATTTGTTAAGTTTTTATTTATGTGGAAATTCATTCTTGGTTTCATGCTTTTCTTTCAATGGTTAAGTTGTGACTGAAACATCTGATCTTTAATATTATTCTTGTTCAAAATGTGTGCTAATATTGCATTTTTTCTCACAGAATAAGATTCTGTTTAAACCCACATTCTTACATCAAGTATTTAAAAATGTGTGTGAGGAATCCCTCTGAAAATATTTAAATTACCAATTACTTAAAATAAAAAAATAACTAAACAGTATGATTAGTTGCCTCTCCTGTGAATTTCCCATCCTTCCAACTGGACTCTACCTTCACCTTATTATACTGCACATCATTATTTTGCTCTGTAGTCTTGGTGTAGTGGTGCATGACCCAGCTCTTCACCCACTGCAGGGTCTGGTTGTAGTGACCCTCCATCTCCAGAGCAGAAGGGGGGCATCAGTCCTTCTGGCATGTGTCAGGTGGGGTGAGGTCTAACTGGTTTGCAGTAACTGAACTTCAAAAATAAAATCTGATGATTGTCCAGAAGTCTTTTGATTGTATTCTTAGCTACATAAAAATTTAAGCTAAATTGAGTTACCAAATAGTGCAAGTAAAGTCTACACATGCAAAACTCTGCATTGTGTGCATCTTTTGTGACTCAGCTGCAAGTAGGAAGAGCTGCAGACTAATACAAATCAACAAGTTGTCACCTCTGGGCAACTTCTATTTTTCGTATGTATGTATGTGTTGTGTGTGTGTGTGTGTGTGTGTGTGTGTGTGTGTGTGTGTGTGTGTGTGTGTGTGTGTGTGTGTGTGTGTGTGTGTGTGTGTGGGTGGGTGGGTGAGAGAGAGAGCGCGAGAGCAAGAGAAGCAGCTCCTATTTCTTACTGGGGCTGAATCATTCAGTGGCACCAATACCCAGAGGTGAGCCATGGTCACTCTTCCTGGCCACAAGTTCTCACATTATTTGTTCTTGTCCTGAGCCAAGGGGCCAGTTCGCAGGTCCTCATTTATTAGGGCACATCAGGCCAAACCCAGTCACGCATTGAGCCATGCCATCAAATTCAGTTTAAAGGTAAAGTAAGCTATTCCAATCCAGTACACTTGTTCTCAGAATCAGCAAATATCTGCTCACACTTTGCGTGTTGTCTGTCCCATCTTTGCTCTGAAAAAAAGCTTAGGTATACAGCTCAGGCTCTGTAAATAGGAGAAAAAAACTTAGTTTCTCGGACTGATTACCACAAAACTGTATCAGCCACATAAGCTATTTGCACTTTTGCGGGGCAGGGGAGCAGCAGGCACAAAAGGAACAATAAATCTGGGACATGATAATGTCACTAGGCAAAACTTATTAAGATTCTACTGATGCCTATTTTTTGTCTTCAGCAGACAGAAAGAAGCTAAAACATCATGATTTAGTAAAATACATTAAACAACACATTTAATGGCAGAGTCACTGGACTCAGTATCAACTTGTTTTGTTATTGTAACAACCAAGAGAATAACTTAACATGGAGTAACAATCACTCATTTAACATTTTGTCGTGCAGTTTGACAAATGGCATCCAATTCCAAACTGACAGCTAGTAACAGTTGGGGTTTCAGTGGCAGCAGTAATTGATACAATTTTGCTATGAGGATGTGGTTTGAATAGAAAATGCAACTTTGCAATATTGGTAGTGAAATTTTCCAATCCAAAAAGTTGGAGGGTTTTAGAGAACAGTGTGCTTTTCTTTAAAGGCTTGTTCTCAGTAAACATCCTGGTTCACCTGTCAACAGCAAAAAATACAGCGTTTAGTGTAATAAAACAGGACAAAGGTGCCAAGGCAGTTAAGTCAAGAGCATGCCCAGATCATCAAGTTACAGAGCCCTGGGCACAAATGTTTGATGGGCCCTAGCCAACTTGTTTTGAGGATCTGACTTCCCTAAAGTTTCTAAAGTACCTTATATTATATGTAAAATGAAG
The DNA here is from genome assembly GCF_007364275.1 of Archocentrus centrarchus. Lineage (NCBI taxonomy): Eukaryota > Metazoa > Chordata > Actinopteri > Cichliformes > Cichlidae > Archocentrus > Archocentrus centrarchus. The sequence goes on from NC_044348.1 coordinate 26,452,165, forward strand.
CTACCAGCGCTGTCTTCCTCCCTCCTTCTCTCTCTGTCTGTTTTCCAAGTGATCTCCGCTTTTCCTCATTTTAGCAGCTCTTGCCGCTACCACAGCCCCAGAGAGCTTTTATCAGGAAAAGCAGTTTTGGGATGTGTTGACATAGAAAAGGAATAATAGCTTTTATTTTTCCTTTGTCAAAAATAAAATAAAATACTATTAATAATAACAATAATAATAATACAAGTCCAATTACTTATAGTGTTTTATCATTTTCTTTATTTTACTAATATCACTTTGCATACCCTCATTGCAGCATTATCAGTTTAATGGTGTTTTTCAGAGACGAGATCTCTTGTCTGGTGTTTTTCATTCTAATTTGTGTTATAATATTAAGTCTACTGTTAGTGTTATCTGTGGTTGTAGCAGTGGTTCAGCATTTTTTTAACTGCTTATCCAGCTATGGCTAGCAGTCAAACACAGGTCTCATTCATACTCAACAATTAAGGTACACGGAGAACATCTAAATTCAACACAGCAAGGCATCAAGAGATGCCTTGGACGCAATGTACAATTGTACACATTACCTGTTCCCCTGCACTGAGAAATACAAATCACAATTACTTTCCCCCCCTATCATCTATCTGATCCTGAAAAGCAGCTACACAGTGGGAGTGCAGCATCAAATCTCTCAATGTTGGTTATTAAACTGTAATAATAGAAAATTGAAACTGTACATAATTTAACTAATTGTGGTTATAAATTTAGAAATACAGACTATAGATTCAAGGATTACAGCACATGTTTCCTAAATATGATACTGAATGTTGAATTACATTGCTGTGTTTTACAATTTGAAAAAGAGCGGGTTCTGGAAAATCAAACCTCTACCAGACAGTGAGTAGTCAAGTGTGTTTAGGAGTTTAGCTGGTACCTGTTGTGTGAAAAGGGTGTCTGGCAGAAGCAGAATTTCTATCTGCAATGCAGCAGTTGGTTGAATTGAAGAGAGGACTGCCAGGGACTTAAGCACCCTCTGATTGATCCATAGCATCTCTCTCAACATTGTGTGAACCTTGAAACCACTGATTTTGTATGAATCTATTATATATTATATAATTATATAAATTAAAAAGATAACATTATACTGCATATTTATACATATTTGTTTCATAATCTAAAGGCTACTTTATCTTGACCCAGACAACACAACACTTGCTTCAATGATTTCTGTCAGCTGACATAGCCTTGCATTACATTTCTCAGCTTTTAACCTTTCTGCTGGGTTTGTTGACTTACAGTATTTAACATTGAATATTTTATTCCACACAAAAAACACTCTGACACTGAAGCAAATCTGTAATGATTAAATGCTTAAGTGATTGGATATAAAGCACCACTATTATCTATTGCATATGAAGCTTTGGGAATAACATTATAGACAGAACATTTTATATATATATATATATATATATATATATATATATATATATATATATATATGATCCTTTTTTTGCATCCTTCTATGAACATATTTTTGTAACTTGTCTCACAAAGCATTTCAATTTGTTCAATAACCAAGGTTCTCTTGGGGAAACTCCACAAATGTAAACGATTAAACATTTTAGTGTCCTGAAAAAGCATTGATTCAAAATGGCAATTTGCCCAGTACTACTTCCATCAGCCTCAACTTTAGTGCCAATTATTTAGTATTTACATGCTGCTGTGCTAATGTGAGATGGTAAACAAAGATGAATACTTATTAAAACCTGACAAACCTGCCAGAATTACCACTGCAAATATGTTAGCATACTAAGATAGGGATTTAGTTCAAAGCAGCACTGGATTGAAATAAAGACTCACCGAGCTGCTTGAGTGACTTCTAAATCTTGGTCTAGTTTCCTTCTTCTGAAATTGTTAACGAGTTGGGAAACAGTGATGGCCAGTGTTCATAAAACAGATTTGGATATCTAACATTTTCCTTGAGTTGCTTCAGTTGTGACTTTGCATTTAGACTTTTAACACCACTAAAATGGCACTTTAATGGTCATTTGAATGAGTCGCTTTCCTTGTTCGCTTATTTATTTTTCTGCAAAAGACAATATTCAACTTAATACTATTCACCAGGTGAAAATGTGGTGAAAACGTTAAACCTCTCCAGTAGTGCTGAAGGCAGTGTGAATTGATGCCAGCTGTATGTCGACAGCTGTGTTATCCAAATACACTTCTTCATTGTGCTCCCTTTTCTCAACATAAATGAAAAGATATTTTCTTTCAAGCTCATGGTCATGTGGTAGATTTAATACTACATCAGCCCACGGCTATCTCTTTATGCTTCAATAGAAAGATTTTTGCCACCAAAGGGCTATATAAAGGCCATCTGCCTGTCTCATTAGTGCCAACTTTCCTGTGTTTCTGACTTCGGATGATAAAGATCTGTCATGGGAGACAGTTGTATTATATATTTTTTAAGTCTCCTGGGTTAAGATAAAACCTTAAACTTCTACGCTATGATTTTTGTCAAGCATATAAATTGTGTCTCTGAAAAAATCGTGGCGCACATTGTATCCCTTAGTACTGCAGATGATAAAAAACAAAGCAAAACACACAAAAAATACGTACACTGACAAGGCATGCCTGAGGTATAGTTCTTTGTTCTGTGTTTACAAGTATATAAACGGGATATGACACAATCAGTTGACATTTTTGTGAAAATCTGAGACACTGATTAAAGCCTAAGATGCTGAGCAGTGATAGAAAAGTTTTAGCATTCACACTTGACCTTTAAACAGCAAACAACCCACTCTCCTCCCAGTGTCGAGACGACAGTCTATTTTATACCTCTGAGCACATTTTTTTAATGTATAAATCACATTAAGGGGTGCTTAAAGGCCCTCATTGTGCATACAGTACATCATTTATTATAAAAGACAGGGTAAGGGGACACATGCGTCATCCTACCATGCAGGGAAATACTGCAGGGCTACAGGTGAATACTTGTTGCACCGTAAGGGAATAAACATCCTAAACAAGGGCCAGAAATAGCTTGAGAAATAGTCTAACAGAGAGTTTTTGACTAGTGCCTGTGGCTATCACTTGGATTATTAAAAGCAGATCTGCCAAACAGAGCACAATAAGTAATGTGTTACTGGTGTGATGGGTGACTATTTCTGATTTTGTAAATTCAAGAAAGCAGGAATGAATCAAGTTATTTGTCTGTAAACAGTAAAGTTAGTGCATTACAAAATCCAGTTAAACAAGAACTCTTTTTTTCACAGTTTAGTTTTCACAACCAGTATCATTACATGTGAAAAATATTAAAGCTGTGTATCATCTGCATGAAAATCGCTGATTTTGTGGTCTACATGGCATGTGCACGCAACAAATCTGAAACAAGATCTGACCTCTGAGGAACACCAAATTATGAGCTGCATGACATTTTAGTATACAGCTGGGCTTCCTTAATGTCAGCTATTTAGCCTGTCCAAGAGGATCAATATGTTTATTGTCATATATACTACAAAACACAGTGGTTATGCTGAGCAGTGAAATTCTTACTTTGCAAGTACCCTATACACAATTTAAATAATAAAAAACTAAGTTAAACTAAAATGAAAGAATAATAAGCATATAACAATAAATAAATAATAAAGCAAGTACAATAAATACAGATGAAGGGTAGAGTGTGGTCAGAATATAAAGTGCAATTATGCATACTATTAGAATGGTAAGACATTCAGAATGTACAAGTGTTATTATATAGGATTGTATTATATAGTGTGCAAAATTGCAAGTGCACAGGTCCATGTTTAGAATTAAGGCAGATAATCACAGTTCGTTAATCAGTCAGTGATTCAGTAGCCTGATGGCCTGTGGATAGAAAATGATTTTTAGCCTGGTTGTTCTTGCTTTTACACTCTTGTAACATCTGCCAGATGGCAGGAGTGTGACCAGTGTGTGCTGTGGGTTGGTGCAGTCCTTGATGATGTTGTGTGCCCTCTTTAGTATTTAAGTGTCCTGTAGTGATGGGAAGGCAACTCCACAGATGAACTGTATGTGCTGCTTTGATGACACGCTGGAGAGCCTTCCTGTCCTGAGTAGTGCAGTTCATATGCTACACTGTCATGGAGTTTGTCAGGATGCTCTCCACTATGTATCTGTAAAAGTTGCTGAGGAGCTTAGAGGCTAATCCAAATTTCCTCAGTTTCCTTAGGAAGCAGAGTCTCTGTTGAGCCTTCTTGACAATCTGCAGTGTGTTGTTCACTGATGCAGAGGAGTTTGAAGGTCTTCACCCACTCCACCTGAGTCCCATTGATGGATAATGGGGCATGCTGGTCTCTCCTCTTCCTTGGGTCAATAGTCATCTGCTTAGTCTTCTCTGTATTTAAGGAGAGATTATTTTTCTGGCACCAGGACACCAGCTGGGCCACCTCTTCCTTGTAAGCTGCTTCCTGTCCCCCAGTATTCAGCCCGATGACAGTGGTGTCATCAGTGAACTTAAGGATGGAGGTGTTGCTCTGGGAGGGGACGCAGTCACAGGTGAAGAGGATTTACAGGAGTGGACTGAGCAGACAGCCTTGTGGGGTCCCAGTGTCTTTGTGCATGATGTCCTGGTACCAACTCTGACTGCCTGAGGTCTGTCTGTAAGGAAGTCCAGGATCCAGGGAGGGTGTTAGTCCAAGGGTGAACCAACCAGTCTGCTTGGGATGATGGTGTTGAAAGCTGAACTGTAGTCTATAAACAGCATTCGAACATATGTGTCCTTATTTTTGAGGCGTGGGAGGGCTGTATAGATGGCTTCATTAACAGCGTTGTCAGTCGAATGGTTCTGACGATATGCAAATTGCAGGGGATCTACTGTGTCTTGAATGGTTTCTTTTATATGGGACATGACCATCCTCTCAAAGCACTTCATTACAAGTGAAGTGAGTGCAATGGGACAATACTCATTCAAAAAGGTTGTGTTGTTTTTCTTAGGGAGGGGCACTATGGTGGTAGACTTAAAACATGTAGGCACAGATAAGTGGAAGAGGGACAAATTAGAAATATCTGTAAAAACCTCAGCCAGTTCTGAAGAGCAGACCCTCAGAGCACAGCTGGGGATGTTGTTAGGGCCAGCTGCTTTTCAGGGGGTTGGTCCTCCTCAGGGCCTTGCACACCTCAGTCAATGTCACAGTGAGTGAAGAGCTCCGTGTTGCCTCTGGTAGTAGAATCGCTCTACGTGTTTCAGGATCAACACATTCAAATACCAGCTCTCACACTGTCAACTCATCACATATGGTGGCACTGTGGTGCAGTGGTTAGTGCTCTCATCTCACAGCAAAAAGGTTTTAGTTTCAAACCCGGGCTAGAGCCTTTCTATGTTGAATTTGCATGTTCTCCCTTTGCCTGCTTGGGTTTTCTCTGGGTACTCTGGCTTCTTCTTACAGTCCAAAGACATGCATGTTATATTCATTGATTATTCTAAATTGGCTGTGAATGAGTGATAAAATGCTTAAAGTACCATAGAATTATATGAAAGTTTGGTTAAAGGTGACTTGTACTCTTAACTGTTGAGTGGTCAGTAAAACTAGAATAGCAACATATACAGTCCATTCCATGTGGATCCTTGTAAAAGACCCCTTGGCATCATGTTTACAGTAAATGCAGTGGGTAAGTGTAATTTTTCAACATGCAGAGTTAATGTTGTCCATGCAATGTGTTTATGGTACTTAAACCTAACCAAGTAGTGTCTAAGTGTCTAAAGTGAAAATAAAAATTAATCAGTGAGTGAAAGCACCAAGTGCTGTGGCCTCCTGACTGAAGAATTTTTGACTTTCTTCACTTTTCCAACTTTCCATCTTTAATATATAGTCTATGGCATTAACTCTGAAAGCAACTGTAAAAAATAAATGAATCACAAAGAGAAACAACTAATTTGTCCATTTACTCGAGCATTAGATCACATTAGACTTTAAGTGAACCATGTCAAAAGCTAAAATAAATCAGCATTTGCTCTGCTATCTTTCTCTGAACACAAATGCGCTGCAGTAATTAGCGGGGATCCGTTGGGTCAGATTGGCTCAGAAACAGCTGAGGTTCTCATTTGCAGTTGTTTTCATCACCGACAGGAGGCGAGTGAGAGCCATACACAGCAGGAGGGACTGCACTCCAGCTCTCCTCCAACCACCAGCCCTACCCGCACACGCTTGCGCACACAACCACACACATCTCCATACATCCTGTACCACACTCCCATGTGACAGAGTGAGAGAGAGAGAGTGGAGAGGAATGTGATTTCGCTAGAAGGCCAGACAATTAGTGGCTGTTGGAGGAGCGCATGACACACATCTCGGCTGAGAGAGGAGAGCAAGACTGACAGAGGGAGGCACGCAGAGGGGAGGAGAGCAGTGGAATGAGAGGGAGAGATGGGTTTTATTTGAATGCTTAATCACCATCAAGGCCGGGGAGTCGGTGAAATGATGTGGACTATCACGTGACACGCTACCTGAAATGTTTTCCTTGCACTGTCTGTCTTAATTTGTCCCTGTCAACACTAAATTCAAGCCACAATTAGCAAAATGTCACACAAGGACAAATTAAAGTATTTGTCTTAATTGCTCTGCCGTTTTGTTTGCGGGCTTAGCTGCATTTCTGTACCTTCTCACTGTTGTGAAATTATACCACGTGCATTCCACAACGGTGACGGTGTTTTAATACACCACAGTAGCTATGACAAATCTGCAGCGCCTGTGAGCAATCATGCATGACGACATTTCCACTGAGAGATGCAATTAGATGATGTGTGAGTGTATCTCTCTCTCTCTCTCTCTCTCTCTCTGTGTGTGTGTGTGATGGAAATGGTCTTCTGGAACTTGAGGTTGGCCCTAATCATAATGTGTGTGTGAAAGAAAAAGATGAAAGTACGCTCCTCGTGCCCCTCAGGCGTGCCCACAAACCCGTGCATGCGCGCACAAACACAAGCGTGCGCGTACTACACCCGCGCGGCCCCTGACGAAAAATTTAAGCAGTACTCCTGTAGCCTACAATAACATTGCTTCCAATCTGTATCTGTGTTGCTCGTAGTTCATTATGATATTACATCATTCAGATGTTTACATCGAAATGTGTATTTTTTGTTCAATATTGTGATCATACAATAAGCAACCAGGAATCACACAAACACACCTGCTTTCTATTTTCCCTTTTGCTTCCTACACTCAAGGCATCTCTTGTAAACCTGAGTGTGTGTTTAGAGGTATCTTACGTCTTTGTATGTGTGTGTCTTCTTAATTCTCGCAGCCCGGCTCAGTGAGCACAAGCACGCACACACAAAGAGAGAGAGGGAGAGAGAGAAAGAGAGAGAGAGAGTTTTGTATAAGGGAGGGATGGGCATTCTCCAGCCGGGGAGCAGAGCTTCAGTCTCGGCAGCCAGGAGCAGCAGCAGCGCTGTCTGCCTCCCCATCAGCGTCACCACCACCAGCCTGCATCCCATTTTGGACTAGACACCCCGTGCAGTGAAACTGCCTACGAGCACGATTGTGTGTGTGTGTGTGTGTGCGCGCGCACGCGCGCGCTTGTGTGTCATTCGTGGAGCAAATAAAACCCAGCAGCTTGGAAAGAGTAGCAGTATTAAGGAGCGAAAAGGGGGGTACAGTCGGTGGCATGGAGGAGAGGTGTGTGCGCGTTTCTTCGCGGAGGCGCGACACTGGGCTGTGGTGTCTGACGGACGCAGAGAGATGCTGTGAGCTCTGGTATTAGCAGGCAGCTGCGCACCGAGCCACTCTCTCTTCTCCCTCCCTCCCCTCCCCTCCCCTCCCCAGCATCGCTGCTCTCTCCTAGCTCCGACCATTCGCTGAAACTGGGGAATCGGCTCCACACGGCTCGTTTTGCTCACTACCGCTGGCGTCCTGCACGGGGATTTGACACAACCAGGTATGTGCAGCGGCGCAGCCCTGTTGGGCGCTCGATACTTGTGTGCATGGCGTGGGAATCTTGACTGTTTGACTTCATCCTGGATCTTCTTGTTGCTTCCCCCCCTCCCTCAGTGGCCCTGTCAGTGGATTGATGAAACGTTATTTGAGAATTATACGAATAGACGGGAGCATCTTGATGTGACTGGGGTGAAATTTAAAAGAAAGAAAGTAAGGTGTTAATGATATTTAATCGTCTTGTTTACGCTAAAAACCCAATCTGACACAATGTCGATTCTACAAATATCCCTTTGCTTTCATTCTCACCTTTCCCCATGTTGTTCTGCACAACGCACAACAGGAACGCATGTGAGCAATGCTGTTGTTTCACACTGAGCAAACGCGATGGGACTGGATCTCGTCGTGCCGGCCAAAGAAATGATAATATTTTGATTTATGAGTCGAGACAATCTGTTGTGATGTTGGCTGATTTCCTAGGGCTGCGGGCAGATATTTCACTGTTGGGAAATAGACTACACAGGTTAGAAGAAGGGAGGCGGAATGTAGCTGAGGATGGGCGTGAGGGCAATATGATTTGAGGATACACACACCCTCACACGCTCTGACCCCCACTGGTGTACTTCGCTCTACTCTCGTAGCAGCAAATGTATGCTTTAAAGCAGTCATGCACGGAGGCATGCAGGGCGCACATGTGTGTGGATACATGGATGCACACATATGAGTACAAGCATGCACACATCCACATGTGCACTAATCCACACTCAACCATAATCCATAATAATCATGATTCTGGAGACATGACGTAACACATGAGCATCTCTCATTCATATGCAGCCCTTTCTGAAGGTTTGCACAGAATATTTCTCAGTCTTACCCAAAAGCTTAAGGGACTGAGCAACACACCAGAGTGTGTAGTAGTAATTGGTTGCAGTATAATAACCTTAAATTGTTATAGCTGAGTTTTCATCAGAAGAAGAGCAGTTGTACTGTTGTGAGAAATAGGTTACTGTAGCATGCCTCTAACTGGCACTCATTTTTATTAAAAGAGAGTGGCAGAGATTGTAGAGATTGTGAGAAATGGAGTGTTTTAGAGTGCTCTGCTGATCAGATGCATTAGGAAAAATGGGGAAAATAGGTCCCTGGATAGTAATGCTGGGCCTGGGGTAGCAATGCCTCAGAGCATAGGGAGTGGGTGTGGCTGAGGTGCTCCCCTTTCTCTGGAGGTTTCTCTAGTCTGACTCACAAATGGGAGGGGCTGTAAATCAGGACTATGGGAATACCCAGATTTTGTTTTGTAACAGTAGCCAGTGATCTCTGACTAAGCAATTGATTAAGGAATGAGTTATTTTAAAACATGCTGAAGCAGAAGGTACTTACTAAGGGGTCTCCACTGAAGTATTTTGAGTTTCAGTGTCTTACTCAAGGGCCCAGAACTATATTCTATAATTGTACGAAACAAGGAGCTTCGAAAAAATAGACAAAACAAAAAGCATCTTATAAAATGTCACAATTATCTAAAACAAGACTGTTACATGATGTAATCATACAACCATGACTAACTAATGCATATTCATGAATGAGCCTGAAGTGGGATTTAAACATTTGCTTTAAATCTACGCCAATGGTACGTCATGACTGCAAACCGTGCTGAAACCCTACCCTGTAACTTGGCACGCACCTCGCTAGAAATGTAACCATATGTCACGTCAGCACAGCCTGCAAAAGCCGTGAATGGCCCATTGGGTATCATTGTATCCTCCTACACATTTCTGCCTACTTATTCTTCTGCTTTCATTCTCAGCCACCAACTAGTGTTTCAGCAGCAAAATTGCAGAGCAGCGCAGGAACACCATGCGCATCTGTAAATGTTGGCAATGGTGTCAGCCAATTGCGTAGGCAGTCCATAGATTCAATGCAGAAGTATAAGTTAAGCTTGAGTTTTAAAAGGTAGTGACAAATAAATTGACATTTCCCTATGTAAAAATCAACAGCTAATGTCCATTTATTGCTACTGAAGCTCTCAAGTTGTTTTCTTTCACCCCAAATCTGGTTATATTATGTTACATTTTGTAGCACAAACAATAGCATGAATACTGTAAATCTAGATATCTCCTTGACACATGATTGTGAATAAATGGTACCATTTCATGTGTGGCTACTACGAATAATCTGTCTGCTGACAGATGTGTCTTTGCATATTCTGTGGTGAAATTAGTGGAACACATGTAAGGGGGATGAGGTGATTTAGTTGTCTCTCATCCCTTTTTTCTTAATTCTTGCATCATTACGTTCTAATGGGACCATACAAGTGATACCTCATGGGCATTATCAAGCCATTTGCGTATCAACGCTAACTCTGGAAGAGGGCGAATGCTTCATTTGTCAAACCTTAACATGCACATGTCACGATGTTGGCTCTGTGTACAGAAAGGCAGCTCCCTTGGTGATCACCACTCATTAAACACTAGTATTCTTTTAGTGTGATGTGTCCAGACCGAGTGCAGCCACATTGCAGCAAGGTGCTTTATGAAAGTGATGTTCAGGTGTCTGCTACAGTAAACAGCGTCATATCCCAGATGTCACATTTCAGCCAGGGTTGTGGCTGCAGCTTAATTTAGTACATTACAAAAAAACTGCATCACAAATGCATTGAAGTAATTGGTTTTATTTAACCAGTAGTCATTATTATGTATGTTTTGTGTAGACGGTTGCATGATAATGTATTATTATGGTTGAGCAATTCAACAAGGTGCAGCTTGCACAAAATAATTTATGTGATGTGATTTAGAAAGTGGGCTCTCAGTTTAACAGTTTTCAGAATATAGATTGAAAGGGTAGCTTGTTAAATGCTGTGCAAAACTTTCTTCCTTGAAGCATTTTTGAGTAGCAATGAGAAGTACTTGGAAAAAAAAACTTCAGTTATTACAAAAGGTGAATTAGTATTTTTGTGTTTTCCCTATCTCAAAAATAACAATCTATCTACTGAATGTGCTCATTTGACTCTGCGTAATCATGTGAGTAGGTTGGATTCAAGATTCAAAGAAAGAAGTAAAGTAAAGTTTTTATTGATGCTATTATTTTCAGATGCTTTGCCTTTGACTTACTTAAGGATACTTAATAAAGATAGTTTTATAATCTATAATATAACTTTCATATACTTTTGGAAATCTTTTTAGTGAGTATCTCTGGCATGCTGTCTAACATTGACATCAACTGAGTAAAATATATCTAACCATTAGCACCCCATATTTGCAATGCTACCCTGTGCAGGGAGAGCATTCCCTGGCAGGCGTGTATCACCTGCATGTCTGTAGCCGCTGCTAAAGGCAGCAAATGTTTATTTGATCAGGCCCGAATCACAGTCAAAGAAACAGAAGACCCAGGATTGGTGACCCATTGGGATGACATCAGAGACGTGCAAAAACTGATTCATCTCAACAGCCATGACATACATACATACATAGATACATAAATAAATAAATAAACCTCATCCTGCTTCAGATCCATAATGTGAAAAATCTTTGTACAAAATAAAATGATTCAGCTCCAAAAAAGACATAAAAAAAAATCAGTTTATATACTCTAGTTTCCTAGCATCCAAATGTCCAATTTGTATAAAACACGTTCATTTAAATTTCAGTTTCAGTTTAATTCTCTGCATTTCACCATTTCATCATTTCCATCGTTCTCTTCTTTCATGCAAACATGTCATTTCGCTCATTATATTGTGCTATTCAAGTGTGTAAATAATAAATATATAATATATAATTTAATGTATTTTTTGGCATGTCTCTGCATGCGGATTTGAAATAATGCACTCAATGGGGAAAGAGCTTGCTATTTTAAGATCTGACTGATAATAAGTAAAGGCATGTTTTCCAATAATAATGAAACTGTGCCCCACTTGGCTGTATAATATTCTTTCCCCTGTCCTAGTTAACTTTAAAGACTCATCTGGCATGCATATACATCAGTAAAGCACTGAACCTGAGAAACCATTGCATTACTCAAACCGGTTGCTGTTGATAACTTGCATATAATAAGGGAAACTGTTTTTGCTTAAACAAAATATCATTAACATATCCATTGATAGGCAGAGGGAGGTTATGTTTTCAGTTGCATTTGTCTGTCTGTCTGTTAGCAGGATAACTCGGAAAATTATGAGCAGATTTTGAAGAAAATTTCTGGAGTTTTTGTGGGTGGTACAATGAACAATTGTTTAAATTTTGGTGGTGATCTGGATCATGATCTGGATCCAGGAATTTTTAATTGGAGTCTCTACCATTGTGAGATAGGGACAATGTTCATCTAACCTTATGAGGATAAGTCAGAATCCTCTAAAAAGAATTAGGGTGCAACATGACCATAAGTTCTGTCATATAGCAAAGTTCATGACTGAAGGACAATTCCTGATCTAATGATCCAGAATGCTGAAAATTATTTATGATTCAGTATGACAACATTGTATAGTATCTATTATAGTGTAGTATTGGCAGATAGAAAATTTGGGGTGGGCGAAGTATGTGCTCTACTGAGTGCCCTTCTAGTTTCCCTCGCCACAGTTCAAGATGCATTTATAGAACTAAAATCAGTGACAACATACATCTTGTTTTTCTTAAATATTGTATGGCCACTAAACAGTCAAGGACCAATCACTCTGGTGTTTGCATTATAAACTTATAAATACAACACTCTACGTCCCAAATAGTTGATACCCTCTATTTTGTGACAGTAGTTGTTTTATTTCCAAGTGTCTTGAAACTTGGGTTGTCCACAGGCAGCAGTCACATCAGGGAAAGAACAATTCTGCAATCATTCTTTGAGGTATCCAATATTCTCTGAAAGTAGGTACTTTAAAGGAGAGAAAGTTTTTCTATAACACAGACCCTTCTTTAAGAATGTATAAATAAGCCACCTATTTTTATCTGCAATTTGAAATATAGAAATTGACTCATTGAATAGCAAGATCTTGTTATGTTGTTCTTCTTTTTCAGTAGTTTAATGGCACCAGATTGGAAAATTTGCACCACCACCAGCATCTGATCTTGCTGGTATTGCAAGATCTTGCACTGTGATGTATTCATTCACATTCATTCATTTAAACAGATCTGGGAAACCCACATTCATTCACATTTTTCTTTTAGATAGCCTGGTACTGGTACTTGTTGTTGAGAATTTGATTACACTTATTAACTCGTGTTTAATTTGGATGTGCAGGTTTTATCATGCAGATATACCTTTAAAATTCAGATGATCATTAGTATTTCAGTATTTCAGGCAATTTCGGGACATATTTAAACATTATCTGTTGTGAGTCATTTTGGGAGACAGTTTTAGGTCATGACCCATCAGTTTCAAAAGGCTGTTCTTGGCTGTACGCCAGTTTGTGAAAGAGCTGAGTCATGAACCTCCCAATATCCCAAAATACTGTAATCCCTTTTCACCTTATCATGTTGCCATTCCATGTCTGCAATAAGACATTTTGGCAGTTTCTAAAACAGTAGAAAAAAAAAAAAAGGTGAAGTCTTAATGACTTGCAAGTATATTCAGAAGAATTTTTGAATGATAAATCCACATCAATGACAGCATTTTTTTTTTTTAATTAGTTGAGGGAGTATCAGGTTGCCCATTAAGACTAGGACATTCCCAAGACATTTTCAGAACTTCATACAGACAAATGGTCAAACTGCTGGACTCATTGCTTTATACTGTAGTACCAGAGAAATGTACTTGTTGACATCACACTTCAGTTCTATTTCCTAATGTCTGATCCTTTTTCGGAGGCCAGCAATAAAAGCAAACTGTGATGCTGTGTTTCACAGCTCATTTAAAGTGAGCATGTCTTTGTGGTCATAAGAATGTAGACACATTATGCTCTAAACCCCAGAACTAATGTATAGCAGCTGTCAGGTCCTCTGCACAACAAACATCCCTCTTTTTGGACCCGTCTGATCTGCTTCACTATATGGAAAATGCATACCTCTCAGACCCACTCCAAGTAACTGAAGGTTTAACACTATTCTGCATGATTCAAGGGGCTTCTTTTTCCATGAGCCAAAAATGATTGTTTATAAGCCACAACATTTTAATACCACTTGCCTGATATAGAGTGGGCTTTCGTCATTCTGCCAAAACATCTCTGATCCATCATAACATGGACACAGGCCCTCTGGAGTGTTCAGTGGTGTCTGGTGCCTTGATGTTGGAAGCAGATCTTTGAACTTGTTCTGTTACTTTCTTTGATGGGGATTAAATGAGTTGTCCTCTTTGTGTACTCCTGGAGCCAATCCTGAGCAGTTTTTGCAATGTGGCTGGGTGGTTTGTCCTGCCAGGGAAGATGGCATAACATTTAGGCGCATGAATGTCAACACACAATGCTTCTCAATGCTTTTACTTGTTTTTTTTAATTATTATTTATCATGAATAGTTTAAAGTATGAGCTTGGTTTATTTTGATGCTCCATCTCTCTTTGTTTTTTTCCTCTTGTGAGGAAATCTAATGAATTTTTTAAGGTGGCATCTCTATACTATGGGTGACTAGGTGCTCTGTGGGATTATAGGCAAAACAATGCATTTGAAATCAATTGTTAATAGTACAGAAATTAGAATAATACACATGCAAATTTACTTAGTTGTTTACTTAGTTAATCTGTGTCTGAAGACTGCTCAGTGGAAAAATTTTTCATTACAAATCATTAAAGATTGAAATATAAAAAAATTAAGTAAGGTTCTGCTATGTTCATGTCTATAATCTGTAACCTAATTTTAAAACATTTGTTCTTTTTATCTTACAGAGAGATGCTTCTTTTCTGGAGGAAGGCTACTGGTATTAGTGACTCTCTGCGTGGACTGTGGTGTTAGTGATTGTGAGCTGGGCTCCTACTGTCAAGCACAGGTTGATTGTGCTTGGCTCACTGACGCTGTATTACCAGCCAACTTCTCCTTTCACTAGATGATAAAAAAAGTCCACAGGATTGCCATCCATGGTTTCTGCCCTAATCAAAACTATATCATCCTACATTGAAAAGATTTGCAAAGGAATGTTTACAAAGAAATTGGCAAACCCAATAAAGAAGAAAGAGAGAAGCGAAAATAAAGAGCCCAAATTGACCACTGATTTGCAAGCACACAATCTAACTCTCTCTACCACACTGAAGACTACAGTTAAAAAGATTTCCAAATGCTCTTCGGCACGTAACATTTCGCTTGAAGAAGACGACGGAAAGAACGACTGTTCATCTCTGTCACCCACTTTCAGTTATCGTGTAGCTATAGCAAATGGACTCCCGAAGAATTCGCTTTTTTTGAATAATAATGAAAGTATCTTTCCCGAGGTTCTTTCGATTGATAGTAGTTACTCTGACTCCTTGAGTGACACGAAACCTGTCCGGAGACTGGATGAGCATAAATCACACACTATGCCAGTAAGACGAAACAGGAAGAGCCTCATCAGTTTGGCTCCCTCCGATGGTAGTTCTGAGGGTGAACGAGGGGAGCGCTCAAGTCTGCACACACTTAGGTTGGGAGCTCTACGCAAGTTAAGAAAATGGAAAAAGAGTCAGGAATGTGTCTCATCAGACTCCGAGGTGAGCAATTGGAGGAAAACTCTGGGCATTCGGAGCAAATCCTTGGACCGCGCTGGACGGCAGCAAAAGAGCTCAACCCTGGAGCCTGGCTCATCTTCCACAGGTTGCATTAGTCAAACCCAGGATGTAATGGAAATGATTTTTAAGGAGCTTCAGGGGATCAGCCAGATAGAGACAGAACTGTCTGAGCTTCGTGGCCATGTAAATGCCCTTAAAAGCTCAATTGATGAGATCTCCAGCAGTGTGGAAGTAGTTCAGAGTGAGATTGAACAACTTCGCTCAGGATTTGTCCAGTCTAGAAGGGAAACACGTGATATCCATGACTACATAAAACAAATCAGTCACCAGGCCAATAATTCAACCTTACGGTTCCTCAATGTTCCTGAGGAAAGGTCAGAGAAAACAGAAAGTCTAATTTATAAAATACTAAAAGACAAAATGGGTTTTGTTGATGCTCATAAAACAATTAAAATTGAACTTGCTCACAGGTTAGGGCTACAAAGAGAATGTTCTAATGCTAAACCCCGCCCTATTATTGTTATTTTTGCAACACCCCAGGATAGAGATGTAGTCTTAAAAAAATGCTATAAACTTAAAGGAACTGGCATCACTGTGTCTACTGATAGCTTAACTCATGATGGAAAAGAGAGAAAGGACAAGATGTCATCCTCACAAACTTATGAAAGCATGGATATAAAGATCTCAGGAAAGGATAAAGTCGTGGAGAGTGATGACTGGGACTCAATGGACAGCGATAAAGAACTGGATGAATTAAGCAGAAATAAATATGCAATGGTGATTTCAAAGCCTGTTCACAAGAGCAAATCAGAGAAGAGACGGTCCCACGATCAAAGCCGGTCAGGAGATGAAGCTGGCTACTCAGGCACAGTTCACTATGCTGATGACTCTTACTACGATTCAGACAAGCATGCAAAGGCTTACTATTCTGACTTGACCCCCGGATGGCTTTCCCAGAGTGACTATTCCACTCCAAAACTTAGCCGCTCCGAGTCTGACTGTTCAAAACTTTGTCAGTCATACTCAGAAGACTTTTCAGAGAGTCAGTACTTTACACGGGCAAATGGCTGCTCCCTGCTGTCCTCCTCAGATCAGGAACTGTGGCAGAGAAAACAGGAAGACATGGCTTCCTCCTGGTATGCTAGCCCCAGTCATGCTCTTAGCCACGATAATCAAACTTATGAACATAATGAAGTTGAGACTACGGAAACTATTGACAGTGGGGTTAGCAATGGACTTGTCTGCATGTCTAGAGATAGAAGCCACTACAGTGGCTCTCAGCTTTCCCTACAAGGTGATCTATCACCTTGGAAAGACTGGCATCATTTGGAGCAAGGTGCTGACTCTGGGTTAGAAGCCTCCATAGAAGTTAGCAGTCCATTTGACCCATCAACAATTCCTGGTTTTCCAGAGAACATAACTAAGTGTCAGGAAGTTGATTTACAATTTGAAGGAGACGAGGAATTCATGATGCTTGATAGGGAATCTTCCCTACCACCAATAACTACCCACGTGATTCCTCCTATCACAGAACGTGAGTCTGCCAAGTCATCTGCCCGCCAATCTAAGGATCCTTGTAAGATTATTGCAAAAGAAGGCACAAAAGTAGCATCTTCCCCTAAAGATTCCCCTAAAGCCACTGCTAAGGTGCCACATAAACAAACTAAAGTGGCTGCTAAAGAGGAAAGCTCAAAAATATTGGCAAAGGAAAGTCCTAAGGTATCTGCTAAGGTTTCACCTAAAGTGACCTCTAAAGCACCTCCTAAAGAGTCACCTAAAGAGATTTCAAAATCGGTAGGTAAGGAATCATCTCAAGCTATCCCTAAAGACAGTCCTAAACTCACACTTAAAGATGCCACAAAGCCCACAGTCAAAGAGGTATCTAAAGTGGCATCTAAGGCAAGTCCTAGTGAGATTGTCAAAGTCACTTCTAAAGTGACCACCAAAGATAGCCCCATAATGACTCCTAAAGAAAGTCCTAAAGAGTCCCCTAAAGAGAGCCCTAAAATAACCCCAATTGATACCCCTATCTTGACCCCTGTCTCGACTCCTAAAGAGTCCCCTAAGGAATCCCCTAAGGAATCCCCTAAAGTCATTGCTAAAGAACTTCCACAAGTTGTACCTAAAGAAGGTCTGAAAGTTGCTGCTAAAGAAGTTACCAAAGAAGCTTCGAAACCTCCTCCAAAAGAGGCCCCAAAAGAGGTGCATAAAGTAGCACCTAAAGAGACTGCTAAAATACCAATTAAAGAAGTTAGTAAGATTCCATCTAAAGAATCCCCAAAAGTAGCCCCGAAAGAGAGCCCTAAAGGTCCCCCAAAAGAGACCCCTAAACCAGCCCCAGTAGAAGCCCCTAAAGTAGCACCAAACGTAGCCTCTAAAGAAGTCTCCAAGGATACTGCCAAAACGATTGCTAAAGAAAAATTCCCTGAACTGGATGTTAATCATAGCTTTCACCAGACGCAGAGTAAGTCTACATCTATGTACCGCAGCCAGAGTGAGATTCGAACGGAGAAGGTTGAGGAAGTTCCCAAGTCTTGGAGCAGTAGGCTCAGCATAGATCTCAGTGAAAAGTCCTTTGGATTTGGCTTTGGTTCTACCCTACAGAGAGCTAAGTCAGCTCTTGAGGTTGTATGGAAATCTGGCTCTCAGACTACCCCTGCTCCACCTGAGGAGCCATCCAACACCTCTTCTTCATTTATGGGGCGATTCCGCACCCTGTCTGGATCCACTACAAATAATTCTAGTACTACAGGTGACTCAGATGCACAGAAAGAGCCTGTCTTCTTCAAAGCAGAGGAAGATAAAACAGAAGCTGAGGAACAACCAGTGGACAGTGAGACCCATTATGTTGAAGTAATGGAGCAAGTACTAGCCAACCTGGAGAACAGAACTAATACTACCGAGACGGAAGAGTCCACTGAGCCTGCACAGGTGTGTGAGACTTCTCAGGACTATGATGTGTCTGAAGACACTGAAGCCATTCAGGACATTGATGCCTCTCAGGATTTGGAGGCTTCTCAAGAGTTGGAAGCCCCAGGTGGCTATGAGGCAAGTAAAGAGACACATGTTCTGGAGTATGATTGCAGTTTGGATGAGCAGTATGATGAAGAGTACAGTGAGGATTATGAAACACAACTCACAGAGGACACAGCTGAATATGATGCCATGGTAGAATATGTAGATGTAGAAGAACCAGATGAGACTGAGGGTAATGATTTGACAGAGGAGATGGAAGAGGGTGATGAGGAGCTAGAAGAGGTGCCAGAAATAACTGAAGAGGTTGCTGAGGAGTCTGAAATAGTGGAACAAAAGCAAGATGATGAAAACAAAAATCTTCCAGAAGAAAAGCCAGTAGAGGCTCCACCTAAGAAGCGTACTCGGCCTACATTTAAGGAGGCAGCGCTGAGGGCCTACAGGAAACAGATGGCCGAACTGGAGCAGCAGATCCTGGCAGGAGGTATGATTATTTTCTTTTTATTGTTTGTCATAATGTTACTTGGATTTTCTTCTGTTTTTCCATACATGGCAGGTGATACTTGTGTTTCTCTATAACATGACTACTTAACAAAATAGCGTAAATCTCCATTTATGTCCTCTCTGAGATTTGTCAGATGGGAAGCAAACAAGTAAACATGGAGACCAAGTTGACTAGCAGTCAACTATTTTAAGTGTCAAGTGCTTATGCTTTTTTGAACACAGCAACAAAGTTACCGTAAAATGGTTATTGCTATAGTACCAAATATTATAAGCAACAGAAATAAAGGGTTATGGTAATAAATACCAAGAAACAACAAGGGAAACATTGAATATAATCATTATGATTATTATATCCAACAGGTTAATATACACCCATCTGTTTTCATTTAATGAATTACACAAAAATAGGATGGTTTTGTTTTTTTAAATATCAAGTGAGTAATTGATGTAAGACTGAATTCTAGTGAATGTGAATTAATGTATGCATCTAATTTATATGGTGCAAGGCCCCAGACTTCAAATTTGGTGGTCTAATTATGCTGCTCTTATTGGAACCTCAGGCTTTGATACACTTGAAAGATGCACTTGAATTGCTTGGTTATGTTGTGGTGAAGAATTGAAGACAAGAAATCTATTTGGTGGTGGATGGAGTGTTATCAGTGGCACTAACTTCAAATTCCCATGGTACAGCACTGGATTCTCATGCACATTTAAGGGGTGATGTCAAAAATATTTTTTTCTGGTGGGTTGTCATTTATCACCAAAATCTTTAGGAATTTAGAAGTCTATTGGTGACCCCCCCAAATTACTATCAGTTCTTCACCTTCACTGAAAAAAGCACAAGTCTGTATGTAGAGTGTACCAATGAGAATAATCAAAATACCAAAAAGGAAAAAAAAAATTTAATGCACCACAGTATTTTAAATGAGATATTTTATTTACTATAATAACCAACATATATTTTACCAGTATTTGTATTTTTCTGCAATACCTTTGATTCACCACAGTAGCTTTTCTTCAGAATTCTGTAGGTCTATAGCTGGTGGGTCAAGACCCACTTAAAAATGGGATGACTTCATTGATGGAACAGTCTTCCACTTGGAGTGAAATAAGACATAAGGGAATTTCTGCTCTTACTTAAAATCAAAAAGCTTTTGACCTACATATTTAGCAGGAATGGTTGCAGTGATTTTGAGGGAGCTTAGTTCAGTAATACAGGCTACTCCTTAAAACTGGCTGTGTGACAGGTGTGTTCGTAAATGTAAATTCAGTACAAATTAAAATAAATTAGCAAGAGATTCCCCTCCTGGCCCACTATGGTAAATGGGTCTATGTTTTTTACATCACATAAACAGGTAAGCTTATAACAGGCTAGTACAAATTTGGTGGGACATTTACTGTATATGACTGTGCAGTTTTAGTTTTACACAGTGCCTTCTTTTGGCTACCAGGCAAAAAGAATTAAGACTTGAACTGAGTGACTGACTTACTGAGTCACTTCTTATTGCTGAATCTCATATGTGTGAGGTGAGGCATACAGCAAGCCCTAGGCATATGACTTCAGAAGAAAATGTGTGACTGATTGTCCTCACTTTGCAATGGCTTTTTGGCTCTTTTTCATCTTTGATAAATCAGTTAGTGGACTAATTCTATGCTATTCCATGCTATTTATGCTGTTGTGCTTCCTGATTCAGGATTATTTTGTGACAGTCTGGCAAAGGCTGAGATGTATAGAGGAAATGTGAGACAGGGGTAACCAAACACAGATGTAAAATTGATAAATTGATGTTGGTTTGCACTCCTCTGAATTTCTTATGGCTACATGTTTTTCCACACAAGCATACATAAATATGGATTTGATAGCTAGTCATTGTTATCCATTTTATGCACAGCATCATTATAAACGCTTATTAATTCTGTCACAAGATTATTTCAGGTTGTTGAGAATCTTTTTGGTTTCCAGTAGTTGTTTTTGAACTAAAGTTACAGCCATGATTTGTTGGACAGAGACACTTTTGCTTTTTTAAAATAAATTTTGGCTCTGTACACCACCAAAGTGGTTTTAAATTAAAACAATCAAGGTATGATCGAAGTGCAGATTTTCACCTTTAATTCAAGAGGTTTCACCAAGGTTTCACTAAGGTACTGTGTTAACTGTTTAGGTTATCTAACGACTTTTTCAGATTTTCAAACCAGCACTTTCAAAGGCTCAAAGGTAATTAGACAATTGATTAACAAGCAGTTTGATGACCAGATGAGCCCTGTTCCCTGATTACTTAATGACAAATTAAGCAATTAAAAAATCTGATTGATTGCAAATGTTCAACTTGTATTTTGTAGCTTTTTACTGGGACTCTTAATATAAGTCTAAGAGCTGTACAAATGAGGGAGGCCATCATTATGCTGAAAGAAAAACAAACAAAAACACACCTATCAGTGAGATAGTAAAACCTTTAGTTGAGAGGCCAAATCAATAATCTTCATCCATAAAATGAAGGAATGCACTGATCAGCTCAGCATCACCAAAAAGCCTGAAAGATTACAGAAGACAGCTAAAGTGGACGATTGCAGAATTATTTTCTTGATTAAGAAAAACATCTAAAAATTCAAGAGCATTCTCAAGGAAGTAGGTTTATTATTGTCAAAATCTATGACTATAAATACAGAGGGTTTACAACAAGGTGCAAACCACTACTTACACTCAAGTGCAAGGAGGCCAAATTAGATGTTAACTTTTTTCTAAAAGAGCCTGCACAATCTGGGAGAGAAAACAGCTCATGATCTAAAGCATACCACATCATCTGTCAAACATGGTGGAGGGAATGTTATGGCATGGGTACGTATAGTTTCCACTGGAACTGGGTTACTAGTGTTTATTGATGATGTGACTGCTGACAGAAGTAGTAGGATGAATTGTGATGTGTACAGGGTGGTACTCTCTGCTCAGATTCAGCCAAATACTGCAAAACTGATTGGAGAGCACTTGACAGTGCAAATGCATAATTACCCAGAGCATACTGTAAAACCAACCCAAGAAACCCAGAAAATTGGATATTCTTTAATGGCCAAGTCATACAGCTGAGCTTAACCCAGAAGAGCATGCTTTTCAGTACTAAAAACAAAACTGAAGTCAGAGAGATGCACAAACAGGCAGCAATTAAAGGTGAGTGCAGTAAAGGCCTAGCTCATCATCTCGAGGGAAACACAGCATTTGGTGATGTCCATGGATTCTAGATTTCAGGCAGTCATCAGCTGCAAAGGAGTTTCATCCAAGTATTTAAAACAATCCTTGCATTTAACATTATGTTAATTTGTCCAATTTCTTTTGAGCTTCTGAATCTGGGGGATTATCTATAAAAATGGCTATAATTTCTAAACAGTTAATGCAATATTTTTGTTAAACCTCCTGAACTGAAGCTGAAAGTCTGCACTTCAATCACATCTTGATTATTTATTTTAAAACCCACTGTGGTGGTGTACAGAGATGATGTACATAGAGACCTAAGTGTAAATAAAATATTGTAAGAAAGTGTAAATATAATATTGTAAGACATAACAAATCAAGCCAAAATAATGACTGACCGGTCATTTCCAGTGTCATCTAAAGCACTTTCAAATGTGTCTGAAAATGCTACCTCGCAGTTTTTGGAAAACATATATAAAATTTTTAAATTTTTTATATAAATTTTAATTTTTTGTGTCCCTGATGGAGAAAGAGTCATAGATGCATGCATAATCTATATCTCCCCACCCCCACCCACTCTCATTAGCTTTATGCCTTCATCTCTTGTAGTTGATGTGTGCTCATCATGCTCGTGTTGTGGAGGCTGGTCTGTGTGGGAGCTGTGAAAGGAGTCTCAGCAGTACTGCCACTCCTGCCAGGCCTGTCTTCAACTGGCTAAAGAAGCGTCTGTATTCAGATGCTAATTCACACTCCCAAGGGCATTCTGTAACCAGGTCAGCCTTGCTTGGAATATTTATAGAGGTCTACCGCTACTGAAGTTTGCTGCTTGTTCCTGGGGGAGCAAAGGAGGTAGACCCTCTTTATGCTTAGTTCACCATTTTTCAAGAAAGAGTGGATTTGAAAAATGCAGATAAAGGGAATGAAGGGCCTCTTCTGTTGTTGTTTAAGGTGTTATCTTCCAGTTCAGAATATTGACTGATTCAATGTTGTTGCCAGGGAAGAAAATGTCCACAGGTAACGCACACTCTTAACTTTGAGGTGCTGTAGTTTTTAGATTAAACACTTAAAGTGTCAATAGGTGACTCCCCATGCATATATCCACCTCATGCAGCTATTGCAAAGATGCTCTCTGTTTTAAAATGCCCTCTTGGATCAGGCTATTAAGTTGGCAGGTTTGGCTATTTTCTGACCTAGTAATAATAATGCCAAGTGAATACTGCTTTTGAACCTTTTTAAATTCCTGTGCATTATCCATCCAGTAAATGTCCCTCCAAGGTTCAGATTTGCTTTACTTCCTTTTTCTTTGCCTCCTCTAGCAATGTGCCTCCTTTTTCTGGGAGTAGAGTTTCACAATTATTCCAGACATTTGCCATTCATCTACAATTTACTAAAAGCGACTGGAAAATCAATAGGGGTATTCCTTCCATTTTTTTTGTTTTCTGGTAAACAAAATTGTGACCTGTGGCAAATAGGCTAGCATAGTCAAAGTAAGGTTTACAGTGGACTAGTCCAAATGTGAGTAGTATTATAATTTTCTAGACAGTATTTTGGCCTGTCAGGATTTATTTCATGTGTTCAAAAAAAAAAAAAAAAAAGAAGCTGCCTGTTTGTAGGGTTGTCATTTGTAATATATTCCAGCTACATCGTTCCCATTGACATCACCCTTATACTTTTTCTTCTGTACTTGCACAAGCATAATTCTCTATTAATTTACATTGAGACAACACTGTATTGCTTCAACTTAAAGCTCAGATTCATAAACAAAACTTTTATTATATGTGGGTTGTTTACCCCTTTTACTCCCCTTTGCTCTATTCCTGGTTGACTTTTTCTGGAATTTTATTTTTTGCAATATTAAACTGAATGAACCCACTGACATTAGCCTGCCACAGCCTCAAAGACTTAGTCATAGTTGGAAAAAAATACTAGCTGAAGGGAGCAGTTACTGCTAATATTGCACATATAATCTAGCTGATGCATTTTATTCTATAGTGGTTATGTGGCATTGTTTGAGTCATCAGAGGCACAAGCCATGAATAAATTGGTTGCAAAGGCACTCAAGACATTCATATGTCACTTTGAAATAATATATTTCACCAGAGCCATTAGGCTGAAACCTTCCACCGCACACAGTTCTCTTTTCTATCATGTTTGGTCACAGATTTATTTTCCCATGAAGTAATCTGTGAGGTTATTAAAAACTCAGCTTGTACTTGGCAGCTGATAATATAAAATGTTTTTGCACTTTTGATGCATCTGTATGTGTCCCACCATCCTAAGTGGATTGTCAAATACAACAAAGGTTTTGCAGCATATTTTAAACTGTGTATGCGTTCGTCATTCTGGCATCAGCTACTGTATAGACAGCTATTTTGCTGTGTGCAAGAATGAATCTCCACAATTATATATTAATAATTATAATAGATTATTAGAGCTTACTTGATATTATTTTTATTTAATGTTTGTTTTTTCCAACACTGTGGTGGTTGGTTTGGTTACACCAAAGATACGCAATGAAAAACAAATAAATAAATAATTACACATGTGATTACTAAAATAAAATTTCAAAATGCCTGTTTTAAACAGGCTCTGTTAACATACAGTACCAGTCAAAAGTGAGCGTGTTCAAACTTTTGACTGGTACTGTATAGTTAAGGCAAGATGCTGAAAGTCATTGTGTATTATTCAGGACTACTTCAGGTACCTGGGGCTGATATGTCAGATAATACACGTACAGCAAAAGATGCAGTCAAATGCTACATCAACTGTGGCTATGAAGGAAAAAAAGATCTAATTTGAATTAGGCTGCACATCTTTCGAAAATCATCTTCTTGTGCAGCAACACCGTGCAGTAGAACATTAAGGCTTGTGGTAATTATAATAAAACACGATTTATTATAAACACGATGTATAAAAAAATTACTTTTCTCTAAGTGTTTATTATAGTAAGTTGCTTATTATGGACAATAATATATACCTATCCTATAGTATTGTTTGGTCAGTTCATGGTGTTGGCACAGTGATATTATAATATTGGTATTATAATCTGTGAATGCTGTAAATTGGTTTACCAGTTACTTGTCAGCAAGAACACAGTGTGTCCATTTTGCTGGTTCTTTTTCCTCTGTCTTACCAGTGTCCAAGGGAGTTCCCCAGGGCTCCATTCTAGGACCACTGCTCTTCTCTCTATATAGAAATAACTTATTTGATAATTTATCAAATGCTGCATTCTATCTTTATGCAGATGACACAATTATTTATCATTGATCTCCTTCATTAGTACAAACGTTTGTATTCTTGCAGTCTGCCTTTGATGTTGTCCAGTCCCATTTAACCCAGCTTAAATTGGTGTTAAACGCAGACAAATCCAAGTTCACATTATTCTCAAATGGCAGAGTTGTTGCCTAAGCTTCTTAAGATTAAAACAATTCAAGGGGCAGAAATTGAATTGGTCACATCTTATAAGTATTTAGGTATCATTATAGATAATAATTTATCATTTAAACCTCACATCAGAAAGCTAGTGTCCAAACTGAAATATAAACTAAGCTTCTTTTTAGGAATTAAAGTGAGGAAATATTTGATTTCCACAACTTTTTTACCTTTTATTGGATTATGGTGATTTGCTTTTCATGAATGCTCCTGGTCAGTACCTAAAGAAATTGGTTACTGTTTATCATTGTGCTTTACATTTTATTAGTGGCTGTGGAAATTGTGTTCTTAACTGTTCTTTGTATGCTGCTGCTAAATGGCCATCTCTGTATATCTGCAGACATTCTCATTGGTTAGTTTTAATCTAGAAACATCTACTTGGGCTGGGTCCTTCTTATCTGTGTCTATATGTGTAAGAGTCTTAACTATCATAGACTTCACTCTCAAAATGTTATACAAATGCTCGTCCCCAGAGTCAGAATGGAATTAGGAGAAAAAGGCTTTTAAATATGCTGCTCCTGTTTCCTGGAATAATTTACAAAAGGAGCTGAAATTGTCAGAACTGGTTATGATGGGGAAGTTTAAGTCCATTTTGAGGAAATGTGAAAATAGGTCAACGTGACTGCTTTTAACATCACTCTTGAAATGATCTGTTACTGCATTTAATTTGCATATATGTGTTAGATTGTTGATTGATAGTCACTTGTTAGATTGTTAATTTGCATATATGTGTTAGATTGTTGATTGATAGTCATTTGTTAGATTGTTATGTGTTTTATTTGTTGTAACTTTTGCTGCCCTCTTTGGCAGGTCTCTCTTGGAAAATCTCAATGAGACTTACATAAAATATACTTAATGACATTAAAAAGTAAGATAGTAGATTTTGTTTATATAAATAAATATGGGACTGATTGTATAAAACATTTTCATTAAATTTTTCTGGGTCACCTGGAAATCTCAGGTCCTGTTTTACTATATAAATATTATTGTAGTTTGTGATTAGGTGGTAGGTTAGTAATGTGATGACATCACAATATAGCATGTATAAGTCAACTTCTGTGGATATAAATTAGATGCTATTGTCATGACATTAAAGTGATAGGATGTACTACAAATTGATAATTTTAGCCCATTGGTAGACGTTGCTAGGCAACATGATGAATTCATAATATGTGATACAGATTATCCTCAATGGCCTAAGAGGTACCTAAATGCCGAGTTTGATTGCTCAACTGTCATGTAGGAGGAGTTTACAGACAGACAGATTTTGTGTAATATAGTAAAATGGTATTGCTAATGTAGCTGAAATGATTTATACACTTAATCAGAAATGGTTTGCATGTTGTTTTTAATGTCTGAAGTTAGTAATAGTTAGCCATTAGTGCATTTGGTTTTTTCTAGTCAAAAATGAAACTTGGTTCAAGAGTTGAGAGGTGGTGCC
Organism: Archocentrus centrarchus; assembly: GCF_007364275.1. NCBI lineage: Eukaryota > Metazoa > Chordata > Actinopteri > Cichliformes > Cichlidae > Archocentrus > Archocentrus centrarchus. The sequence continues at coordinate 26,479,191 of NC_044348.1, forward strand.
ATGCCATGACCTTTATAATCGCATTTCCCCTTTTAAAAGTCACCCCACTTCTGATTGGTGCCCTTGGTTGAAAAACACCTGTGCAGAATTTGCCAAACCTCCATGAGCTGTGTTCTGATCTGTTGCAGGCAATTAGAAAAAAACTGTAATTCATACTGAAGCAAAATGTAAATTGTAACTAAAGCATTAGCTGTTATTATTGAACATAAGCTCAGGATTGAAGCCCACAGGAAGATGATTGTAAGTGATATGGGCTATGTGGATCTACTGAAACCAAAAATGTTGCCTAACATCAATATACAACCATTTAAGAATGCCGATAACCTGTTGATGAAGACAAGATAGCCAGGCATACATGCTCTAGGAGTAAAGCACAATACTGTATATTGGAAACGCAATGTGATACAGCCACAGATGTTATCTAAGTAATGTGAATGTCAGATTTAATCAATACTCCCTGCCACAAAACTAAAGCTTTTAGGCTTTAGCTCTTAAGAGCACATTAAATAACCATATGCATTTGGGATTTGTTCATTTATATTTTTTTTCAGTCTAACACTTATATGTGAATCCTGAACTTCAAAGCAAGACGAAAGGCTTTGAGAGACTGTCACAGGATCAGTGCCACATTATCTTGATTTTGTCTGTCTTTCATGAGCTTCTTGGAAATGTCCTCATGATCTTATGCACTCAGAGTGTTGGATTGTGATCATGGCCTAGTCATTGAACCGTAAGCTTAAAAAAATCTGTAGAAATGCATAGACATGCCAGTTTAAACCTATACTTGGTGTCTGCAGTACAAGACATGTTCTTGGGTGTGTAGGGGCTTTGATCAGTCGTGGTAAGACTGAATACTACCTGAAGCTTTTCTGCTCCAAAGAGCCCTGATCTATGTATGGTGTGACCATGTGTTCCAGGACCGTAATTCAGGATTTACTGCTGTTGTTTGCACACACACACACACACACACACACACACACACACACACACACACACACACACACACACACACACACACACACACACACACACACACACACACACACACACACAGGTTTCCTACCAATCAGTTACATTTTTGTTCCACAGTTTTAAGGCACCTGTGAAATGAGCTTTATATCAGCAGCCTACAGACTATCTTTGCACTGTGGCTTTATCTAGTGCAGCTGCAGACATTCAGCGAGAGGAGATGGCTCTATCTTGTATAGCTGTGCACAAAGTAGCTTAGTTGATCGCTGTCCATACCAGCTGGCAGCTTAGCTCCTCTTTGTCTGTAGTTTTTTCTGCTTATGTTCACTTTTTGAATCACCTGACACACTGACGGTATATTATCATGGATGTACCAAAAATGTTTCTGTACAAAATCAACCTTTTCAAGAATTTATACCAATCAGGAGCAAAATACATTTTTAATGCTTTTAAATGAGCCACCTTTCCATGATAATCACTCATCATAAAACAGTAATAGCACTATACAGTCTGGATAGGCACTGTTTGCTACTTCTCGGTCATTTATATTTAAAATCTTCTGAAACTTGGCACAAATGCTCTTTGGGTACAGCTCTACAAAATAGGGGAGAGGGATTTTTGATTTTTTTATGAATTTTCAAAAATTTTGAGAAAATACTGTGCATTGATGTTTACCTTTAATCCCTACTCCTCCCTTATTCCTAGGCCGACTCTTTGAAACTTGGTATGAGTATTCATTAAGCAAAGGTCTACAGAATGTTCCAGACCAATTTTCAATTTTTGACTTTTATTTTCTTTCTTTTACAAATTTTTGAAATTTTCCATTAATTCAAGTTGCTGCTCCTCCCTTACTTATTGTCTTATTCTTCTGAAACTTATCATGAATATTCATTGGGCAACGATCAACAAAATATTGCAGACAGATTTTTGATTTTTTTGATTTTTCACAAATTTTCAAAATCTTTAAGAAATACTGTACATCAATGATTAACATCAACCGCCACTACTTCCTTATTTATTGGCAAATGGCAAATTTTTCTGAAACTTAGTATGAGTATTCATTGGGTAAATGTCTACAGAATATTGTAGACAAAAATTCAGGGTTTTACTTTTTTTTTTTTTTTTTTTACAAAATTTAAAAAAAATTAAGTATCAGCTTAATGATGGTTGACCTACTGCCAAATTAGTTTTCATTCCAATGCATTACGTATTATACAAGTAAAATGTTTGACAGTTGGGCTCTATAGGCCAACAGGTCTCTTATTTTTAATTCTCTCTCTGTTAATGATCCAGTAACAAGAAAACCAACAGTAGGTTCCTTGTTTTTAATCAGGTTGGCAATTTGATCTTTCTCTTGTGAACAGCTGTTTTCTGTTTGCTTACATTACATCATGTTTATGCTGCCATTTATCACCTATGGATCAATAGCACAGTAATTACACCTCTCCAGTCTTACTTATTTAAAGGGCTTGCCCGCTTGCAGTTTGTCTCTAAAACAGCAACATGATACCAACTGCTTACCTAATGTCCCATATCTTCCTAACTGTGAGTGTTAACTCAGGCAATGTTATCAATCACAGGCATCTTTTTTTCATGCTGCATTTATTTATAATATTCTGTGTCCAGGGAATGATCTTTACAGAACAGCCTTTAGCTGGGAGCCATCTCTTTTGTACTGGTTTTACTGTATAGGCTAGTATTTCTCTGTTCATAGCCATTGCCTTTGAAGTGTTGATTCTCTCTCCATTCTTGCATAAATAGTTTGGCAAAACAGAATTGTGTAATCTGGCGGTAATAATAGATCATTGTCCTAAGTATGTGTTTGCATTTTCTAGTGAGTTGATCCTTTCTAACTCTTAATGTTCTTGTTGTCATTTCCTTCTTTCAGACACCAGTGCTTTGGACACTCAGGTTTTAAGCCATTGTTTATCATCAGATAATTGGACACTTGCAATTTCCTTGCATGTGCATGTGTGTTTTTGTGAATGTGGAGTTTATAACCTGTGTGTGTAACATCTACCTGGGTGTATTTGTGAGTGTTTTTGTTTGTTTTTTGTGTGGATAGATCAAAGTACTATTTGTAGGTATGACAGATAATGCAGCATGTGCCCTTGTGTTGGTTATCTCTTTATTCGTCTTTTTCTTTTTTTTTCAGAAAATGATACATGTTTCAAATTTGATGTTTGGTCAGTTAGAAGGGAGCATTACACAATAGGGAAATGTGGCCTGAAGCGCAGAGAGCGGCAAAACTCTCAGTCTCAAGCCCACAAACTACACTGATGTGGAATAATTTGGTCTTTTGCCTGTGGTGCTTTCCTCTCTCCTCCCTGCACTGTATCATTTATCTTGTCCTGAATTGCCCTCCTATTGTACCTATTTTCCCAGGTTCTTTTTGTTATAGTGTTTATTTCTTCTGTTTTAAATTGTCTCCCATTTGCCTTGTGCTTGTTTGAGAGCTTTTTCTTTGTAGTTCTTGTTTTACACTGTCCGTTTCTTCTCTCTGCAGCCTCGCAGTGTTTTGGATCCCAAAATGCTCGGCTTGCAGACCGGGGGGTGAGTGGTGGCTCACTTACTGATCTGATTGGTTCACAATTACTCTAATCGGAGCTGCTGTGCTGTTTTCTGCCTTCATGCTAACTCACCTGTAGCTAAAAAGCTACAGGCATGCAACTTCTCTGGCATACAGCCTCAATTAAACTACCATGCTGTCTATTTTGTGAAATGCCATAGGGAGAAGACTGAGCCGTTATTAGAGAAACACGGAATTGAAAGAATCCTGAATAAAATCTGTAGGAAAATTTCACAACACCAAAGATGGTGATAGAAATATAACTTCCAGTGGAAAAGAACTTATTTGGGATCAAAGTCTGCAAACTATTAAAGTTTTTTCTTTTTTAAATCAGATTTCTCTTGTTATTCCATACATGCAGTTTTTATTTTCGTGTGACCACTGAAATAAAACTTAATTTAGATAATGCTTCAAAAGTACCCAGAGGTCTTTCAAGATTGCTGGAAGGACTTTGGAGAAAATTAATATCTAATGATTGACGACTTCACAACATTTATGTATGCCATCTATTAGGTAAGCTTATTATTAAGAAATGCTAATTAATATTTTTTTTCTTGCAAGCATGTGAACCCAGCTTTTGGGATATATATAATTCATAAACTATCATATTTAGCCTCAGTTAACCTAACCTAATCACCAGCCATGACAGTGCAGCAATCTGCAGGATAGACTGTGCATTAAGTTAGTGAAAGCCTGGGTCTCTCGAATGAGGCAAAGGACTGTGCAGTTTGTCACGCTGTGTATCTTTAGGGTCAAGTCGCTGATGTCGTTGAGAGGGCTGACAGAAAAGCTTGCGGAGCTTTATCTGTGCGGAGGCATTGGGGCCTTGATGTTACATTGAGGTCATTGTAGAGTCTTTGAGTGACAGTTGAGGTGATGCCACTGAGAGCCTCATGGGAAAGGACCAAGACTGGTGGGGAAGTAGCGAGCACAAGGGAGTTGAAAGATAGAGAGAGCAAGGTGACTGGAGCTGAAGGGTTGTAACCAGGCTAAAGCTCTTAAAGTTCCCGTTTTTGAGGTGCAGAGCAAGTTTACATAGATTTTGGTACAGTGGACCCTCAATGTTGAATGAGTCTCACACTTATTTTCATAGTATATAAATAATAGTTGTAACAGGTGTGATATATATTAATAATAGGCATCACTGCTGATATATTCTGAAAAAAAAAAGATAACATGGAGGAGGGGAGGTCTGTGGGTACAGCAGGGGGTTTTATTACTAATGTTTGTTCACAACAAGCAAAGTGGAAGGGGGTAAGCCAAGTTAGGAAGGAGGCATGATCCATGGGGTTTGCCAGCTGTGTAAATCAAGGCCCCCCTTTCACTGTAGTAATGTCTCCCACAGCATGGCATTATTATGATATTAATACACCTTAAATCTGTCTGCTTCTCCAGAGCTGGCAGTATTCTTTATGGTATTGACAGCATGCCAGATTTACGCCGCAAGAGGACAGTGCCTCTTGTCCGAGACCTGGTGAGTCATCTGCCTCAACAAGGTTATGTGTGATTTATGTCAACTCTATCTAAGTGACCCCATGTTTTACCACAGTGGTGGAATCCTGCTCTGTGTGAGTATGAGCCAGGGTCCCCTGCTGTGGACAAAAATATTGTTACAGTGCTTTAAAGTGGCGTGTTTGTTTATCACCATACTGTCCTTAGTAGTAAGATAACAGCCTTCAAGAATATGTCATTAAAACCTAACTTAGTCAGGTTTTGTATTTTATGTTTTTTATAGCTTATGATTGTTATAATTAAAAATACTATAAAGGCATTCTATTCAAAATAAATTTAGGTGCCAGCTTAACATTTGTGGTGGTTAAATTAAGCCAATAAGGAGGTGATTGGTAATAAAAGCAAACACCTAAGTCTCTGGCTATTCTGTTTAGAGCACTGCCTTGTGGGAATTTTAAATGTAACCTTAGCCATAACTCTGTTGCTTGATTAATTCGCCTGGAGAGAGTGTTTAAGATACTGCATCACTATGATGATCCACCATTTGGTTTTATTGCAACATAATGTGTCATAACATATCCCGCAGAGAGGCATGTTGCAAACAAGTCCACTTTAGCACTGTGCCACATGGTTAGTCTGTCTGAAAGACAACAGTCTGTTGTGATGCCAGAAATATTCATGCGTGTTTATAATTGTTTGTCCACTATGTACTGCACAGTATGTCTGTCTTATGTTTGTGTCTCATCTTCATGTTCTTAGCCAAAACCATACAAATATTGGCTCAAAATAAATCTTAAAACAAACTGCTTAGTATACTCTTTAAATAATATGCCCTTCCTTGATTGATTTTATTTTGAAATATTACAAAATGAGTTCTATGGAAATGATGATGCAACTTGATGTCATGCACATAGATGCTGATGAATGTTTATATCACGGTGAACAACATGAGTTGATGCTGTATTTGTCCATATCTCTCATGAAATTAATAACCAACAATGTCTTGGTAAGTATGGGTTGTCGTTTTAAATTTTTTTTTTTTTTTTTTGGATTTTGATGTATATTTGCCATTCCTACAAAGACCCATAACAGCTATGGGTAATATTTTTCAGTGAGTTGTCAGATTTCAGCCTCGCCGATGCTCGCCATTTTTCTTGCTGTTTTTTGTTGCTCGGCAGGTATGGAAAAATTGCATTTAACTTGAAATGATGACAACTCAACCCAAAAATATATCCGAAAGACTTCATTGACTTCTGATTTAACTGTGTGAGGCTTTTAAATCATGTAAAAGTGACACTGAGCAAGCCTTTTACACATGGGATGAAGTCAGTAGTCAGCAAACTAATTGGTCCCCTTTCATTGCCTCTCCTTTGTCGATGTCCCCACTTTGCTGTGCGATTGCTTCAGGGCAGCAACAGCGTTTGATTGGAATGGACAGCAGAGCTCCCCCACATTACGGCGGGATGCAAAAACATAAAGAACAACAACAACAAAAGTTGAAGATCGATTCACAAAGCACTGAATGCTATATTGTAGCTGAATAGATAACATCTGGATGCAAGGTCTTATTGTATTGCCCGCAGCAACCTCAGCAGTGCTGGTGCATGATGATAAACTTACATCAACACTCACAGTTCATGTAGAGGTCACGTTCCTTCCTACATTTTCCATGGCTTCCATGGATCTTTACCATAGCTGGGCTGTACAGACAAGAGGGTCGTGGTAAAGACTGATCCAATATTGTCAGCTGTCCATGTCTGCATTCCTCTGTTACGTAATTTTCCTCAGTATGGGATAAATGTTTATCAGTCTCTGCTCACCCAAACTCAGTGGATATTAATATGACAGCTAATTTACGTAAATGTGTGTATTAGTGTGAATGTGCGTGCGTGTTCCCTGTCAGTGTTTGTGAGAGTGCCGTGTGTGGGTGTGCATTGGTTTCTGTTCGAGTAAGTTTGTGACTGTCTGGGCAGATGTGTGCGTACGTGTGCCTGAGTGTGAGTTGGTGTTGTGCAGTACAGCTGGCTTCACTCATATATGAGTGCGTGTGTGTCATGTGTTTCTCTGTTTGTGTCAAACTAATGTGCAGAGCAGACAGCAGAAAATATGATCAAAGCTTCATCCAACAGAAAACTGAATATAAATGTCAAGCATGACTGCAGTTTAGTAACTTCCAGTGCATGAATGGATAAAGAATCATGCAAACGGCTGTTTAATCTCTCTTGATAAATAGTTGAATCTTTCTAGAGCTCTGTGCCCTAAGCAGCAGCAGCAGCAGCAGCAGCAGCAGTCCTGCATGGCAGTTGAAGCACCTATGCACTCACTATGGATTATAAATTCAGTTCCTCTGCTGTTTGTGCTTTCAGTGTTCACCCTCCTGCTCTAATTCAGTTTCTATATTTCTTTCATTCTTTATTCATGACCTCTTGGATATTACAGGCTTTGGTAAGTTTGCTTTCTTTGTTCCGTAACATTCTATGCCTAAAAATATTGCTTATAATGTTAATGCATAAAAGTCCAGCTAGGTAAAATGGGTTGGTGAACTCATCCCTTTTTTCCATCTCTCTCTTCTTTTTCTTTTATCAGACTCTAACTGCTCGAAAGGCAGGCATCTCGTTCGCTCTGGTGAACCGGTCCACCCTAAATAACGAGGAACTGGTGAGTACACGGAAGTCATTATGTGGTTATTGTGGTGTGCGGTCACTGTGTACTCTTAATGGAATATGGAGGGCTCTACAGGGACAAGAGGTGCTGGACCCATCTTCTCATTATATTTGGGGAGCTGTATTTGGAACACTTACAAAGTTTTAGAGCTGTGCTGTGTGCCGCACCTACTGCACGTCAAGGTGCAGGATCATGTTGCCAGGAACATAGAGTTCCAAAATGTGTGGATTCCATTAGTAAGCTGCTTTATCTCTTACATGTACATACAGCATACTGTGCTCTGTCTGTCTGCTGGTCTATCTGTCAAAAATAGATGCAGCAGTCTAATAAATTGGTGTTTGTGACCAGCTGTTCTGTATTGCTGATGCCCTCTTTCCATTAGACAATTTGCCTAAGCTCAGAAATTAAGCAGTGGCCCTATCATTTTATTTTGACAATTAATAATGAGCTCTGCATACTGAGGATGACTGAGATAGGAAGAAAGGGCAGAATGTCTTGGTCGATGGTATGAGACACTTTTGTGTTGACCTCTAAAGCTCTCTTTGCATTAATGGATTGCAATTCTTACCTCCCAGAGGGAAGACGGCGTAACAGGAGGCAAACAGCAGGAGAAAGCAGCTTCTTAGCAAGACAAACAAGCAGACAATTTCACATCCACTGATATGCAACAAGGGGATGTCTAAGCCTACAAGATTATTGGATTCAAATGCGCTCTGTACATATTGCTCAAAGATTTCATCTTTTCAAAAGACCCTCAATACAGCCCTCAATTTGTGCACACTGATTGTGTACATTCTCATATGTTTCACATGCTCGACTTGGTCCACTTGGTCCACATGCCCAGTTTCCCTATAGTGACAGGGTCTTGATTGCTTATTAATAACCATGGATTTTTTAAATGGAGCTTTAGGGATGAGCAACTCATGACCTAGATGGGGGAGAAATGATGTGAATGATGCAGGATGTTAATTAGTGTACAGAGAGAGGTGATTCTTGAATAACTTCGTGCTATGGTGTCAAGATTTGAACATTAGGAGTAGATGTCCAGTATTCTGATTAGGACCAAACTAGGTTTAGTATTGGTCAGAGGGAGCTGACTTCTGAGCAGAGCTGTAGATTGTGTGGTCTTGGTAAGTAGGACAAGCAGATGTCAGAGTTTTATCTGCTGCATTAAGTCCACGAGAGTGCTTCCCTGTGAGAACTCTGAGAGCACTCAGTAAACAACCATATGCCGTTTAACAGTGTTGAGGAGTTAGGGAAATAGAAGAGAATGGACAAGTAAAGGAAGGGTGAGAAATTGACAGGAATTAGGAGAGAATGAGAGAAGATCAGGGCAAAGAGTAATTTGTCATTTTGACCCCCTGGCCCTGGTGTCACTGCACAAGCAGCCATGGTGAACAATCTGCCCTCCCTGGAGAAATGTTTCAGTCTATTTAGAGCATTTACTTCTTCCATCCTCTCGTTGTTTCTCTGGACTACCCCTTCCAGCGTTTCTTTTTTAATTTAATGCAGTTTACTTTGACTCATTTTATTTTAATAACATATAGACTTCCCTCTCGCTACCCTATTTCTTTCTGGGTTGTGTTTCCCATGCATCTGCTTTTTAGAGCAGAAAGGAACATTATGTGTGGGCCGGCTAACTGCCTGCGTGTCCACTCAATGTTCTAAGCTGCATGTGATCTCGGCACCCGAGCCTTTTAACAGTGACTGTCAACATAAAGTGAGACCATGCTTACCTGCTGAGACAGGGCAGAGACTTTTACAAAGGAAGAAGGAAGCTACGATCTGACATGTTTCAAGGAGTATCTGGAAATAAGATGTGATGTGTTGCGTTAAGTCAGTTCAGATATAATCAGGGAGGTCGTTAGCAGCAAAATATGCTATATTGATTTTATAATGCCTGCTGGTGCTTCGACCCAAGTAACTTTATGCAGTTTTTCAAATCTACCCTGACTGAAACTCATTAGATTGAGTTTAAATTCTTGCACTTGTTTAAATTTTATTCCTAAATCATGTGTTTAAAAAAAAAAAAAAGCCTTGTTAGAGCTGAGACAGAAGAGTAGTAAGTAAAAAAGATTAGAAATGTAGAAGGTTGGAACGGCATGCGCAGGATGGCTGCGTCAATGAAGTGGTTGACAAGGACAATAGGTGGTGAAATTGAAAAGGAGGGGTGAAAGGAGGAGGAGAGATTAGATTCCTCTCTGTCATGTTGCTCTCGGGCACAGGCTGCAGCTGTCAATCAATTCTAGTAGTGTCTTGCACAAAATCACCAGGGTTACCTCACAGTTTAACACATGGGACTCACACATGCGGCACTCTGTTCACATCTGCTGCACAGTGTGATGTGTGGTGTCAGGAATAAGAGTGAGGAGACACCAGAGGAAGGGAAATGGGAAATGAGTGTGATAGTGCAAACAGTAATGTAATGGCCAAAGAAACATACATTTACAAACTGGGTTTTGCACATTCCCAGTGCTACTCATAGCATTTGCTTGGTGGTTAAAGTAGAAAAATAAATAAATTATTTACCAGCCGAGTCAATTCACTGAGAAAAAACTGATAATGTGATGTCTCTGAAAGAAATTTTGATTCAGTCGTTTCCTGATGGCTCTGTCGGTATTAGACGGTTCAATTTAGTGACGAGCAGCCTTCTGGGTGCGGCCCTGGTGGAGCTTCTGTGTAGGTTGTGGATAAATCTCAGACATCTGCTTCATCTCATCATCCTCAGATTAAAAAGGAAATCTCTCTGTCTCCAACTGTGTTTCATTTGAGGTCTTCCAGGGTTCAGCAGCCTCTGTGTTGTATCAGCAAAGTTTCACAATGTTAGATAGCCGTGTTGTCCTGTCATCTGGTGTCATTTAATCATCTCAGCAAGTGTGTGTGCGTGTCTGTGTGTGTGTGTGTATACTTCCGGCTGGATGTGTGTCAGCAGTTCAGTGCAGCAGTCTCGGTAAAGTGCAGAGCTACCATTCAGGTGTTAAAGCACATTGTCAACATGCTGGAGGCTGACAGCAGAGGGAGGGGTGGAGAAGAAGGGGTGAGGAGTAGAGATCAGTAGAGGTGGTGAACAAGTACCTCTTGAAGATTTATTTAACTGCAATACATCTCATACTCTTTCTCTCTCTCTCTCTCGCTCTCTCTCTCTCTCTCTCCCTCTCAATCTGGATAATGCTCACTTTTAAGAACCTTATTTACAGCATCCATTGATTCTGCTTTCAAAAATTGGCAAGGCCTTGCCAGGTTTCTAGTCCTTGTGGATAGCAAGGCTCCTGCAGTAAAGCATTCAATTTGAAGAGGTTTCTGTTACACAGCAATCAGTCCAGACAGGTGTCCTGTAGAATTTAGTATGTGGTTTAGAAACACTTCAGCCAGTAAAAAAAAAAAAGTCAATGGAAACAAAGCTTGTGGGCTAAGGATGCTGTTAATCTAAGCTTAATGAGATGTAAGGCTGATTTATTATAGCTGACCTGTCCATTGATAATAAGGTAATAAGGCAAGGAACTTTTTCTCTAAGAAAAAGAAACTTGAAAATGCTGCAGTGCCAAATGAGAGTGCTCTTTAGTCAAGTTATATAATTGCCATGATTAATGCAGACGTGTGTTGTAAATTTCAGCCAGCCTTGAATTTGCCTGACTTTGAATCAAACCCACTGAGGTTACGTTACTGTTAAACTTCTACATTTCAACTAAAATTTTGTTATGATTTCAGGCAGTTGTGTTCCCACAGCAGCAGCCACAAAAGTATTACTCTGTTTGAGTGCTGATCTAAAGTTGTATGGAACACCTGAAAAGCAATTTAAGTACAAACTTGTTTTTATTAACTTCTGAAGTTGTTATGAAATCTCATTTTCTCGGTCCTGTAGTGCCACAAGAGTTTAACAACATCAGCGGCATCTCTTTTGTTCCTCTCAGCCTCACATCTTTTCCATCATTCTTTGTACCTTATTATTATTTCTCAGATATTCTTAATGCCATTTATTTCTTTCAGAAACTACATGTCTTCAAGAAAACTCTGCAGGCATTGATCTACCCAATTTCATCCACAACACCCCATAATTTTGAGGTGTGGACAGCGACTGCACCGACCTACTGCCATGAGTGTGAAGGTCTGCTGTGGGGCATCGCCCGGCAGGGCATGCGCTGCTCTGAGTGTGGCGTTAAGTGCCATGAGAAGTGCCAGGACCTGCTCAATGCAGATTGTTTACAAAGTAAGGAAGTACATTCATTTATACACTGATACACTGACACTAAGCTGATTTGTATTTTACGTCCAATAATTCATTAAGGTAATGTAGCACGGTAGTTTCAGCATAGTGGCTCATGGATGTCTGTTGAGTGTATATTTGTAATCAACATGAAGCAGTTGTTTTTTGGCTAATAAACAGTAAGTAGTTATTACAGTGTGCAGCATCCAAATCCATATTCTGCAAATCTGGTCCGTGCAGACATTATTTTTAATTATTTTCTAACTCCAGTTTTTATAAATATAACCAATATGCTGAAAGACCTACAGTATGAGTGAATGCTGTTAAAAGGGTTTGTACATATGTCCTTGTACTCATAGCTACACGGTGCATTTACGCTGCTCTGTCAGTCACCGGCACTCATTACAATCTCCAGTCAGGTTTTTCAATCAGCAACAGCCCTGTTGTGACCATGTAGACTAATTTGAACAATGTGTCATGGAAGCTTCAGGATGATCCTCATGGCAATGCTCACTCACTCTAAGTGGATTAGCTACACCCCGCCTGTTATAAAACTCAATGTTTTATAACACGTTCATACTAGCATAACAGTGTTTTATAGATCAAACTGTGATTCATCTTTATCACATTCAATCTGCATTTATGAATACACTGCTGATATGCAGTGTGATACTGTGATCAGATATAGAAAATTAACCACTACAACTTCCTCTTTTGTCTTGCGGACACATAAAATACACACACACACACACACATGCACACCAGGGTTATAATAGTTTTGGATTTTACATTATAGTTTAGTTTTAGTTAGTTTTTACTTTTTTTTCTCTAATTCAGTTAGTTTTAATTAGTTTTCAGAGTGGTTTTGCTCGTTTTTATTAGTTTTTATTTTTGGTTTTATGCTTAGTTAGTTTCAGTATTAGTTTTAGTATTTTCATACTTAATCAGGTACCCTTTAAAGATACCCTTTAAAGAAATATATTCAGCAACCAACTGTTCACAGACAGCAGAACTACATGCTAAATGTGTGTAATATTAAGGACACACATGAACATCAACAGGGAGAAACTGCTAACAATATGAACTCCAAAACTCGATAAATTCTACAATAAACTCCCAATAAAGTTCAGCCTCAGTGCAGCAGATTAACAACAGCTACATGTGGTGTTTGACAAAAACAAACTCCTTGAAGGAGTCAAAGCTCAAATCCAGCTGCATCCTGATGTTCTCTCCACCTGATGCTGCTTCTGTTTTGGAGCTAGCTTGGTTAGATGCTCGCTGATTAGACTTGCAGGGTGTTTGCGGCCTATGTAGCCTACGGAAGTGTCCGACCTCATGTCCGCATTTATGCATGTATGGCTGGATTGCGTGTGTTAATTACCTTGTGGTTGTGTGCTGGGGGTTTTTTGGTCCTCGCTCTTTGTGCTCAGTTTTTAGGGTGCAAACATATTTGTCCCTGTTTTTTCACTTTCTTCATTCCTTCACGTCCATTCCCATAGTTTCAGCAGCTCCCTCCAGGAATTTGCTGACATTTGTGAGTCCTTATATTGATGCTTTGATTATTAGTCCTGATTGTTATTATCTGACTGATTAAGTAGCCGGAAACGCACAAGGACTAAACACAACATTGTGGGCTGCGTTGACCCGACGAGTAGTCACGTTTCTCTGGAGGTGCAGGCCGGGTTGCCTTGTAGGATGAGAGCGGTTTCCGTAGCTGCCTTGTGTGCGCTTCTCAGGTCTACTTTGATGTTGGTGTTTTTTTCCTGACTAAGAAGTGTTCCGTACATCATCCACAACATCATCCACAACAAGACACTCGCTGCTATCTGTGCTATCATAGTAAAAAAAAAAAAAAAAACACTCCACATGGGACTCTCTGAGGAGCAGCGCGGTGTGCGCACGCACGCACATGCGCACCCATTTGCCCGACGGCGTTCCGAGCTTAAACTCGGAGAGAGGAAAAAAATGATTTCATATCAATCCACAAGACTTTTGAAAAAATAACAATATCTATAATTTCAGTTAGTTTTAGTTAGTTTTGTAAACTCACAATTCAGTTTTAGTTAGTTATCGTTTCTTCCTTTTAATTTTAGTTTTTATTTATTTCAGTTAACGACAATGTTTTTTCAATTTCAGTTTTCGTTATTTCGTTCGTTTTCGTTAACTATAATAACCCTGATGCACACACATCGTTATTGCATAAATTACAGATTTTTCTTTGCCACACATGCTCAGAATCATAAAAACACTCATATACAAACTCACTTAGAGATGCTGATTTTAGAGAACAAGGTAATGGCTCAGTCACAGTTGAGTAAAAATAAGACGGCAACATCCTTGTGACTAGGAAAAATTGGTGGTTGCTCAGTGATTACATTGAGTTTTTTAGTAATTTTTAGTAGTTGGGGCGACCAGCTCTCAATCACTTTTGATCATTAGGTGATTCCACAGGTAAGTCTTTGGAAGGAAACATGACTGCAATCACTTTTGGACCGATTGGTGAAGTTTGCAAATAATTTCTGTCTAATTTATAAATTCTGATATATTGCCAACACTTTGCAATCTATCTGAGCCAATGAACAGAACTCATCTATGACATGTTTCTGCAGTAGGGCACTCAGCTCAACTGGTTGTATTCTGGTTATAATCCTATATAAAAGCGAGGATGCCTATGTCAATTTGCAGTTAAATTGCCGTCTTGCAGCAACTATGTTGCTATTTGTGGAAGAAAAGATTTGCGATTTTCGCTGATTTATTACAGTTAATCGCTGTCTTATCACAAACAGATTGCATCTAATTGCCAACTTGACCCCATTCAATCGCAAGCTGAGAGCAGACTTATTCCGTCTTATTGTCATTTTAACGGCATCTTGACAAACCAAAGTTGCTTTAAACATGTCAGCTGATTTTTAATGGTCCCTAACCTGGTCCCTGTCTTCAAAGCAACCATTTCAAAAGCAAAGAAATTGCAAGTTCATTGCACACGATTGCAATAATTTTGGTCACGCCACAGTCTCCAACCGCTGTTTTCCCTAGTGTGACTGTAGCATTATCTAAGCTTAGTCAATGCAGAAAATAAGGTGGGAAGAAAAGTGCTTAATATTTCTATATCCAGCATTCAGTCTAAAGAGCCTAAACTCTTTTCAGGGGCAGTTGAGAAGAGCTCCAAGCACGGGGCAGAAGATAAGACCCAGAATATCATTATGGCTATGAAGGAGCGCATGAAGATAAGGGAGAAGAACCGCCCTGAAGTGTTTGAAGTGATCCAGGAGATGTTCCACATCTCCAAAGAGGAATTCACCAGCCATCTGAAGATAGCCAAGCAGGCTGTGTTAGATGGGACTTCCAAGTGGTCTGCCAAAATCAGCATAACAGGTTAGCCCAATTTCTGATTGTACCACAAAGCTCATCATCCACTAAAATTTGAAAAATGACTCATTCCATGTCAGCACTGATATGGAGTTTTTAACTCTCATTTACAAATTGATCGTCAGTTAGCCGATTATTGATGATAGTTTCTTCTGTTCCAGTACTACTGTGTGTGACCCTTGACCTTTGCACCATGATATTTAAACCATTTACGCCAATACCAAATCAACAAAACTGTCACAGGCCGTCTCCATTGACAAGCAGTGCCATTCTAATTAGTGTCAACTCATTAATAATCTCTGACACAAGACCACAAGCAGAAATTCACATTTAATCGTCTACAGAAATAGAAATTGATCTGATAGTTTGGGGAGAGATAATTTGCCGATAATACCATGAGGGTTATTACTGGAGTTAGTATAATAAAGGATTTTTCTGGTCGTCTTATAGATGGTTGAGAAAGTAAGACACAGATTCTGGTGTTCATCTATTATCTACTTTATTCATGTACCAAAGAAGGAAGTTATGTATTTTTGATAATGCTTGGTTTTATTTATCCAGCTCCAATAAAAACAAGTAAAAAGTTGAGTGGTGGGAGACTTTATCAGGTTTGCCATGATGCTTGCCAAATGTTAAATGATGGCACAATATATACATCTGAGAGGTTGTAAAAAAGAGGCCATAATGACTTATTATTATAGTTGAACAGCTGACAGAGAGCTGTATGTCTTTTTCACTACCGTGCCAATCGCTCTCGCAGCTATACTGACAGAACTTTGCAGAATATACTTTGGAAATAAGACCCCCAAAAGCAGCACCTCAAGCTTTCTCAGAGACGCCAGTCAAAAATGTCTTGCCCTGGAGTGCCATTTGACAGCATTTCACTGCATATTTAGATGGAAAATGTTTATTCAGCTGAGATGGTGGGCTAGGGGGTTAGGGGAATGAGGGTCAGGACTGAGGGGATGGATTATCAGTTCCTTGGGCTACATAATGGTACACTGAATATTTTATTGTTTTGGTGTCTTAAAGGCAAAATTAATATGTACCAATGTTTTCTTTTCCTTTGTTAATTGGCCCTCTGAGTGAGAGGAAACAAAACTCACCAGCTAAACTAAACATTTATATATTTACATTTAATTATGGCTATCTTTCCCTCTTTGATTATATAAACTCAGCTGTGTATTGTGTATCACTGTTTACAGTATCTTGTCTTTGTTGCAACACACACACACACACACAAACAAGACCAGCCCCCCCAAACAAACTATAAAGCCATAGGCATGAAACATAAAGAGCTGCTGTGCAAAAGTTGTAGCTGTAGGACTTGCTATTCTTTGCTGAAGATAGTTCTAGTCATGACTATGGTTGTATGTTTAGGTTTATATCATCCTGCAAAGTGAATCTGGGACACACACTATAATGTAATTGCTGGGTTTAAAGATTTGTTCCATGTACATTAACAGGCTTCTGAAAGAAGGTCAGAAAGTTATATTTGTAATGTGACCATGGACAGCAATCCATCTCTTAGGCAACTGTGCCAGGTCCAGCTCATTTATTGCCCACCTTGCATTTCTCACAGTGTCAATACAGCAGAGAGAAATAGCAACAGAGAGGGTGAGGTGACAAATGAAGATGTAGGGAAAAACAGGCAGAGGAAGAGCAGAAAAGGAGGAAAAAAGGAGTGAAAGAGATGTGACAAAGACCCATGGTTACCTTGGCCAATTTTCCGGAGGGATTATTGAATACTCCATTTTAGAATGTAGTCATTGAGTTGTTATTTATTTAGTCTATCAGTCATTAGATAAAAACAGACTGGTATTGACTCTGCAGGACAGACAGTGAGCGTGGGGTGCTCTGTATCTGCTGAATGTGCACAGCAAATTTGAACCTTTATCACCAATAAACTAATTTTACATTTGAAAGTGCTGAGCACCTCACTGTCAAACAAAGATGCAATAAAGATAAAGTGTATATTTTTTCTCCTTTATCCATATTTCTTAGATTATCTCATAACAATGTTATGAGATACTGTTTCTTATGAGGGAGATATGCAGCCAAATGTGTACTCAGTCTCCTCTGAGTCTGTTCTTCATGCTAAAAACACAGTTTATCTTCATGCTGCTGCATATGTCAAGCAGGCAGTATGGTAATGAGATAATCTTATTTCTCTATTAAAGAACCTGATAAAAATGAATTTGTTTTCAAGATGATTAAATACTCACCAAAGTTAGCAATCCTTTTAGTTATTTTTACTATTACACACGAGTGTGTATAAGAGGCAGTAATGCAGACTAGGTTGCACTGATTTTTTTTTTTTTTTGTATACTTAAATTTAAACCCACACAGATACATGTGATTCACAGACAGGATTCAATAGTTTTAAAAACAGATGCACTTACAGTATTTATGGGTTAAAATTTCTCTCTGGTTTATTCTGTTTAACACAGGGATATATTCAAAATGAAGCAAAATGCTGATTTTCACAGTTTTTTGCTTGTTAACTAATTTACTAAAACTGTTCAAATGAGGGTAGTGACACTCCCTTTTATGGCAATCTTCCCTCAGAAGGATTTGTGGAACATTTGTTATTATTTGGGAAATGTACAGAAGTAATTGTGCAAAACTTGAACAAGGAGAGTGGCGAATTTAAAACCCTCGTTATAACTTCTTCAAATCAAATATCTAGCCATTTCTGGGATTGACTTCTTATATAAAAAGGTGTGAGGGCAGAGGGTTTATTTGCCATTGGGTAGTTTTAACAAGTACTTTGTCTTAAGCATACATATGACCCCTTTACACTTATGTCACATATGTCTCAGACTTTTCCTTTACTACAGGATGCATTGAATTTTGAGTGCCCCTGGAGCAAGCATGCAGCCCATGGCTCCCCAAACCTCTGTTCTGCCCACCAATTCCTGTCAGCATTGAGCTGAAGGATATATGTGTACCCTGAATTATTTAGACTGTCACTTATGCATATTTAATGCTGCAGTGTCCTTTTTCCCTTTTATGGCATGGTGAAATACTACTGTCTCTCCTTCTCTGCGCCTTCCTCTGTGTGTGAATGTAAGATTCAGAATCAATGAGCTTCCTCTGAAACCAAGCAGTGGGCATAAACACAGAGGTGGAAACCTCATATAGTCTGGATGTAGGAAGGGATAATCCATAGACAACACATACAAAAAACAATGAATAATGGCTGTTGTCAAGGAACCAAAGAGCTGCTTTGTTGCACTGACTGTTGCAGGCTGAGGAAGGCAATACAAGTATTTTTTTAAGTACTGCACATTAGTTGAAATGTGAGAAATGTGCAGCTTTTCAGACAGACTCTGAAGCATGTCCTCAGTGCCTAAAAGACTTGCAGGAAAGAATGATATATTCTATATGCTCAATTAATCAATTGTTTTAGAAACACCATCTTAAATACAGTCTTGCTCAAGAGGCCATATTTAACCAATGTTATTTACACCAGACAGCATTTAGCAAGACAAGTAAAAGTTTCAAAACCATGTCATATTTGCAGTTTGTAGTACTTAAATGACCCTCCACTGATTTCCAGCTGTCTCCTGTCTCCAGTCATGAGTGCACAGGGTTTACAGGCCAAGGATAAAACGGGCTCCAGCGACCCTTATGTGACTGTCCAGGTGGGCAAGACCAAACGCAGGACGAAGACCATCTTTGGAAACCTGAACCCAGTCTGGGATGAGAAGTTTAACTTGTAAGTTCTCTCTATAAATTTGACCTCTGATTGACTAGATAATCCCGAGTAAGATTTAGAATGATCTGTTCAAGGGAAATCTTAAGACATCTTAACAAGCCCTCCTTTTTTTATTACTGACTCTTACTTAATAGCTCTGTTATAACATTTCATACACAGCTGCACCACAGGCATTCATTAAGAACTCAGGTCATGAAATGAAAGAAAATGAAAAGCTTTACTGCTTTAATTGTATGCGACATCATTTTTTTCCACTTTGCTGATCAAGCTTGTTGTGAAAGTAGTCTATTCTCATAGATCACATGAAGCAAATCTGGGATAGCCAGAGTCTTTACCTTAGCTGGCTTGGCTTAAAACCTCAAGCAGAGACAATAGGCATCAGAACAGTGGTTATCAACTTTGGCTGTTAACCCAGGTTTTCTTTCATATTCCATAAAAGATGACATGAGTACCATCACTTGAAACAGTGAACTCTTGTTCTGCCCAAAATCGACTGATAGCAGGCCACCTCCAATGGAACAGGAGCAGAGAGCATAAAAAGACATTATTACAGCAAAAAGCATCACTATTACTGCAAAAAAAAGAAAAATCCTGGCAAAAAATTCTTAATCATGTAACATTCTTTGTTTATATTTACCACTCAGTGTACCCTCAATGCCACTGTTTATTTTTAATGTATCTACTGCACATTAGAGTTTGCCCTGTGATAGACTGGGGGCCTGTCCATGATGTACCCTGCCTTTCACCCCATGAGGACCCTCGTGACCCTGAAATAGACAATTGTTTAAGAAAATGGGTGGAAATTAGAGCTTTAAAACTTGAATTGTTTAAACAGGATACTCAAAAAGGGCATTTCCTGTAGGTCTGACATAGTTCTATAATGACAGATAGTCATGTGGAAGTCAAAATGAAATGCATTTTGTTGTCATAAGTGTAGTCTTATTTCACCCCTATGCTCACCCCTCTTCCTCTAAATCAATTTTTTGTTTATATTCTTAATTATGGTCCCATAAATAAAAGTGTAGCTGTTATATCTGTAATCTGAAAATAAGCAGATTGTAATAAAAAGTTTAAACAAGCTTTCAGGAAACTACTTTGAACATTACTTTATTCCCAAATGAATAGCTTAAAAAATATGGATATCTGGATCCTTTATGAACCCTGTGGGAAGCTTGCCATCTTTACCTTAATAAACTTTTCTTTGGGGATCAGTACCAGGACTGAAAACAGTTAAATTTAAAAAGGAAAGTGTGCTTTTCACTTAGTAGCTGCAAAGCTTAAAATCAGTACTTGTCAGTAGTTTTTAGCTGTTGTGCTATGCCTCGAGCACCAGATAGATGGCTTCCTGCCTCAGAACAGTGAAGGTAATAACAGCAAAGGTATCTACGATACAGTTTTAGGTAAAACTGATTTGTAAATACTCATTATGCATTTAAAGGTCAACTATTTGGGCTATGTATTAAAACTAATAGAAAAATTATGTGGACCTATAATTTGACACAAGTATGGCCCCAGCCCACAGAGCTTCAGCAAACCATTATGCTTCTATTTTTTCCTTTTTTCTGTTTAACCGTGTGTAGATGGGGTACCATTAAAGTATCAGAGGGGGTTTGTGATGTTGAGTTCAAACAGAAAGAGCAGCTAATGGCTTTATTTTTTTCTTTTTTCTTTTTTCATTTATGCCAACTCTGAGTTTTCCAGCATTTTTTTTCCTGCTGTGTAAAGTCAAAATATTTTTTAATTCTTCTATGAGGACTGCTTAGTGTACAAGATATTAAAAATACTTTTGTAACTTCTTAGCATGTGTGTGTACTTGTGTCCTGCTGAGATTTTCTGAATATTTGTGTGTGTGTGTGTGTGTGTGTGTGTGTGTGTGTGTGTGTGTGTGTGTGTGTGTGTGTGTGTGTGTGTGTGTGTGTGTGTGTGTGTGTGTGTCAGAGACAAGGCTCCACACCTGTAATGAGACTCCAGTTGTGGCTTTAATAAAACTCTTTTCCATTACTACAGGGATGCAGATTAATCGAGCAATACATTACTGTGTACTTGGCAGAGAGCAAAGTCCCAGACTAGTGTGGCAGAGGCAGCAACTTCTTTCCCCAGAAAGGGATGAGTTAAAAAAAAAATACTGCAGAACTGTTTTATCTCTGGCCGTCACATACAAGATGTCATTAGAACAAAATGTAATCTCTGGGTTTTAATTCCAGAGAACAGTTTGACCCCAGAAGTGCTTTGGTTGACTCTGTTCTGTTTATCAGTGGCATTATTGTGACGCTTCTGGCAACTCCACATATGCAAGGAGGACCAAAAGTGATGGGTATTTTACACTGGAACTTATAACTCACAATTAAATAATCCCTGCTATGAATGCTTAACAGTGGTTCTGGTGAAATGTACAGCTCTTCTCTGATAATTTTAGCAGGCATTGGGAGAGAGAGTAAAAATAGAGATGCAAAATAAAGGTCATGCAATGTCTTGGGGTAAATATTCCTGCCAGGCAAAGAGCCCTTCTCCAGAATTATGGACATGCTAGGCATGCACACTCACTGAAACACAACTACTCACAAAAAACTAATATTCTTATTTGAGTCCAGGCAAGAATTGTTCTCCATATGCCATGTAGAGAAGACTCAAGAAGTATGCGTGTTTGAACTTATATTTATGCTTCAATTGTGCATTTGACTGCCCTTCTGCTCTGCTGAATACCCCAACCTGATGAGCTGTCACTGAATGTGCCATTGCTGCAATTGCTGTTTATGTTACTGTGATTTTTTTTTTTTTTTTTTGTAACTGACGTAATCTTCCTTTGACTTACAGTGAATGTCATAATGCTACCGACCGCATCAAGGTGCGTGTGTGGGATGAGGACGATGACATCAAATCACGGGTGAAGCAACATTTCAAGCGCGAGTCAGATGATTTCCTGGGCCAGACCATCATCGAGGTTCGCACTCTCAGTGGAGAGATGGATGTATGGTACAATCTAGGTATGTTACCCATTTAATCTTGCAATATTCTTATATTTGATTATGTGAAACAGTGATGGCAGTTTAAATTCAAATACCTTTTTGTGATATACTGGTATGTATTGCAGTTTTATGATAAAAAACATGAATATAATACCCAAGTTTTGATTTTTATTCATTTATCAGTGTCAGACTTTTAAAAGTTGAATATTGTCCAAGGACAAGTGCCCATACAGCAGCTTTACAAAACAGGAAAAAACAAGTAAAACAACAAAACAGAAATAACACTAAGTAAATAATTAAAATAAAGGCTGCACTCTTTAAGCTGCTTTGGCATAACTACCCTTGGTGCTTCCTCTACAAACCACTTTGCAACCCCTGCCCCGATTTCTCTTTCTCTTGTTTGTTTGACGCTCTCTGTTTCGTACATTAAGAGGGAAAGGTTTTTCTTGCTGCTGCTGTCCCTGTACACATGGACGAGCAAGGAGGTGTGCTCTTTCTGCCTTAGGCTTTCGAAGTGTGCACGTTGAAGGGCAGAGAGGGCTCAGAACAGAGCCATGTGCAGAATATAAACTACTACAGATGGAATAATAATTTTCTTTGACTAATGTGATCCTGACTGAAATTGAGTTTTGGATTTGGGATGGGTTTGAGGGGTATGCATATAGAGTCATTACCAAAAAATTATTCTGATGTTTTTTGCTTCCCAGGCAACCCTTATTATGATTATTGCATATATCACAAAGTTTACACACTACGAGTGCAATGCAGCAACATTTATCCTCCTTATATATTCCCCTATCATTTCCTGTTACTTTGTAACTGCTTTAACAGTTTGTGCTGATAACTGCATGGTGAGATACACTGTGGTTCAGTTGCGGCCACCATTACCTCTCATGTACCATGTCTTTCACTGTTTCTGCTCTCATATATCACTGGTTTCACAATTGTGCATGAGGCTGAATGGCAGCATAATGGGAGATCCCACTTTTGTTGAAGTATTACGACTGGCGGTTGCTGTCTTTGTTTGCCTCTCGAGCTAAAAGGAAGCAATTTGTGGTAATAGTGACCCCTGCCCACTGCTGCTGCTCTATGCCTTTTTAAATGTCCACAATGAATGTTTAAACAGGCCTTTGCTGGTGTGGGTGTCCACCCCTCCAGCTGTTCTCCTCTCTAAGCCTCTTCAGATCCTCTTCAATCTGGTCCTTCGCATTTGTGTCTGTGGCTTTGTGATGTTATTATTTTTTACTTGTCTGTCTCTTGAGCAACTAACTGAAGAGGGAAATTTCACTGATTTGACACAGAACAGCTGAATTGTATATGAGAGCACAGAGGGGCCCCAGTTAAATGTCTGTAAAGAACCCCCACAGCTGTAGAGTCATTAGCTATCAGACCTGTCAGCGTGCAATCCAGCGTTTCTGTTGGTCCTGTGTGTTTCACTAAATGTGTATGTGGAGAGCAGGGTGACAAATAAAAGGAAAACACAGCATGACTCATCATGTAAGTGGGAAACATGCTTAGCATTAATTCTATAAGTTTGCTGGAATGATGTATGATTCTCTCACATGGTGGGGCGATAAATTTAATAAATCCTTCTATAGGTGTTTAGCTGGGTTGATATGTGTTAACTGCAAAGGACAAAGCGTCGAGTTATTTTCATGCTCATCAAACCATTGAGTGACCCTTTGTGACCTACGGATGAGGCTGCCTGTCTCCCTGGAAGAGATTACTGCCATGAGGAAAGAAATATTTCATCTTGGGATAAAGGTGATCACCTCCTAACAACTTTGTATTGATTTTTAGTGACCCTTCTTTCTAAGGTGAAAAATAAACCCAAACCATGCCAGCAAATTACTACCCAGTCTCCTTACTGTATGGGTCAAGTTTTCAGGTTTTTATTTTTATTTGTCACATGTTTTCTTTGTGTGTTGATATTTGCTAGTGGAGAATTACATCTGCTGAAACTGCACAGGTATTTTCATGGGTATTAAGTCATTCATGTTATACAGTGCATGGTGCTGTGTCATTAATGACTTTCATCATTCACATTTTCTGTGTCAGATTATGTCAAAGATGTTTTTTGATGCTTTAGAGTGCTGTGAAAAACTATTTGCCGCCTTCCTTATTTCTTATTTTTTGAATCAAGAAATCACTTAAACGGAACCTGAGTGATAAAGTGAAGTAGATTAAAAGATCTCCAAAAAAAAAAAAAAAAAAAGGTTACAGAGTAATTTCTAAGGCTTTGGGACTCCAGTGAACCACGGTGAGAGCCATTATCCGCAAATGGAGAAAACCTGGAACAGTGGTGAACCTTCCCATTCAAAATTACTCCAAGGGTGGGCGCCTGGGTGGCTTAGTGGTGAAGCCGGCGACCACATACATATGCCGCGTTGCGGTGCGGGCGGCGTGGGTTTGCGTCCCGGCCTGTCGCCAATTTACCCGCGTGTCTTCCCCTGTATCTTTCCCCCATTTCCTGTCTCTCTCCACTACTAGCAAAAGCTGCTGTGGCCAAAAATGCAAAAAAAAAAAGAATAAATAAATAAAAAAATTACTCCAAGAGAGCATCGATGATTCATCCAGGAGGTCACAAAGGAACCCAGAACAGAATCTAAAGACGTGCAGACCTCATTTCTCTCAGTTCAGTTCAGAGTTCATGGTTTAACAATAATTAGGTTTGGGGGGCATTTACTTTTTCACACAGAGCCAGGTAGGTTTGGATAGCTTTTTTCCATTAATAAATGAAGTCATCATTGAAAAACTATGTTTTGTATTTACTCAGGCTATCTTTGTCTAATATTAAAAAATGTTTGATGATCTGAAACTTATAAGTATGTCAAATATGGGCAAATACTTTTTCACAGCACTGTACATTTCTTTCTTGTACTGTGGTCAAGGATGGATTTAAAAGTGGTGGACATTATTGAATTTGATGTTCCTTTTCTGAGCAAGAGCACTTCTTACAGGCTCGTCTCTCTCTCTCTCTCTCACTTTTTTTTTTTTTTTTTACTGGGTGCAATAAAACTTGTAGAGATTAATGTGTTTTAGGTCTTTAACTTGTTTCACCATCTGCTATTGTGAGGAAAAAATTGTCAAAATCAATGGCCCGCAATTTAGAAAGCTGTGCAGAGAAAGAAAAACAAATTGCCAGCCCATTCTAGTCATTCTGGGGCATGGAAACTGCACTGCATCACCCAAAATCAAGAAAATGGAAATTGTACTGTGTTTTTGGATAGAATTAAAATTGTGAACAAATATTGTAAGCTATTTTTCTGATACAGTAATTTCAAGTTATTTTGAGTGACTAATCCATCTTGGTAATGTTTTACAGATAAAAGAACTGACAAATCTGCAGTATCTGGTGCCATCAGACTCAAGATCAGTGTGGAAATGAAAGGGGAAGAGAACGTGGTTCCTCCTCATGGCCAGTACACCTGTTTACACGAGGTAATCGGCATTCGGTACTAGGAAAAAATGGTTGCCACTCTAATCTAGTCAGCATCGTCAGAGGGCTAAGCATCATATTTGCAAAGATATTTACAGCTATGATTAGGGTTTTCATCAGCTGGCATCCACCACACAAAGGAATTCTCATGACACTGTGCTCCGTCACCCTAACCTGTTCCTGTCTTATCTCTTGTGGCACTCACAGAATCTTTTCCACTACCTGACCGAGACGAAGAACGGCGGGGTGGTGAAGATCCCGCAGGTGAAAGGGGAAGAGGCGTGGAAGGTCTACTTTGACGATGTGTCTCAGGAGATAGTGGATGAGTTTGCTATGAGATACGGAGTGGAATCCATCTATCAGGCTATGACGTTAGTACCACCCTGATCTATGGCCTTTTACCTCAACAATCTGTCAGTGTCTCATTTACCAGAGTGGAAGCAGAGGAGGAGATGAGAGAAGGAGAACTGAAGGAGAACAGGAGTAGTAAAGATGTCTCCTCAGCAGAATCAGAGCTTGGAGAACTATCGGGCTCCCAAGTTTGATTGATTAATTGTTGGTCTCATGGAAAAAAACTCCTAACCTGCCTTGGTTACATTGAGCATGGGCACACAAACAGCCTCATTATCCTCCTTGCTTGTCTCTCTGATCCTCTGTGACCCTTTCTATCTATAAATGTCTATCTCTTTGTTTCCATCATGCCCCCCACCCAACCCCAAACACATTCGCATGCAACCGCACCACTTGAAGCATTAAAACCTTTAAATATTGATCAAGGTCATGCAGTGGCATTTGACACTGTGCAGTGTAAAAATAATAACACTTTAGAAGTCTGCACCATGCATGTACCCATCATCGAGTTCTCTAGTAGCCACTTAAGATTTAATTTTTTGTCTTTGCACAGCAGATACTAAGAGCCATATTTACTTAATCCTCTAAGCCTCAGCCCAGATGCACTATTTTACATTTCCAAGTGTATTTTTTATGTAGCCCTGCTGAAGGGATTTCTGTTATTCTAAAATATTTGTGTTTATTTTGCCATCTTATTAAACCTCTTACTTTTACAGTGTCATATAAACTGTGTCCACCGAGAAGTCAGTATTTATAGCTTGTGTCCACTGTTACCGAGAGGAAACAGTTGTTGCTCCATGTGACATTCATTAAGCTGGTCAGGAACTACTGCAATGACATTCCTAGGAAAAATAATAATTTGATCTGAGCTGTATTTAAGGTTGAATTCTCTGTTTTTATAGTATATAGATGGCTCTTTTGGTGTCTTTTTTACAAGCTACATTATCTCATGTGAGTATGTTTAAGCTATCTCCTGGTGGGGTACGTGCCAGTGTTTGAGACTGCTCTGCAAGTACGGTCTAAAATATTCTTACATTTTATCATACAAACATCATATGAAAAAAAGGCTTCTTCAGTTCACCTCTCATCTGAAGAGATGAGAGGTGAACCATCTTCAAGAAACTTAAAGAAGTCCAGTCACCTTTTTTCAAACTCCAGAGAGTACTGTGACCTGGATGACTGAGAACCTACACAGATGACTCAAAAATTTGTTTATTCAGTTTTTGTGCCTTTATAAAGTGTTATAGGTGCATAAATACTACAAATTGGTCATTTTAGCCAGTTGGTCACTGGACAACATGATAACATCATAATATCTGAGATAGATGAGAACCTTTCTGGTCCGTGATGTATCTGTTTGCCAAGTTTGGTTGCTCAGCTCTTGTACTTGTACTTGTACTAAGACAAGTGCTTTTCTAAGGTACATTTACGCTACAAATGGGTAATTTCAGCTGTTGGTACATGGTTGCTAGGGAACATGATGATGTCATAATTAAAGTTTTGTGAAAACAAATTAAAAGTTGTTGTCCCGAATTGGTAATGCAATGTTTTTATAAGGGGCTATACGTGCATAGATGCTACAAATGAGTCTTTTTAGGCCACTGGTAGGTAGTTGTTAGACATTATGATCATGTCATAATAATTGATATAGATAAAAATCTTCAGGGGCCTAAGACGTACCTGTGGACCAAGTTTGGTTCGTCAGCTCTTGATCGTGAAGAAACAGACAGACAGAGATTTTGTATGTTTTAGTAAAATAACTCCTTTTTGTGGGATTTAATTAACATCATGCATTAATATTTGGTTAATTTACGTACACATCTTGAATGCGATTTAAAAATATTTTTCAATATATCACATTGGCAGCTAAACACAGAAAATAAAGCAACTTTTACCATTAGAAATTCAAACTCAGATGGCTTTGAGAAATAAGTAGATAAAGATTGTAGCATGCATTATATCAGTTGTTGCCCATGGTTTGCTAATGACTTCTTCTGCACTAATTCACTTACTAATAATGAGTCATTGATTACCTCTGCAGTCTGATCACATTGTGATTTCAGTCTGAGCTGTTTGAAAAGTACCACCAAACTGCACCTTTTAAGCTCTGCTCCCCCTGCACTTGTTGGGCAGTCCCAATAGCTTACTATGTAATTAGCTGCTGCCTAACTAAATCAGACCCTAATTACTCACAGATTGTTGGCAAATTGAATGGAAGGCTCAGGTCATATTTGCACTTTAAAGTTTGAAGATTTGGCCATGTGGATTCCTGAGATGAAGCAAAATTGATCATTATTTTTAATAATTTAAAAATTTAAGCCTAAAAATCATTTGCTTGAAATTTGTTAATGTGGTAACATGGCAGGCAGTGTTCTTATAATGTATATCTTGAAATTGTGTAGAAAAATAGGCAACATGTATTCCCTCAGCATGCTTGTCCTGTACACTTTTGATTTAGATTTTTTCCCACTGAGCTCTGAGTGCGTTTGATTCTCCCACCACCTACTCTCCTAGTCACCATGATTGAACCCTGCGGACCTATTTATCTATAGTCCTACCTGCCCTGTACCGCAAACATGTCATTGATTTTCTTTTTAATCTTGTAAAGCTGGTTTTACTTGTTTACACAATATTTAGTATTACAAATATCCTTCAGTTGTGGTCATATAATATCCACACAAGACAGGGGTGCAGCTGCTACAACAACAGCCCAAATGTAGCACAAGTATTGTTGACATGTTGGATCATATTGGTGCTGGAAAGTGATGGAGAGTCACGAGCTGACATGTTGTTGATTCACTGTGACAGTGCACTGCAACATATGAGGGATTGCCAAGTTATTAAAGTGCAGCATTAAGTGGCCTTATTACCTGCTTTATCAGGAGGAGTTAATGCTTCAGGCTTGAACCTTGTTTAACCATAGTGTGTTTCTCATATCAGCGTTCGTTATGTTTCATCAGGAATTTATGAAAGGCCGTACCTTTCCGTTTTTGTCATCATTGAACCTTGACTCCCAGTCACTCCTGACATCATGACTGCATAAATCACAGCAGCTGTGAAGGCTCACGTTCCCTCCGGTGCCCTTTAGAGCAACTCCCGGCATACCCCACCTTCATTTTTGTTTTTCTTCATTGCACTCAATCACCACTCCCCCAGCCCCCATCTCTCTGTCCGCATCTCTCATAATCTTTTATTCATTTTTCCTAGCTATCTGAAACCATTAAATGATATGTGAGCGTGTAGTACATCTCATCTGCTGGTAAAAACCAAAGCAGGGTAACTTTAGGGGAGGCAATGTCTTCCCTGTTGAAAGTGGGCTCAAGAGATCCAACTCTAAAAGCACCACGGGAATTCAGCGGATGCCATCATCACTCTCTTTGCATCATTCATTTTGCTCTCCTAACCCCAAGTGCTCCTGGGTAATTTGGAGGCTGAAAGCAGAGTAATTAAATAGGCCTCCCAATGAGAACATGTTTGTGTTTTTGTGTGTGTGTGTGTGTGTGTCTCCACTCCACAAAGGAGGAGGAGAGGGAGTAAATCTGCTACCGTTACTCCACATAACTCTGTGGAAGTGATGACTCACTGAGCAAGATGTTCAAAATGTCTGTCTTCAATCTCAACACTCAACATTCAACTTTGCAGTACTAATGGACATGCTCAAATTGTCATACACAGATTTGGAAGAAGCATTCGAATCCTGTTAAAGTACTAATACCACCCTGTGAAAATACTCCACTAAAAGTAAAAACCTTGCATTCAGAACTTAAGTAACAGTATGTATGTCATTTTTACTATTCTGTATCATATTTTTGCATTCATATCAGTGCTGCATTAATGTGCATGTTGCATTTTGCTGCTATAAGCATTTAAGGTTGAGCTCATTTTCATATTACTGGGTACAGCAGTACATTACAGTATATCTTATAAGATCATCATGTGTTTACAGCATTACTGTGCTTTTCACAAGCTCCAAAAACAACAACAAAAACAGCCCTGATTTAAACTCTGACTTAAATATTTTCTCAATCCATAAAAGGAACACATAATCCTTCAAATGATCAAGATCATAATTTGGTGACACATAAAATTATAATCTTCATGCTAACTAGTAACTAAAGCTGTAAGACAAATGAACAAAGTACAGTATTTGCCTCAGTAGTAGTGGCGTTAAAAAGGGTTGAATACTACCTCATTGTCATCTGGAACAGGTTCCAGCCTCCCTGTGAACCTGTGTAGAATAAGTGGTTGAGACTGTAAAAACTGTCCAATGCATCAAGATCTTTGTTTGCTGAGGGTCACGCCTGAGGCTGAAAAGGAAGCTCAGGTCTACATGGTTTTGAAAGGCATTAAAGTAAATGTACAGATTATTGCACCTATTAATTTTATATGTGGTAAGCTATCCAGAATAACAACATCCTGCTGCATTATGATATAAGATGCACTCCAAATGGCTTGTGGAGCAGCAGGATGAAGTGTTAAAAGGAGCATATGCTCTTCACTCAGGCAGAGATCCCTGCTCAAACCAGGCCTCTCAGGCTCCACCACTTAATTACTGCTGGGTAGCACTGCTCAGATGTGTGTGCAGAGAAAGGGCAAGTTCATGCCAAATCCAATGTGGCATGTGCCTCTGTTACTGTGTGCAGAATAAAAGTCACAGAATCAAAAATGGAGCTAGAGAGATTAGAAAAGGAAACAAGAGGATGTCAGGTTAGCAGAGGTAAAAAAAAAAAAACATATTAATTTCCACCCCACACACACACCCTACCCCCCTCCCTCAATGGAGAGATGACTTTCATTTCAAAGCACCTTCTAGTACTAAGATCTAGTTTTTACTAGGCTGATTCCAATTGTGTGCTGGGGTCTATCTCTGTCATTATGTTAGAGAATTAAAAATACAGGTTTGATGGTTCTCAGTAAAATTTACACATTTCATTTCTCCTCCTTTGGATATGATTGCATCTCAGCCCCCCAGAACGTCCCTAGATTTACTATTAAACCTATATGCACCATCTATTACTTTGCAGCCTTATGTCGTTAACAGCATAGGTTATACAGCTCAGTCTGATTTATGACATAATTTTCTATAGATACTCATTCAAGACACATTTTACTGCATGAACAGGGCAGTGGTCTACTTATGCACTAACTCTTCCAACAGAAGTAATTGTTTGGAACATTAAAATATATTCTCCCTTCAGTCATCAGAAGCTGAAAGAGGATTAGGAAATGCTCTACTGCAGTATCTCTTCTCACCTTCCTTTTTTTATTGTGGTTACTGCAGTGTAAAGTAATTGATAGAAGCAGTGGACAGGGTATTTTTCAGCCTTTTTTCACACCTTTGTAACTTGTGTATGTATATATGTATTTTCTCAGCACTGAGTAAGGGCATGTTGAGCTCTTGATGCATCTCTCTGAAATTGTCCAGTTGATGTGGGATCTTAAATTGTACTTTTTCATGTGATTGTTTTATGTTCCTTTGTGAAGAAATTATGCCTTTTTTCCCTTTGTCTCCCACTTGTTGTAGGATAATAGCTGTTTATTCTCCTCTGCAGGCATTTCTCTTGTCTTTCCGCCAAATACATGTGTCCTGGGGTGCCAGCAGTGATGAGCAACCTGCTTGCTAATATCAATGCCTACTTTGCCCATCCCACTACCACCACCACAACCACCGCCTCTGCTTCAGACCGATTTGCTGCCTCTAACTTTGGGGTAAGTGCACCTATTATATTCTTGTTGTCTGACTTCATAGTGTAATATAGTGTTAATAAGAAATGTGATTTCTCTTGGCAACAGTTAGACTTTTTCTTTTTTTTACAAGCTGATATTGAACTGTTATTTTTTTAATAATTCTTATTTGTCTAAGGTAAGTTTGGTACAAAATCAGCAACATCTGAAAAGTGTACTGGTGCTGTCCTTTAGAACATTAAGAAGTTAATGTTGTAAGGCACCATATAATATTTTTAGCCAGCAAGCTGACTCTGGCAATATAGCAAAATCACAAAATTTTGTTCCAG
This sequence comes from Archocentrus centrarchus, assembly GCF_007364275.1. Classification (NCBI taxonomy): domain Eukaryota; kingdom Metazoa; phylum Chordata; class Actinopteri; order Cichliformes; family Cichlidae; genus Archocentrus; species Archocentrus centrarchus. The sequence goes on from NC_044348.1 coordinate 26,510,909, forward strand.
CAAATAAAACTGAATCAGTAGAGGCAAAGCTATGCTCCACACCACGCAGTGTTATAAATTTGTAGGCACAATACTTTGGATGTGACACTCTGAACTGAATTATACAATTCTGATCCTGACAGAGGGAGAAATTTGTGAAATTACTGGACCAGCTCCATAACTCGTTGAGGATCGACCTCTCTAAATATCGGGTATGTATTAAACTTTTACTACTGTGTGTGTCTGTGTCAAATCATGTTTATGTGACATCTGCTGCTACCAACGAAAAGATGATGTTGTCATGTTTGACAGTTTAATGTCCAGTGGTTTTACATATGTACATACACACTGTGCCTTGCTATTACTGGGTTGGACCCTTTTGCCTTCAGAATTGCCTTTATTCTTCACTGCATAGATTCAACAAGGTGCTGGAATCATTCATCAGGGATTTTGGTGCATATTGATGTGATAGCATCACATAGTTGCTGCTGATTTGTCAACTGCTCATCCATGATCTGAATTTCCCAAAGGTGCTCTATTGGATTGAGATCTGGTGACTGTGGAGGCCATTTGAGAATAGTGCACTCATTGCCATGTTCACAAAATCAGGTTGAGATGATTTAATTCTTGTGACATGGGACGTTATTCTGCTGGAAGCAGCCATCAGAAGAAGGGATGGACGTAGTTAACAACAATGCTCGGCTGTGGTGTTTAAATGATGCTTGTTTGTATTAAGGGGTCCAACATGTGCAAGGAATCCTTCACACCATTACACCAACACTAGCAGCTTAAACCATTGATTCAGTGAAGGATGGATTCACACTTTCATGTTGTTAATGCCAAATACTGTACCTACCATGAGAAGATACCAGTAGATCAGCAGTTTCTGAAATACTCAGACCAACTCATCTGGCACCAACAACCACATCATGCTCAGTCACATAAATCACTCATTCTGTTGCTCAGTTTAAACTTCAGCAGGTGGTCTCATCCATGTCTACATGCCTAAATGCACTGAGTTTCTGCCATGTGATTGGGTGATTAGATATTTACATTAACTAGCAGTTGCACAGGTATGTCTAATGAAGTTGCCAGTGATTGTATTTGCTGCATGGTAATATGTGCCTCTTGTCTAATACACTGTAGTAACATTTCAAATTTTTTCACAAAAATGGTGCTTGTGTTAAAGAAATAAATAAGTCCTGTTTTTCAAGAGTTTGCTGTGGTGAAATGGTTAGTGGAGTATTACCGGTATATGGTAGGCTTACCAACCCAGAGTGTGGGTCTGGGAAGGTTAGCTGACCCCACACCACTCACAAAACATGCTGTTTATACAGAAGCACAGTGGATGACAGGGGGCGGTGAGAGATACATAAACTGTAGGTGTTAAACAGAGACAAAAGGTAAAACATCAAGGGTCTGGAAGAGAGCCTTGGGATGGCAAGATCAAAGACTTAAGACATACACGGGTAAAATAAAGGGGTAGTATGGTTGAAGGTTGAAACACTCCGGCGGGTAGACAACTCCCAAGGACTGTGACTAAGAACAAGAGAATAGTAACTCTGTCTCAATATTCATCACTTGACATTTAGTTTTCTATGTTTCCTGTTGACGTGTAAGATAGTCCCAGCACCCACTGCATCACAATCTAGGTGAAATCACCTCTGTTTTTATCACACTCTCTTTTTACTCTCTAGCATGGAACAGTTACACTTTTTTGTTAATGTCGAATATATCCAGATTCTCTTTTTGTCTTGGGTGCAGTTCCTTCTCACATGACTCTTAATGCCAAGTTTAAAGGTGTTAAATATACTAAATATCAGGGATTAAGATGAGATAAATGTCATAGCAGATGTTGTGATGCCATGCCGAAGATGACATTTGATAATGTCACATATCCCAAGTGAATGTTCCTTATTATTTACAAGAAGTGGCGAGCTAAAAAGTACGATGTATGTAAAATGGCCTCAGAGTTTTTGCAGTTTTCAGCAGCCACTGGTGTACCCAGGCACACAAACATCAGTAATCAGCCCACAATGTCAAGAGGCCATTCATCAACTCAAAAATAGTGCTCCTCTTAGTCCAATAAATAGACCCTGTAAAGAGGGTCCAGCACTCTGGTGGCACATGGACATCCTGAAAAATATCTGTAAAGTGGGCTGTTAGCTCCATTTTTCTACCTGGAGACTATAATCTACAGACTAATTTGAATTTATTGTTACTATTATAAAGAACAAAGATGTTTCATAAGCGCTACATCCTAAAGTGGGCTCTTAATTAATGAGGCAATCATGCCTTGTTCCTTATTCCTTTGATGGTTCAGCTGCAGGATCCAGAGTCAGAAACTTCTTCATTAAATTAACTGTACGTAGTTTAGCAGCAAAGGACGGCAAATTGATAGCTACTTTGCAGAGAAGAAGAAACTGCTAATTGTGTTTTCAAAAAGGACAGTCAGATTGCCTTGCTAGCAATTAAGGTTAAAATTATCTGTGCAAGCTATCTCAGTCCATTCAAGGGCACTTTGTGTATGTTATCAGTTTTATTAATACCATGGTGCAGAGATACAGTATAGATTCAGATCTATAGCATAGGGGTCCTAGTGTTGAATTGTTCTGTATGGTCTCGTGAAATGTGTTTCTAATATTTTGTTGACCCTCCCTGTTACATACATGTTTGGAAATATCATTTCACCATATGAGCTCAGTCGAGGTCACAGCCTGTATACTGTATGATATTGGTTCATACATCAGGGTCATTTGCTTGGTGATTATACATCAGGCAGCCTCTTTTTGTGATTGATTGTCCTATTTTGTGATTGCTTGATTGCCCTGCTTTATGTAAAATTTGCTGGTTGTTATAGCCATACCATGAATATGTGCGATGTAAACTGCTCTCACCATTATGCATTATGACACATGCATTTATGTCTTCAATAGCACGTTGTCTTGCGTCTGTTTTTTGTTCAGTGCTAGATACAATGTACTGACTTATTTGTGCAACAAATTAAAGTAGAAAATATACCGTGCATAAATTACATACCTGCAAAAAAACAATATTTATTATAATGTTTTGTGCACCCCAAATTACCAACCAGTACATAAGTAAAAAAAGAAAAAGAGACACATCGTTAACCAAATTCAGAATATACAATAACACATTACAATCATACATATCTCATAGATTTAACAAACCCATTACTAAGTTCATTCTTAGCATCTGGTGAATTAGGAGCTCTAAAACAGAGAATTTCAGAAATGCTGCTGATCCAGTTTATTTCTAAAACCTCCTTATTATCAGATGCAAAAAATGTAGCCAGAAAATGATAGCTAGATTCACATATATTTTGTCTGTGATGATTCTCCAGTTGTTCCGTGCTGCCACGACTGTCTTATTTTTATCTTTTATTTTCAGTCACATTTATGGCTGTGAGGATATCGGATTTGTATATGTAGATGTTCACGTACATGTAGATTTGCTCAGATCCAGACACAGAGTGCAAACACATATTGTATTTTTTTCTCTCCCTCTTTTTCTGTCTGTCTCTTTACCACATGCACACAAACCGACTTTACTGCCATGCACACATAGGTATGCGCCTGAGATTCCACACTTCTCCCCAGCTGGTGGCAGGACACAGTGAACTGTAGCTGAAAGATGACCCACTCACCTTTAATGTAACACAAAAGGCAAGGTGTCGTTAAGTGGGTGATTGCTTTAGTTCCCCTGTTCTTTGCCACAGCCGTCAGTGTGAAGCCACATGTGATTACAGGGAAACACCCCAAAAGCAGTGGTGTGTCCATGAATGGGAGACGGAGAATGAAGCTGCAAATAGTGAGGGAGGGATTGTGAGGATTTGGAAACAGAAGTGGATGAAACAAGCAGAGAGGGATTTGGACAAAGAGGGAGACATTTGGAAGAAATGAAATGGATTTGGAAAGAGTGGAGGGGAATAACAGATGATGAATGAAAAGCATGGGTGGTCAAAAGAGAAGGAGAGAAAGTTAAGTGTAGGAGAGATGGCCCCTTTTATTTTCAGATGGCCTGGTTGTCTGGCAGTGACACGTTCACTGAGAGAAGTCACAGAATATCGCACTGGCTTCACCTGCCAGCGCTGCCCTGCTGCTCTCTTGTCAAACCTGCCACAGACCAGTGGTTCATGCACACACATATCCACATCCACACACAGTTTTTACCTTCTCTTTCATTCTCTCACTTTCTGAAGCCATCCCACAGAGCTCGCCTGCCACTATTGGACAGTAATAAGATTCAGATCTGGCTTCTCCACCCGCTCACAGTATGGATTTCCCGATAATGACATTCTGAGGGAGATTGAGTTTGCTTTTGTAAAACAGAGGACTTGAATCAGCAGAGAGGGAGCCTGGTTGCAGCTGCCACTCTACATTTTGCTACATTTGCGTTTCTTCCCTTTCAACTTTAGTCTAACACTCCTCATACATGGTGACACCTTGTATGGCTGGTCTGTCCCATCTGGGATTTCACTGGGATTCACTGGGTCGCACATAAAATCTCAGTATTCAGAGCACGCTGTTGGCTGATTTTTGGGCAGTTTTATGTAAAGTGATATTTGTTCAGTTAGAACCGTTGGGAGCCGTGTGCTACAGTCTTAAAATGAAATTCTGTACATTATCAATTAATGCAATCGACTGTTTTTTGCTTTCTGCTTCCTAAATGAGTGAAAAAGTATAATAGTGTACCTGTAGCTTTCCAAACCAGTATTATGTCATCTTTAATAACACTGTCTTGTTTATGGATCTGATATGAACAAAAAAATTAGACTTAAGAGATAATACCAACAAGATTTTGCTAAGGTACTGACATTCATTCCCAAAAATAACCCAAGCATTTAGCTTCTGTCATTCTCATATAGCAGTCACGTATAATTTCAAAGCTTGCAGAGCAAATGTTCAGAGAACAAAAGCTATGCCCGCGATGCTGCACGTATTTAGGGTAATCTTGTTCTTTCCGGAGCAGAACCTGCTTAATCCAGAGTCAGCCCTTTGAAATTTATGGCGGAAAGTGTAAAAATCCAAGCAGAAGAAAAGAGCTAGTGTCACCTTTCACAGAGTGCAGAAGATAAGAAACTTCTTTGCCAACTGTGATTGAAAACAACGAAATGTATTTACTGAAAGGGCACAGAACTAAGTAAAAGTGTGCATCTCCTAAAGTGGAATGAAAGAGATACTGGCGTTCAGTGTTCATAACCTTGGCTGTATTTAATGTACAGAAGGGGCTTAGAAGTGCTTTCTTCTATTTTCTGCTGCTCATCCAGAGGTGGGTCACAGTGGCAGCAGACTAAACAAGTTAGTCCAGACGCCCCCTTCAGCAGCATTTCAGCTCGTCCTTGGGATGTTTAAGGCATTTTCAGGTCAGATGAGAAATATAGATCCATCAATATGCTCTGGTTTTACTTGGGGTCTCTTATCAATTTGACATGCTCAGAAAAAAGAACATTTTCTGTATATTACGGCATAAACCTCTGTCTAGTTGAAAGAGCAAAACAACTGACACAATTTTCAAAATCTAAACTGTTTGTGCAGTATTTATACCTTATAGTGTTAGACATATAGATGTGGAGTCACAGAACACATGCTTTCACTAAAGCTGGTCATAGTGCATGGTTTCCAGTTCAAAGTTCCTGTGGTAGTTTGTGTTCCAGCACTCATCAGTGCATAACTGCTTTTGATCTCTTTTTCCACTCAATTACCTGGACTCGCTCCATTTGTTACCTGGTATTTGACCAGCTATTTCACAGTCTGGCCAAAATAAACATGTGAAAGGTTAGTTCAGATTTTTTTTTTTTTAAAGTGGGATTTGTATGAGGTAATTGTCCAAAGTCAGTGCATTACGTAAAGTAAATGGCGTCTGGCAGGTCACCAGTTTAGAAAAGTAGAAAGGAGGAAGCAACATGCTGCTGTGACAGCCGCAAAATGTTCTTTAGCCAACAAAGAAAAGACACACTTATTAAAACAAAGTGTAAGTGTATAGTATATATAAAATATTCTAACATTAATTAGTTCTTTTTGACAGGGAACAACAGCCATTATAACCCTCTTTGCTCAGTCTTTTAGTTTGCTTTTAGTTACTGTGTTACCTTGGTGTAAATGGTTAATTAGGATCCAAACATGATAACACAAACTACCTAGCTTCCATCTTTCTGTCTGCTTCTCCAAACTGTGAGGCTGGTGACCACCATCTGTTGAAGGGAATACACTATACCACCAATCCAAACTAATCCTTTAAACCAGTCAACCATGCTGACCGGTAAAAAGTATCAACACACAGAATTATTACCTAAATAACTGCAACAATGAATCTCTACAGTGTATTGTTTACAGCATTAAAGCTGAAACTGTAAAATGTTAAAGTTGTCAATGATTTGTTTGCTCTGACTTTTTATGTGTTAAGCAGTTAGTTCTTTGGAATTTTCCACTCATCGTCGGCGCCGGCCCAACCTAATTTTCATCGCACACTAGAACAAAGAACTAAAAGCTCATCAGCATCGCTCACTCCTCATCTCATCTTATAATGGATTTTCTGTCATCTTTGGAAGGCACTGTTCATGTCTCTCCTTTTGGAGCAGAGATGGATGCTTAGACTTTTAGTATATTCGTCTGCTTGTGGACAATAAATCTCTCTTCTCCTTTCTTTTCACTGTGTGTTTCTGCTGATGAGCTCTGGATTTGAGCATGAGTGTGAGCTAGAGAAAGTTCCTTACACCACTTTGCTCCCGTTAGAAACACCTGAAGTTAAGAGTAGCATTTCTACAGGCACAGTGCACTTGAACAGTAAGAAATGAGCAGTTTTTTTTGTTTTTTTTTAGCAAGTCCGCAGGTGAAAAATTATTTTATGTTTGAGAGAGGCTACAATTTAACATCTTGTACTTTGTAATTCTAGTTGACCAGTGCGTGCCTTTTTAAGCTGTTTAATCTAGCCCGCTTTTTGCATAAATCCCCTTGCTTTACACAGGTTTAGTCAGTAGTAAAGTCCTTTTTTGTGAAGACTTGCCATCTGCATTCAAAGCTGGTTGTCAGATGTCAAATTAGATTGCTAGCTGAAGTCATAATATTTGAATGTAGATGTTACTTTCTCTGCAGCAGCTAAAATGAATGTCAACAAGTACTTGATTTTCCTTGACATTCAACACCATAATTACACACCTATATTACATTTTTAAGTCGAGGAATCCACTGCTGGATTTAACATGCTTAAACTGTGCAGTAAATGCCACGTGAAAGAGTCATTTAATTTTATATAACTAAGCAATGGATCAGACCTCCATTATCACTGAAAGGCAGAATGGCAATAGTGAAAATTGAACATTTTTTGAGCGCAGCTTAAGCTCTTTCTGAGGTGATTTTCTTCTCATATCGAGAGCTGTTATTGCCTATTTTGTAAAAGTAAGAAAACATAGATTACGTTAAATGTTGACTGAGGAATTCATCAGCCTTAGTGGATTACCTTTATTTTTCAAAATTGCTTTATAGACACAAAATCCTATTGCAGTCTTTTAGTTTCACTCTTTAAATTCATGTACCATCACGTAACGACTAGAACACATACTTAGCTGCTGCTGTGGCACAGTCATCTCAGTGCAAATACGCACGACAACATTCCAGGCTGTGGTGACACTGTAGTATAGAGCAATTGTTTCGTAGGGACAAATGGTTTCACTTGTGTTTGAAGGCTACATAGTATACGAGGAAAAAAGCAGGAAAAGGAAGTGACTGATTGCAGTGTATTTTCCCTATAACTCTAAAAAAGAAGTCCCTTGGCAACTGGATAAATTTCATTTTGAAATGTAAACTGAACACAATCTTTCATCTAGAGAGACACGATAAAACCCTCAAACAACTGTATTGTTCATATAAAAGGCAGCGACACAAACAGCGTTTTATCTGAAGAAGAAACAGCCCCCACTGATTCTCTTCTTTCTTTTTTTTCCCACTTCAGCAGCCAAATATAGTATACGTGATCCACATTTGCTTATGCAAAATGTGTGTCAAGCTTGTTTGCCTGTTGACAGCTTTGTTTATTGGGGGCTACACTTTCACCGCTAAAATTGACTTTTCCTGTTAATCACAGGTCTAAGAAGTCTACTGTAATGTCTCGGTACACTGCTGCCTGTCTGTGAAGCATTAACAGGTCATATACAAATTTTTTTTCTCTTGGATAGAGACCCGTTTCTGAGTTGTGTTTAACATAGAAAAAACTCAATTGTCTATTTTGTGTATTCTTGGATACCCAATAAAACTCTGCACGCTGCGCACGTCGTTAAGATGTCAGAAGAGTTTTACCTCTGCTGATCGGCTCGCATTAAAAAAAAACAAAAAAAAAAACCTTGCCTGTGCTTGTGCTGTCAAGCCTACAGGTGCAGTTAAGATTTGGCTCTATTTCCTGAATCTCCCATGTGCATTTATTGACAGGGAAGAGGACAGATGGAAAACAAGCAAAATTTTATTAGAGCACTGAGAGAGTAGGAGAAGTAGGATAATGTATGGGGCAGTGATGCCTTTCCTCTGAGCTGTCAGGGCTTTATATGCTCTCCGTCACGGTGCTTTGCACTGCCTGATGACTTCATGGCCCTGAAATAGAGGTTTTCATCAGCAGAGACCTCCCTTGTCCACTAAACGATTAGACAGACAGTCATTTCGTTATGATTGCTGGGCATTGCACTGTAATCAATTTTAATATTTTGGCCTAAACGATATGACGTGGTAGGTGGAGGTGTGTGACGTTACAAGGCTGCTATCAACAAGATGTCCTCTTTCCTTATGCCATTTTTCTCTCTCTGTTTTACACCAGGATAATTTCCCTGCTGGAAACCCAGAGCGTCTCCAAGATCTGAAGTCCACTGTTGATCTGCTGACCAGCATCACGTTCTTCAGGATGAAGGTGCGTTTTTGTGTGCGACAGTGAAGGTGGACAGTTTGAAGGGCGACAAGGGAGCACGAGCACATTATTTAAGAGAAAATTGAAGGAGACATAAACTTGTAATAAATGATGATGGAGCACTATTGTATGTAACCTTTGTATACCACTGAAATACTTTAAAGTTTTCACCTTCTATCACAGAAATGCTGTGCCCTTGACTGAGTGGCACCGTCATCATGTCATGTCCATTAAGTCTTCCAAATATTTTGTTACAAAAATAAATCCAGATAAATTTGTGAAATGAGTCCAAAATCATCATTCCTGAAAACCCTTTCTTTGACCCTTAAAAAAACCCAAAGCATTTATTGTTCCCCAATCACATGCTTGCAGGCTAATACAGTGGAGTTGTGCTGGACTGCATTCATCAATAAACAACTATGTTTGTTTCCTCTACCTCCCTCACCCCCAAGAGTATACTGGCTTGTCTCCTGCTATATGAAAAGCACGGCTCCATCCGACGTTCTTTGTGGGAGTGGGGTTGTAGCGCTGGCGCACTGAGGCATAGCTAAGATGGCAGCTGTGAGCAAAGGAATGAAAACTGTCACTTTAAGTTACCAAAGCTTTCATTCTGTGCCATAACCATGCTGAGCTTCACTGTGTATACAGTATGCACTGCTGCTCACGCAGTGGAGCCCCTGTGTTAGTATGTGATACACTGCACATGTACCTAAATGCTAGTTCAGTCACATGTCAAGTACTACTGTATATATAATACATGGAGTAAGTTGCCCTATTTTACATAAGGAAGGGATAAAATGGTATGACTATTTTAGAAAAAAAATTAATAATGATGCAGATATTGCAGATTGCACTGACTTGTGTTGCTAGCATTACATTTACTAACTGGGTGATTTTTTTTTTTTTTATGTTGAAGAAACTGCTCACAGACTTAAAGTATACACAAACATACTTCCTGGATTTTAATAATTTGTATTTATTTGTGTGTGTGTGTGTGTGTGTGTGTGTGTGTGTGTGTGTGTGTGTGCGCGCGCTTACACAGGTGCAAGAACTCCAGAGTCCCCCGAGAGCCAGTATGGTGGTGAAGGACTGTGTCAAAGCGTGTCTAGACTCTACCTATAAATACATCTTTGATAATTGTCATGAACTATACAACCAACTCCTTGATCAGGTAACTGGCTGATATAATTTTGACTAACAACACTTAGGCCTCTACTTGAAAACATACTGTAAGCGCTCCAAAACAACAAAATGACATGCTATACACAAAGTAGTCAACACACGAGAATGCATTTTGCCAGGCTTCAAGCTGTGTGCTAGTCACCTTCCACTGGCATGCTAACTATATGCTGGTGGAGGCTTACTTTCAAAGCTCTTCAGACTGCATCTTATTATTGTGGTTCTGCTCTTTGGTGTTGCGTTATGGTGCATTGTTCTGATTGGTTAATGTTAGCCTGTCATAGACAGTGATAGACAGATGGTTCATACAAGGTTCTGCCTAGCATTTTTGAAATTTCCTGCCATTTTCAAAAAGGTTTACAAGGATAACTTCAAATGGTTCTGCATAACAAACAAACTTGGCATGTATGCTGAATTCCTCAAGTCAATCTAAACTATACGCAAACAGGACTCAGCTACAGTAAAGGTTGAGTACAGTACTGTAGTTATGCATGCACTGTTTAATTCAGAAAAGAGGGGGGGGGAAAACGAGGTGCCCAGTTGTTTAATCAAATCATGGTTCATTTGCCAGGCAGGCCTGTGCAGTTATATAACAGCAGCTTGTGTGTGGACTTGCTGCAGGAGAAGCACTGGGGTCAGTGAACACTTCCTGTTTCTCCTCCTTCGAAAACAGCACTTTTAAAATGCATCTGTTCACCAATATTTTGGAATGGGATTTGCCTACCACCTGTTCAGCTTTGTTATGTTTTGCTTATTTCATTATGGTTGCGATTACTGCAGATTGCCTGGGCTTGAAAACTATAACGTATCCAATAGTGGCCCATTCGCAGGGGTGGAAAAAGATCATTTCTACAAAGATGATGGGTTTTTATTGATAGTAATGGCAATGACAATGGTACTTTAATAAAATTTAATGTGGTTATTGTTACCATAATGGTTTTTTAATGTAATATTTTCTCCATTTCTGACTCTTGATTTGCCGAGTTAACACAATGTGAGCAACAGCTGCTATACGTTTATGACAGCAACTCACAGATTCATGCAGTCACATAATTTACAAACTAGCAACTCAACATCTGGTAATTAACCAGGCAGGCACGCACCAATAACTAGATAACTGGTACATAATGAAGTCTTACTGACATCAGTGTGAAAACTAAGCTGATTTAAAGCTTACTGTAGAAATAATACCTACAATAACATTTAAAGCAGTCACTACTTCAGAACCACTCAATTTCAAGTTAAAAGCACTCTTTTTTTTTTTTTTAAGATAAAAATGTTCTGGTACCTCTCTGACCTCACACCTTTATCAGGTTTCACCTTCAGCCTGTAATAAAGGTGACATCATGCTCTCCTTTTCAGATTCATGCTGGTTTGTACTGATGTGTGACAGTTCTGGAAAAATATAAATTCAATCCAGCATGGCTGGAAATCAATAGTCTATATATCACTACTGACATTTAACACACAATAAAATGTACACTGTGTCTGTTGCAGACTTTGCATGAAAGACTTCAGCCTTGAAAGGAGGAGCGTAGGTGGAAAACAGCCGTATAAAGCAGCCAAGCGTCTGGCAAATATTACCTTATGTAAAAAAAAACACAAACAAAAAAAGTTTATCAGCTGTTTTGAAGATTTGTTTGATGCTGAAGTGTTGCCACAGATAATGTAGCACCACAAGAAATATGTTTCATCCAAAATGATATATTGTTCTTTCCTGAAAGTATGATACCGTACTACTACTCAATGAAAAATATTATAGCGTATTAATACCGCAATGAGCAGCTGTGGGCACATGTTTATATTGAGAACTGGCAGATACACCTATTTATGTATTCAAAAAGCAAAGCTTCACCAAGTCCTACATTATGTTTTGCTCTTCCAAACTCATTTCCGTGTGCTAGTTTACTTGTGCTTTGGCCTCGCCTGAGTAAATAATCAGTCAACAGGCAGCGCCGCCTGATTATTTTATGGTTTACTTCCCAGGGAGAATGGCCTTCACATCGCGGAAGATAATGTCTTTTTAGGTCGTAATAGGGTGCAATCTGCTCAAAAGTTGAATAATAAGTTTTCTTTGTTTAAACAGCCTTAGGGGTTGTAAGCAATTACCAAACCGGTGAGATAGACACTTGGTGCTAATTACGTCTTCGTCCACCAGCTTCACAGTAGACAGCCTCTCTATCAATGTTTCCTCCCCTGGCATAGAAAAAAAGACATGAGCTTCACCACAAAGTAAGCCTCACTGTGATTATAAATTATGTTCACATACACCAGGTAGCCTTTGGCCCAGCAGATAGAACACATCTCAGACCCCAATTCTCCAGTTGCTAACAGTGACTGAGTGTGGTGACACAGGAGCTGACACAGTGGCCAAGCAAGCAGAGAAATATCCCAGGCACAACGAGGAATCTTGCATAACACGACAACAAAGCTTTTTGCTTCTGCCTGGGCGTAAAATGACTCTGGGGAGGAGGGGCTGGGGGAATCTAGCTTAACTGTTTCTTAAATCCTGGCAGTAAAGGGAGGATTTTGAAACGGAAGATGAAGGGGAATTGGAGAGAGGGCAAAGAAATCATAGAAAATGTTTATCCACTATGAAGGTGATGGTGCGCACCCTAGAAATGCCTGGTAACATTGACCTGCATCTATAGTAATGCACATATGTATGCACATGTGCTCATGCCTATGCAAATGTGAATGCATAAGAAGACAAATGAACAGAAGCTATTTGGTTTTGAATAGACAGGTTGGTGACTGTTGACAGGCAGGGATTCACTGCATCTGTGCAAGAGGAACAAAAGAGGAGCTGGAGTTCTCCTGCACTTATCTAGTAAGCCTTTTAAAATGATTTGATAGGTCCCTACATTACCTACATTATCACATATTTACCAACAATGCACAAGTGGGGGATTTAACTGCGTTTGAAGAAGATGCTGTTTGCTTTCAGAATGGGTGTCTTTAAATGTGTTTTTCACCGACACATTAAACATACAACTATTTTTCACTGTGCCTTAAAATCCATAGCGGCCGTTTCAGTTCCACCCACAGCTCCTTCTCTTGGGAATTTGATCACATTTCCGGGAACATCCTTCAATCAGAGGCTCTGTAATTTGTGTCACATTGTGAGAATTGATGAGGAGCCAGTGGTATGCTAATGCTGGTTTCTTCTGCATGGGAATTGCAGAGGCTAAACAATAAACATAAACCACTACCTACCCCCTAGAGGAGTTATATACAGCTATCAATATTTCTGCTCTGCTTTCACTACCCTGTGCAGCAGAAGTAGGGAAACTGCACTGGACCTTACTTGACTTCTTACTGAAAGTAAGAGTGAAACCCGTGGGTGTGTTGTAAAGAATAAAACAAAAAAGACAGAAGCTTCTTAATAACTTTTGACAATGAATTTGTTACAGTGGCTTTTTGTAGCTACTTGAAGTGAATAAAAATGAGCAAAGGGAGTACACACAACATTTTAGGTGGCTGCATACTGCATCAGATTTAGTAGGGATGACACAACCTTTGGCGTCCTTCGTATATGCATATAGTTTTGCAGACACACACAAATACACACACAGATAGGCTTTGCATAGCTGACTCACCACCTGCAGAGACATGCGTTTTATTATTCATGTCTCCAAGTTAACAGAAATTTACCTCCCAGTACATAGCAGCATGTCTCACTGATGCCTCTCACTCTAAACCACCCCTTTTCTCTTTAAAGTAAGCATCAGTTTTTTAGTTTTGCAAAGTATGGGTTAAAGACTAGAAAGGATTTCAGGCCTCTTTAATGTAGCCTTGGTCAAAACACAGAAATTGCTCCTTCATCTGAAAGAATTTAACTAACTGAGAGAATTTGGCTGTAGCTCAGGAGGTCGAGCAGGTCATCTGCTAATCGGAAGGTCAGTTGTTCAATTCCTGGCTGCTGATGTGTTCATTAGAGTGTGAATGTTAGATGGTAGAAAAAAATACTGCTATGAATGCATGTTGCTTGAAGTGCTATGAGTGCTCAAATAGAAAAATACGAATCAGTCCATTTACCATATCACGAATACATCTGTCATTGCCATTTCTTGTCTTAATTTATGATCACGCTGACCGGCCTAGTTTCATTTCTCATTGTTAGGAAACCAACTGATAGTTAATGGAATAGGGAGATTATGATTAATGTTCACGTTTTTTTTCTACCGATTGGTTAATAATTGGTAGATATTTACTTTAGTACTATTTATCAGTACTATTTAACATCATCTGGTTATTGTAAAGTTGTGGCTGATGTTTTAAAAACTGGATAAATGTTTAATAAATATTATGTAGTGCATCTGTAAACAGTATTTGGATGGCCATTATGAAGTTGAAACTGCTTTTTTATAATAATTAGTAAGTGTAAACGTAGGCAGATGGAGCGGCATAATAACAAAACGAGTCACCAGACGTCAAGACTGCAATTTGTGTCATGTTGAACTCATTGCCTTTGTTTTCGCTCACTAGGCTTAGGCAACAAAACAACTTGTTTAGGTTTAGAAAAAAATGAATGGTTTGGGTTAAAATGAGCATCTTTTCAGCATTAACCTTGCATGTTGAAAAATGATGCATAAGAGTACCCAGCACATAAAATGTGATACCAAGGGGTCCTGCTCAAGCGTAAAGAATTGGGAGTGACACCAATTGCACTGTTGCCATGACAGGTGTGTCATTGACATCAAAGCTCACCTTGTGCATATCTCTGAAATGCTAACAGTTCTGACAAAATAGCAGTATTTGACCCCTAAGAATGAAAACAGGCTCACTGATTCAAATTTAAACCTTTATTACCAAATAATTTGTAATTAAAAATATCATTTTCATAATCATTAACAAATACATATTAGTAGTAGTATATAGTTTTTAAATATTGTATAGCTATTCAGGATTGGATAAGCAGAAGAAAATGGATGGCTGGCTGGCTGGATGGAGTCTACCACTGTCATCACAACATAACTGTTATTGTCTCTTATCAACTATGACACAATACATGATGCAATATAATTTCTAAAGTAGATATTTTATATTTTTGCACAAAGTAATAACAATGCAATGTAACAATAATAGTAAAATAACTATTCCAGTAATGCCATTTTCCATTTTATTAACAATGGCAATTATTAGAAATTCTGATCATTGAATCAATGTGATCAATATGACAGAAGCTTTAACTGATGAAGTGATAGCTTAATCTATTTTCAGGTCTGTAGCCTACAAGATGATAGATTTGAGCTTGGTTCTCCAACCAAAGGGTTTGGGTTGACATGATCAGCGGTCACCAAGTCCGCTGTAAGCCCTGCGTGTTGCTTGTTCCTGTGAGAATAAAATTCTGAAGTACATCCAAATGCGGTGTCAGTGGGACATGTAACAACACCATGTGACTTACATAATGAAATATTTAAAAGAAGAAAATTCATAATTAGAAGCAAGTTGATTATTGTACGGAGGATTTATGGACTCATCAAATTTCTGTTCCCAGAGCTCTCCTTTTTGTGCTGCACCAAAGTCAATATGTGGAAGGTTGTTAAATAATTCAGGCTAAATTATTCAACAACTAATCTGAACATTTTCATTTTTTAACAATTTTTTTTTTTTTTTTTGCTTTAGCCGTAAATGCCTATGCAAACTGTTAGAATGTGTACAGCTTCCTATCGGGTGCCTGTGTTCTCAGAGTCCACAGTACTGGATTATATTTGTCATAGTCAGTGTGCATAAGTTTGTGGGTGTATAATCATATGTGTGTATGATGATGATCTCTCAGAGTTTTTGTCAGTTTTGAAACTGAGGAGTGTTTTTTGCCGTGCTGGTATTCTGTGAAACCTGTTTATGATGAAGGGTATGACAGGGACAGTTACTTGGTCACTAGAGATCAGTGTGGTCACACGCAGTGTGGTGTGAACAGATGGCAGAGTCAGTGAGAGGTTTGGATTCAACACCTTTCACCCCAGTATAGCAAGAGATTTCTGCAGTGGACTTTGACTCACATTTACATGGATGCATATTAGGTATTAAAATTGAAAAGTTGTTGTCCTTGCTCATGCACCTTGTTACTTATTGTTACAGTTATTGTAATTTTTATCCTCCAGCTCCCAGAAATCTGTGGGCAGAAGAAATTCTTTGTGGAGACACGCTGACTGAAACACAAGGCAATAACAGCCGTTGTCACTGTTTGCAGTGACGCCAGAAATACTCAGAATTGTTTGTTTGTTGTAATAGAGTTCAGTTAATAATCTACCTATCGTGAGATGAGCCAATGCAGTTGGATTTTATGCTGAACACAGAGCAGATAGTTATTTTTCTTTTCTTTTCTTTTTTTTTTTTTGCATAACAGGAGAATAAAGTAAAATGATTTGGTTACCCTGCTGAGCACTTTTGGGATGCCTGCCACTCTTCATCTAACAACTCTCACGCCGTTAGTCTGTAAAATTTAAAACTAATCTACTGTCAGAAAAACACTTTAATTTACCATGTCCTTGTTCGGATTCAAGACAAATCTTTTTTGTTACCTAGCAGCAAAAGTTCACTTTGCACTGATTCATTAAACAGCAAGGCTGATACAATGAAAAAGATTTTATGAAATTAGTTTTATTTTTTGAGAAAGAGAAACTGTATTAGTTGTGTTGGGTTCACGTGACCATTCTTCATCACAGACACGGCAAAGAGACATGTAAATACAACATCAGGTAACTGTAAAGTAAAAGTTTGATCTTTGGTTTTGTCTTATTGAAATGTCATTTTAAAAATGCTTTAACCGCCATGTTACCTTCCAAATTATTTTCCCTTTAGAGCCGGAAGCAGGACCTTCCCAGGGAGGAGCAGGGTCCATCGATAAAGAACCTGGACTTCTGGCCAAAACTAATCACTCTGATGGTCTCTGTGATTGATGAGGACCGCACAGCTTACACCCCTGTCATTAACCAGTATGTACCTCTTTAGTCTAGAATATATGCTTTTTTTATGAAAGATATCTGATCACATGCATATTCAAATTAGTGGGTCAAATAGTGTCCTTGCATATACATTTGTGAATATTTCTTAGCCTTATAACATATGGCATGATACTAACTGTAATTTGCCACATTGTCCTTTTTTCAAATTGCTTAAAGCTATAAAGGGCCACCCTAAAAAAGCACATGTAGCAACAGAAGCAGCTCTAAAGTTTCTTGCTTCATAGACAAATGAACATTCACATGGTTAAAGTTCACGATTATTTCTATAAAAAAGAATAGTCGACAAGTGTTCTTCTGGAACCTCAAAATGGCTTTGGTGTTTAATTCATTATTACTCATTATTTATTGTATTTATCTATTACTTCATGTCTTAATTATGGCCCATTCGCTCTTCTTTATAAATCACACAAGATTAAATAGATCTTCTTCAAGCATAATTACTTTTATTTTTGTTTCTTGTAAGAATAATTTAATTAGTCATAAAGTTAGAAAACTGAAGGGAGAACAAAAAAAATCTCCTTGTCAATCAGCTCCTGTACATTTGGAAAATCTTTGTTATGGTGGAGTCGTTAATGTGCACAGTGTTGCTCTAAGACAGCGATGAAAAATAGATAGTGAACCACAGTGTAGATGAATAAAGGGGAAAGCGGTGACTCAAGATTTCTTTGTTGGAAAAAAAAAAATTGGCTGATTGTGGTGAAAGTGTTGTGGGACGTGTAAGGTGTTTGCCATACAGAAGATTTACAGTATTGTGCAAAAGTCTCGAGTCCCCTCACATTTCTTTATATTTTGTTTCCAAAAAGCCAGACTGTCCTGTCATTTTTAGACTAGAGAGCTGTAGCAATAGTTCTCCGGGCTTTCTGAAGGTCTCTCAAAGTTTTTCTTTGGACATTGGCTGCTTTTTCACTCGTTTTCATTCCAATCCTTGTACCTGACCATTTTCAGATGAATGTTTTTGTTGTTGTTGTTGTTGAACCACTTAACACTGGCCTATGAATCATTCAAGCATAAAAAGGCACTTAACTCAAGGGATGAACCGGTGCTGTAGTAAAAAAAAAAAAAAACTACAGCAGATGAACAGTATCTGAAAGTCATGTCCTTAAGGAATAGGAAAACATCCAGCACAGACCTGAAAAAACAAAGTCTCTGTATTCCCATGTATGTTTGCAGATGTTTCAATAATTGCTGCACTTATTTCTGATTTTCCTAGCAAAATATAAAGAAAAGAGGGGTGACTCAAGACTATTGCACAGCAATGTAGTTCATAAAAAAAGCAAATTTCACGAGCTAAAAGAAATGGAGTTTGATTTACCTTTAAAGAAAACAGATGAAATAAATTTTTCCTCTTTCTGCCTCGCTCATACATATCTGCTCAAATGCCTCCCACTTTTTCTTTTCTCCTTCTTCTTGCTGATTTACGATGCTTATTAAGACTCTGTTTATGCCCTGAGCTTTCTCTCCTACACTGTCTAATGATAGATTTGCAATATTCATGCCTCCACATTCCCCTGGTCAACTTCCATAGTGAAGGCAATTCTGATGCTTTTTCATGATAAATCCAGGAGGGAACTTGTTGCCTTTAAATAGGAGACGCTGCAGCCATAGGGAGAAAAATGTTAGCCTGTCGCACTGTGTTGAGAATATTTACATGATGAAACTAGCCTTGAAATTATGCTCATCTTCACTACAAATGGTTTTCATTGTCTGGACTACCTACAGTACACCATCTGGTTGTATGACGAGACTGAGGAATAACTGAGCTGGAAACAAAGATTCTGAGAGTGATAGAGATGAAAGATGGTGCAGTTGTTTCTGGGATTCTGTTTTTTTCACCTTTCTTCTTCACTGGGAAACAACAAATCAACCTTCCAGACTTAGTATTGGCTCTTTTGTGCCATGAAAGGATGTGCCTAAGGATGGAAAGAGCAGGAAAGAGAGTGTTTATGTATGTGTGTAAGCGCACTTCAGCATCACTTTCGTCCAGGAGTGTCCGAACTGAGCAGATGATTACTGCTCCAATAGAAATTGTTGGACAAATGAGTTTGTTGTTAGAAACAGGGCGGTCTCCATCAAAAGTAAAACATTTCCAGATAAACTGACCTTTCTCAGACCAAGGCTCCGCGATCTATAAAAGTCCTTCTATCACTGTCTGAAGATACAGATAATTACACCATTGACATCTCACGTTCCAGCTTTGACTGAAAATCTATAGGCATTCAAAATAGAAGATTACTTGCCAAATAGGTTCCCACCTTCATTCTCTCTCTTTCACTGTGTCATTTCCTCCTGCACTTTTTCTCATCTTTAAGGCACGCACATGCATCTCAATTCCGCCCTAATTCAACTAGGTTTGGAAATAGTGGGGGATTATTAGATTATGAGATTTACCAACCATGTCCTCTACCACATCTGTTAAGTCATTTGTTAGAGACTCGGGATGGGCCAAGCCATCAGGACATCCACTCGAGCGTATCATTATCCGGAAATGAGTCTGATTGAAATCCGTTTGAATTCCACCAGGTTTCCACAGGAGCTGAGTGTGGGCAAGATCAGCGCTGAAATCATGTGGAGTCTCTTTGCCCTGGATATGAAGTATGCCATGGAAGGTCAGTAGTGCTGCTGGTCAGATAATTACCACTTGCATGAGGGCATGTGTGTTTAAGTGACTGAGTGGGAGATTAAGACAAATGGCATGCACTGACTGAGTGTTGGTGAAGAATAATAGCTGACCTGTGTGTTGCTATAGGTGGTTAAAATCTGTTGCTTTCCACATTAACAAGTTCAAAGTGTTACTGTGTTTTACCTCGGTGCATGCAAGTGCTGTTTATTGGCTGGTGTCTCACTGTTTATCACCTGCGTCTGGCTATGGTCAGCGCTACTGCCTGTCTAGATTATGCTCTCCTTGTTTCACTCTATTGATCACTATAGTTAAACTGGAACTTCTTTTAATCAAGATAAGCAATTGATCGATTGCACAATAAAAGGCAAGCGAGATGCTCAGGTTTTGGATGCCTTTATTTTATTACTTCTGTTGTTCAGTTGCTTTCCCCAAGAAATACCAAAAAAAAATTAAAAAAATGCAAAGAAAAGTATTTACGATACCCTAGTGCTACTGCAGTTTGCAAAGTTTTGAGTGAGATCTCTGGAGTAAAAGGTATATTCATGTGCCTGGCTAATGATAAATTTCAGTAAGCAGGAGTAAGTTCAGGCCCTACTTTTGGTGCCCTCGGCAAGATTAAGATTTGGTGATGTTACCGCTGTCATCCCATATGAGTAAATGCAAGCAACTTTCTGTGGGGATGTTCAGAGATAAGACTACTGCAAACAGCTGTGAGCAACAAACAACTTCATCTCTTGTTTACATTTTATAAAATCTGACTTGCATTATGGTGAATCTCGTTAGAAAAACTACTGCAGAGAGGTCTATGTGTGCTCCTCTGGCAACTTAAGCATGTAAAATGGGTCCCTTGGCTAACTGAAGAGCTAACATTTAAGTCAATATCAAAATGTTGAGATTTGCTTACTTGTGGGGTCAGTTGCATCTAAATGTCAGGGTAGGGATCATTGTTTCTCATTACTGACTTCTACGTGACAGAAGTTGATGACACACCTGCTCACGTACAATACAGGCTGCGTTATAAGTGAATGCGGTTATTGCAGATATTGGCCTGTTTGCAGGGAACATCAGTAACCTGATTACTCATCGTACTCAGCAGTGTCAGGAACTGAATCTCTGAGTCCCAAAAGCTTTTGAAAAAGTCAGAGTCAGAGTCCTGCATTGTGTCCTCATACAGTCTGTAGTATCAGTATCAGCCATTTAGTGCAGTGTGAGCATCTTTTTGAACAGTGTGTGGGGCACATTGGACATCAGTGTCAGATATTTACATGAAGATCAGGAGCAATGACAGAATATTTCTTCTTCCTCTTTGGGGCACCATTGGTGAGAGTGCTCAGTTGGCCTTTGCCAAAAACTGGCCCTGAAGTGGTTGGTACTTCCACTGTGCCCTTGACCAAGGTACTGATTTATAGCTGGAGTTTGTCCCTAGGTGCCCCAGAGTGGCTACCTGCTGCTTATAATGTTTAAGATGGGTTAAATTTAGAACTTGAGTTTCCCTAGAGATAAATGGGTATCAAATATCTTGCTGGTGGGAAATCAGTTAAAAATATTTAAAGATACAGAGCTTGCTGAACAATTATGATCATCATGATTATTTTGATCAATATTGAGATCACCATATAGAGTTTAATGACAAATGTATTTTTCTTGCCTAAATTCAGAAAAAAACTAAATTAAAAAAAAATTGTACGAAAACTTGACACAAAATTATTTGGGCACTGCTTTCACTTTTACACTGTGTTACATACTTATTAATTAAAATGTCTCAGCAGACAGATAAGATGTTTGTTCACCTGACTCAAATGCATCTGCTAGAAGCAAAATATAGTCGTTCATTGTACTTGCATGATGAATGTGAATAACACTTATAGTAAAGCAATAAGTTGGTTGGTGATTTCAGTTTTTCTTGGCTTTCATGCATTTGTTATACTATAGTTTGTTTGAATAGCTTAGTTGTGTTGCTTTGCGGTGCAGACACAATTCTACAGCATTCTTTGCATATGATTTGTTCTTGGTTAACATCACCCTAAACAACAGGCGATGATCTGCTTCGAGGGACAAGCGCTTCACCTTCTACTGTGCCAGATATTTGATTTTTGGTGCATATTTGTCTTTAACATAGTGTTTCTCATTCAGACCAGTCTATGAAACTTCAAGATGTGCAGTGCAGGGAACACCTGTGATTGGCTCATGCAGGCATGTCATCAGGCAGTGATTTGAAGAACACTTGATTTGCATTTACTCTGGCATGTATTTTAGATATGGGGTGATTATTTTCATTTAACTGTGGGAACCCAAAATTATGATCAAGATTAAAAGTAATTTAATTGTGCAGCTCTATTTCCTACAGTATGTCCCTGTTTTGGCCAAATAAATACCATGTTTAACTTATTATATTACACAGCACACTGAAAGGAAATTTGTATATAAGAAGGATTCCCTGCATTGAGCAGGGCAAAGGAACAAAAAGCAAACTTTGCAGTTTCAGGAAATTATTAATTATCTGTAATCTAGCAACCAAAATAACCAAAATAATCAATCCATTTCTTCCATTATTACTAGTGTAAACTGTTGCAGCTGTGTAGTAAATGATATACTGCTAAATGACATAAGTATTTTGTTCTTCTTGCAAGCTTTGGTGGACTCACGACTCGCAGTGATCTGGTCATAAATCTCAGATATATTCTGCTGGTACAAAAACAGATGTTCCCTGTTTTACGTGGGTTTTGACTTTAATCCCTGCCCACGCTTTCTCTAGCTCTCCTCCCAAAAGGCAGTAAATGCCACCTGGAGGCTGTTTTTGAGGTTGGTGTCTTCTGTATCAAACCCCACAGGATACATGGTGGGAGGCGGAATACAGAAATGCGTTAATGAAGAGTGGGGTTGTGAACGAATGTTAAAATGGTTTTGTGTCAGCGTGTTTGCACATGAGGACTCAGCAGGGTGTCAACCTTGGTTATGAGTTTTTGTGAATTTGTGTTCTGAAGTTTCACTTGGATAAAGTTTGCCAAAGTCACGTCTCTGAAAAGCAATGAATCTTTTTGAGTTTTTTTACACAGAAATCACACGCTCCCAGCAGCTGCTGCTCTCAAGTTTACCAAATTCATCTCGCTTATCTAATCACTTCATGTCAGTCAAGTCATTAGTTCTGTGGACAAAATGATTGTTCGTGATGATCTAGGACACAGCTTATCTGATTTAGTTTATTTGATTTATGCATACTTGATTTGGATGGAGAAGATTATAGAAAATTGTATCTAATGTTTTGTATTTCATATTAAATATTATGAAATTCTCTTATTGACTGCAGCCCCACCCACTTTATTATTTAGGCTAACGTTGCAATGTTTTTTTCCATGCATATATCCAATATGACAGATGGCATATTTGTTACTTTGATGATGGCAAGCAGGCTGGGTGATGTGATTGAGGTTTAAACATTGGAAATGCTCTTCAGACTGTGCTTAAAAGGAAAGGCTCAGGAGCACCAAAGAGCTTATTGGCAATTTATCCTCATCTACTCAGCACATACCTGCTGCTTCCTCTGTGCTAAGCCTTCTTGGGTTGCTATAGCAACCAGGTGTCATACGAAGACACTACAAACTGCACACACACACACACACACACACACATATAAGAAGCATACTGTATAGTGTATGTTCTGCACACGGAATGTTGCGATGGTTTTAGTTGTGATAATCATTTTGTCAGGGAAGGGCTACACAAGTTGTGTCCATATGGATCTCCACTGTATATTTAATATACTGTGTCAGATGCCGAGTCCATAGCTCTCTGTGTGTGTGTGTGTGTGTGTGTGTGTGTGTGTGTGTGTGTGTGTGTGTGTGTGTGTGTGTGTGTGTGTGTGTGTGTGTGTGTGTGTGTGTGTATTTCTGTGGTGAGGTAAAAAGCAGCACAGAGGTGTCAGAGTTATGTGAGCTGTGATTCTCATTAAATCATAAATCATTTATTTTTTCATTGTTTCACATTCATAAACTTTAAATTTAACCATATTTTTGTCAAATTACCACAGTAACTTTAGTTGTGGTATTTACTCATGACAAATTAGGTGGCAGTGAATTTTGACTAGCCTCTATTTCACACTGTTCTGTTAGCCTCAGTCTTCCTTCGCCCTCTGTCATAAATAGGATGTTGCTACTTCCTTTTCCCTGAAGGAAGAAAACAATTTGAAAGTTGTTCTTCCATTACCCTCGTTTCATCATTTGGCAATGTAGTACTTTTGAATCTATTTGTACTTGAAATATATTGATTTTATTTTATCTCTTTATTTATTTAGGGTGGTGTGTTGCACAGTTAACTGTGCAGGATTTAATTCTACAGTCTGAGAAAATTGAAACCTGTAACTATATATATATGTATATATATAAATATAAACATATATATAAAAACATGTCAAAGATACAAAAAAAAAAGCATTTCAGGCTGAAATATTGTCATTCTTACTAGTGTACATGCAAGGTCAAAATTATGTAAATTAATAATAGTTATTCTTCTTACATATTAAACCAGTGACATAAAGACACTGTCAAATAATAACACAAGCAAAATAGTGCTTCTGGGTTGTTATTTTCACGTGAGAAAAATGAGGAATACATAAAAACCTGTTGCATTTACACTTCCAGGATAATATGGACATTTAAGTAAATCAATAATGCAAAAGAGACAGTGAGAGCAGTTGGGCCTTTGTGTTGGTATGTGTGGACATCTGAGTCAGAGCAGCTGGGCATATGACCACCTGGGGTGTTACTGACTGCTGTCACAGCAGGTTTGGGCAGCACGTGTGTGTGTGTGTGTGTGTGTGTGTGTGTGTGTGTGTGTGTGTGTGTGTGTGTGTGTGTGTGTGTGTGTGTGTGTGTGCCTGATTTCCCCAAGGGAGTCAATGTTACGAAAAGAGACAAGAATCATGGATGCACTCAGTCACACATACCCTCTTTCTTGTTCCTTGAGCCTGAACCCTTTCCCCTGCTTTGCCTCCTCATGCCTCTTCTTGTCACTACATCATTGCATGCCCTCAGCGACACACGCCAAAAGGAGGAAATGACTGTCGTGTTCCTCAAAGGAGCACTTTGTATGAATTACTGCTCATTTTTTGTTGGTTCTGCTGGTCGTTAGAGCTCTGGGTTTGGATTGGTGGAGAGAGGTTAGCAGTTAATTTAGGAAGAGTTTGACAGTTCATAACATAATAATGCTGTTGTAGAATCATGCACACCTGAAGCCATGTGAGATGTTTTACTTTACAGATTGTAAAATGGCACAAATTAATTCTTCACTGCATAGATTGAACAAGGCTCTGGAAACATTCCTCAGAGATTTTGGTCCATATTGACACGATAGTGTCACACAGTTGCTGCAGATTTGTCAGCTGCACATCCATGATGCAACTCTCCCATTCCACCACATCCCAAAGGTGCTCTATTGGAGTGGGATCTGATGGGAATGGAGGCCATTTGAGTACAGTGAACTCATTGTGATGTTTAAGAAATCAGTTCTTTCAGATGATTTGAGCTTTGTGACGTGTTGTGTTATCCTGCTCAAAGCAGCCGTCAGAAGATTAAATTCAGTTCATTTGATTTCAGGTTTATTTATACAGGCCAGGCCTGCAGTGCTTGTTCCCATCACTCATGTATGGCACAGACATGTATGGTTAATTTATTTTTGTTATTTTTAATATATTTGTTATGCCACTGTGTATAGTCAGATGCCAAAAACTCGGTTGTTTATAAACACTTAATAACATATATACATGTAATAGTGATATATATACACAGATATATTTATTCATCTTCCTGCAAGCTGCATAATCAAGCTACATAGAAACCTGTTTAGTTTCAAAGACAAACAAGACATAACCCTAAACCTTTGGTTTGATACTTACATGGAATGCTGTAATGTTGGTATGACCAAAAATGTATACCTTTAATTTAATTTTAAATGAGACATTTAAGGGACATAGTACATGTATTGATTTCTTTGGTCAATAATTTTAGATCCAAATTATAATACAGATTGGATCCTACTGGATTCCCATCTTTTCTGTCAGTCTAAATGTATCTAAATGTACCCGGAAGCTTTTTTTTTTTTTTTTTTCCACCAGGTAAAATGTTTGAGAACCAGTTCTCATTTACAAACATAACCTGTTATTTAACCTCAGAATGCTTCCTTCATAATAATTCATTTATATTTTAAATAAATATCTCTCTTTATATTTAGATCCTACAGTATTCTGGAGAAAACCCCAACTATCAATCAACCCCCTGTGAGTAAGCACTTTGCGATGGTGAAAAGGAAAAACTCCCTTTTAACTGGAAGAACCAGGCTCAGTGAGGCGCAGACATCTACCGCGACAAGTTGGGATATGAGGGAGAAAAGAAAAGAAAAGAAAAGAAAGAGCATGGTTCCACAGATGAGGAGCTGATAGCTTACTTTTAGAAACTTAAGGAAGTTCAAGTAAACCTGCAGTCAAAGAGTGAAAAAAGCAAAAATAGCAAAAATAGCAAAACGTGCTCTGTTGGGATACTGTATGATACTATGAGGTTTTTAGATATGATGGGGCCTGATTATTCAAGACTTTGTATGTGAGGAGACTTTTAAATTGAATTCTTGATTTAACAGGGAGCCAATGAAGGGAAGCCACTATGGAAGAAATATGATCTATCTTTCTAGTCCCTTACAGTACTCTCACTGCTGCATTTTGAATTGACTGGAGGCTTTTTAGGGACCTTTAAGAACAACCTAATAATAACGAATTACAGTACATTGGTACATTGTGGTCATAAAGGGAGGGGCATAGTCAGCAACAATACTTGGGTAGATTGTGATATTTAAACAATGTTCAATTGGTACTAAGGGGCCCAAAGTGTGACAAGGTAATATTATCCTCAACATTACATCACCAACAGCAGTCTGAACCGCTGACACAAGGTAGGCTGGATCCAGGCTTTCGTGTTCTTTACGCAAAATTCTGATCCTACCATTTGAATGTCACAGCAGAAATCAAGACTCATCAGACCAGGCAGCATTTTTCCAGTCTTCTGCTGTCCAATTTTGGTGAGCTGTGTGAATTGTAGTCTCAGTTTCCTCTTCTTAGCCAATGGGAGTGTCACCCAGTATGGTCTTCTGCTGTTCTAGCCCATCTGTTTCAAGGTTCAATGTGTTATGCATTCAGAGATGATCTTCTGCATATCTTGTTTGTAACCAGTGGTTATCTGAGATATTGTTGCCTTTCTATCAGCTCAAAGCAGTCAGGCCATTCTTCTCTGACCTCTGGCTTCAACGAGGCATTTTTTGACCAGAGAAATGCCACTCAGTGGATATTTTCTCTTTTTTGGACCATTCTCTGTAAACCCTGGAGATGGTTGTGCGGGAAAATTCCAGTACATCAGCAGTTTCTGAAATATTCAAACTATCCCATCTAACACCAACAACCATGCCACATCCAAAGCCACTTAAATCATATTTATTTCCCATCACTCAGCTTCACAGTCATGGCTAAAAATGTTAAATTTCAAATGAACTTTGGCAAATGACTGGCCAAAGTTCTATTACTGGATAAGGTTAGAAAAGTTTGCTAAGTCATCTTTGACTTTCACATCCATTGTGTAAGAATAGTATCCTGGAAGTTTTTGTCCACCCCCTCAAAATAAAGCGAGAGGATAATGTCATCATACCATCCATCTGTCCAGCCATCTGTCTGTTCATCCGTCCATCCGTCTGGGCAACTGTCCAGAGGTTTTACCTTTCTGGGCTATAGACTCCAAAACCACAAGGAGTTGAGCCATGATATGTGTTCTTTTCTCTTGTGCAATACAATATTCATATTCCTGGATGTTTTGTACCCTTTTGTACATTACTTTGCCATTATTGACCGAAATGGAGAAAGTGGGGATTCCCCATATCCAGCAACTGACCTACGTCACTGAACAGCTGGTAGCAGCTCTATAATGAGAAACTGGGGAATCCCAAATTTCTAGGTAAAGAGCCACTCTATTTATAGTAACATCAGTTTTAGGCTGCAGCCTTATTGATTAGCCTGTGTTGCTATCTTCTGATTGTCTGAGCATTATCTAACATGTTGGTTAGGGATGACTCATGGCCATAAATAGTACAATAACTCATCATTTAGCAATATTAAAGCCATACCTACTGCTCAGCAATATTGCTCAATTGTAAGCAACATGGTTGCCTTATGATTAGTGACATTATACATAATGCAGTGATATAAGCAGATTATGCAGTATGGGTCCATTATGCAATAATATTTCTGTGCACACATGAGTATAATATGATGTTAATACCTTGTAAGTATGCAATATATCTGGCTTTATTGTTATAGATTGTATAAATAGAAAAGCATTATGTAGTATACACCCTTATACAAGAGTGCAGTATGTACTTTATCTAATTTGTTTACCATGGAAATCTTTTGTCTGTTCTAGGATGTGGTTACAATAAGTATTTATAGAAATGTTAAAGATAATCAAAGAATATCAATCTCTTACAGCATGCTTAAAATTGTTCTGATTTAATGAGTACTGTTAATATTGAAAACATTTTTTTGCTTGAATATGTATTATATCTTTAGTAACCCAGGGGTGACTAAAAGTATTTGGATAAAAATTAGGGCAAGGCCTCCATATTAGGGCAAAATAGTGTTGGAGAAGGCAATAAGATATCTGCTGAAGGGTTTTCTGTTATGAAATGGGGCTGTAATGTTATCCTGAGTTCTATATTTATTTTATATTTCCATTAATTGTGGGATGGCATCCCCATTAGTGATGTGTCTAATTACATTTTACTACTGCCACAAGCACCTACAGTGATATTTAAAAGCTGTAAGTGTAGTAGCAGAAACAGTAGAAAAGTGTGCAAACTGGTATTGCCTGTGTATGACAGTCCCCATTTCTCATATATGTGTATGCATATGTGTACTCTTTTTACATGTACCACGTATTGATGAATTGAAAGAGAAGAAGTGGTATTTTGAGCCACATTCAGACAAATGGAAGTATAACAGAGTAACATGTTTATATAAGAACGCACATAAAACTGGCAGGACGACTGACAGAGACACCCTGAAGGTGGCGGGCCAGAATATCGGGCTTCCTTGGCCTGTTTTTGTGTGTGTGTGTGTGTGTGTGTGTGTGTGTGTGTGTGTGTGTGTGTGTGTGTGTGTGCGTGTGTGTGTGTGTGTGTACAGGCACTTTTGTCTGCACATTTGTTCAAGCACTCAGTTGTGCAAGTACGTAAGAAAGAATGAATGAGAATATAAAGAGAATATTTGTGTGTCTTTGTGCGCACAGATGTGCGTGCACATTACTTAATGAAGTCTTTGATGCATCCTCTGCTTCCTGCTTGGAGGCCCTTGGTGCCAGTGCTGGTGCAGAAATGGATGCTGCTAATTTTAGTATCACTGCGAAAATCTGTGAATGTGTGAGAGGAGAAGGAAAAGGGCGCTTCAGAGAGGTAGGAGGGAAGACAAAAACAGAGAGGATAAAATAAGAAGCAGAGAAAAGAAGTGGGAGCCTGTGAGAGAGTGAATGACTATGATCATAGCTGAACTTACTCCCACATTCACTTATTTGCTAATTACTTACTAATAAACACCGAAAAGTGTGCCCTGTAGATGGAAAATGAGTTTTTCGAAACTTATCAATCGTCATTATCATTTGCCATATTGTTATGTAATTTACTGATTTTTGAAAAACAAACCTAAAGGCTATAAATGTAATCTGACAGGCAACATGCAGACAGCTCACTGAAGCGCAACATAAAAAATACAGAGGTTATAAGGGAGGAAATTTGTGCTGTGTTTAAGAATAAAAATGGTGCTTCCGTACAGCAACAATAGGTAATTTTATATCTAGACTTTCAGAGTGTGATGAAGTTTTAGGGACACTGTATATTCACTGTATAGCTGTTGGCGTGTCATTGAAGATCCGGTGCCTCTGCAGCCCATTAATTCATCTTCAGCCAACTGGAACAGCTTCACTCCATAAAAGAGTTAAATTGAACTTCAGTTAATGTACGGTGCTTCAACAGTGCGATTTTTGCTTTCATAACAAGAAGGTGTTTACTGGGCTGAGGCATGACTACACGTTTTAAGCTGTTCATCTCAGTTTTTTGCATAAGACCTTCAGTTCAGATCACTTAGTACCTCATCTGACAGCTGATGTCTTCTAACTATCAAAGTGCAGTTATTTCATACATAGTGATCTCATAAATGTTTAATAAATTCTCCATTAAATGAAATGCCTTCTGTCAGTCCAGTTCAATAATAATGTTTTATATGCCTTCTCTTGTATAGTATGCAATGTTGTTGCATTTGTTTTAGGAAAATGGATAAAGTAAATCTGTCCTTAATATACACAGAGCTATAGATTTAACAGAAAGACCACAAATGCCTCACTACATTTTGCAGTGGTGATTCATTATCCTGAACCAGGGTGAAGCCTTAACTTTAGTTCGTATCAGGTTTGGTTGTGCCCCAATTCATTAGATTTCTGTTTGAGTCACATCAACACAAGTTGGTGTCTCTGTGGGCTCTTGTTTTTTCGCAGAGCTGTGTCAGTAGACCCCTGTGCTAAAGCTACGAAGGCCCTTTGACTGAACTGGGTCAGAAGCCAAGATGAAGGAATTATGTCACAGAGAAAAGTACACTGCCTTTGGCTGCCATTTTGCTCCTCTGGGCTTTTGTCTTGAGCACATCCGTCTAACCTTACACTCTTGCAAATGTATTCACTGAATGGTAATTGCAAAATGGAAAAGCTGTGGTAAACCGCTACACTTCATAATATCCACTATATTTAAATCAATGAGGCAGAGAGTAAGTCTCCTGTGAGTTTGTCTGTCCCTGTGGGCTGCGTCACACAAGATGACATCCTCGCCAGGGACCTTGAGCCTACTCCTCCCTCAGGACAGCCCACACTATTTACCACCAGCAGGGCAAAATGACACACATACACATACAGCAGTGTGTCAGCACAAAAGTATATACTACACATATTTACATGCATATTAACAGCATGATTAAAAAGCCAGATCAGACAATGAGACCACAATCAAGCTCACTTAATACTTTTGTTATTAAATGTGAGAAGGCACTGGTGTAGATCTGCTTTGTGAATGAGACTGTGCAAAGAGGACACTTGGGAAGGTTGGTAAGGGAGCTTAGTCATGCAGAGAGAAAAGCTGCTTCTAATGGAAGAGTGTGAACTGTGTTTGCCTAATGCATCCCAATTGCGATGAGCACCTGCTTCTGTGTTTTGCAGTGTGTAAAAACACATTTAAGGCCTGCCAGGACAATCAGCTGAACTAAAGTGAAGGTCTTCATACTGTAATGGATGACAGATGCCATTAATAAGAACTTTAGTTGTTATTTATGAAGCAACTCAGTGCCTTATTGATTTTGATTCACTGGCAATTTAGCTTTAACCTCAATAATCTAGTGAAAACATGTCCTAGGTATAGACTGTTTGATCGGAGCGGTCTTAAAATATTAGTGGAAAAAACAATGTACTGTAGTCAAGGGCTTTCTGTTCTCATTGGATTGTCAAAGATTTTAAAGTTTTTGATGCTTTATCTTGTGTTACCTCATTTGCATTCAGCTACTTTTTTGCTGAGGCCCTCTGCAAAGTTTTGCATCATTCATGAAGAGCAGGGAACACAAGCACCA
Organism: Archocentrus centrarchus; assembly: GCF_007364275.1. Taxonomy (NCBI): domain Eukaryota; kingdom Metazoa; phylum Chordata; class Actinopteri; order Cichliformes; family Cichlidae; genus Archocentrus; species Archocentrus centrarchus. Next base: position 26,542,254 of record NC_044348.1, read on the forward strand.
CACATATTAGTATTTTTGATAAAGTGCACTTAAGCATATAACATACATTCAATCATAAACATTCATGGCACAATTAAATACTTAATTGTACCATGCATGGGACACCACAAGGCCTCGTGAGACTGGATTTGCATAAATAAACAAGTCAGCATAACTATAAATCTGAACTGACTTACCTTGCAAAAGTACAGATCTGACAAAGAGCTCCAACACCTCTCCTTATGATATAATTGCTGTTTTCAAGGTGAAATTCATAAGTGCATTATAAATTAATCATGTTTAATTTCAACATCCAGGAGGCTCTGACTGTTTTAAAACACAAGCTGTGACTGTCGCCTTCAAGATTTTAAAATGGAATTCTTAGCTATAAAAATTTAAAACCATTTTCAGATGACTCACCGTGAAGTCAGGCTGCTTCTGTATGTTTTATTGCATCATTGCAATTGCATCGTCTGTTCAAAAAAAAAAAAAAAAATCACACTTTTAGTCAGACACTAAATTTCTTTTAGTCAGAGTTTGAAAAGAATTATTCTGCCTCTTTGTGTTTCATTTTCCAGAAAGATGATATAATATAATCTGATCTGTATGACTTATACTGAAGAATTTTAAAGCTCTGCAGAATATAACACTTTTAACCACTGTCATTTAATTATAAATTTACATGGAGTTTACATCTGTTTTAAGTAGCCAGGAGTGCTAATATAACACAAGGGTGCATACTCCTCAAGCTATTCCACTAAACTTGGCATCAAAGGATTGGTCCTTATGATGGGGGACCCCAGTCTTTACTCTGGTGTCAAGATTAGGCCAAAATTTCCACTTACAGGCAAGAAATGCAAAAATCATGATCAAATTCATGAGCTCGCTTCTAAAGCTACTCTCAGAACAATCTACAGTTAGAAAAGACCTAAAAAAGATAAATTATCAGCTGTAACAAACAAAAAGAAACAGTGCATATATAACTGGGATGAAGACTGCTCAGATTCCTTTCATTCTGCATAAATAGCATGAAGTCTCGCTAGAGTCAATTAATTTCCCTCAACAAGTTTATATCTAGAACAATCTATGATTAAAACGATTGTTCCCTCCTTCTCTAATTCAGTTTTATCAGACTCGGTTTGCAAATCTCATTGATACTCCTGTTCATAATGAAGAAGCTCACTGGCAGCACCAAACAAAACACCTGCTGACCTCTACTTTTCTGTCTTCCAGTTGACCTCCATCTGCTTCCTTTAGGTAATGATTGTAGGTGACTGTGAGTATGTGACAGCAAGGGTGTATGCAAGCAGAGCTTAGGGCAGAAAGGTTGACAAACTGTGATGGTGTGTGTATATGTGTCTGTCCTGTAATGTGTGTAAGCTGCCTTGCAGTGCCAGCTCGATTATTAAGGTGGCACTGCCATAGCTATTCAGATATTGCACATCCTTTGCAGCACAACAACTGCAGGTTCTTTCTAATAAAACAATCTTGACTCAGTATTCACACTGTTTAAACCAGCTGCTGCTTCTCAGACACAGACTGAATCAGTGAATCCAGGTGAAAACTTGAATGGCAATTTCAACAATCAAAACCACTTCGGTCTCAAAGGTTAGGTGCTGATGAAAGCAGTGACATTTTCTGGTGCTGGACTCACAAAGAAACCCGTTTCTGAGATCATTGTGGCTTTTCAAATCAGCAATCTGCAGCACATCACTTTAAAGCAACCGCTAGTGACGCCTTTTGAGAATATTTTAAAGTTGAATAGATGTATTTTCAAGTGTAATACAGTCTACTTTTTACAATGTAAATGGAGAAAATGGCTTGAATGTGGCCAGTAATGTATCTTTGCCAATGGCACTTATCTACCTATTCTTACATTTATCTTCACATTTCATCAAAATGTTGCTTCAGAAACATTTTCTCAGCAGATACCAACATCATGTAACCTTTCAGTAAAATGCGTTGAAACAATACTATACCATCCAATTATGATGTTAATGCTTCAGTTCAGCTATCCACATACTTAATGTACATGACAACCTGCCCATGTCTTTGTTAAAGTTGAGTTACAGTTATGAAATCAGGTATAAAAAGAGCTGCAGTAGCAGCTGACAATAGACTGACTTGAGTAAAGCACTGACTATATTGTGTTGCGTATTTGAATGCATCATGACGCAGGCACATATGTTAATTGCACAAATGTAAATATTTTCCTCTGAGCTTATAAGTCAGTATAGCGTGGCAAGCATTGCACTATTCATCAGACTAAGCACCGAGGTTCTTATCAGGATTAAGCCACGACAGCCAGGTTGCAATGCATTGGATTTAAACAGGTCTTTGATGTTGTGTGGATGTATATATCCTTTTCTGCATTAGAATGTGTGTGAATAGGTGCTTTCTTTTTTTTTTGCTAAAAAAAAAAAAAACTATTGTGCTCCTTTATGTTCTCTGCTTTTTCCGCCTTATTTAGATCTATCATCTTGTGTCCAGAAATAAACAAATGTTTTTATGGTTTAGTTGAAATGGATTATGGTATACACTTGGCA